>NC_058520.1:220406171-220714837 GCF_904849725.1 Hordeum vulgare subsp. vulgare
GGACTTAGCTGCGATCCAGAATCGCCTAACTACTAACTTTCTCCGAGTGTGCACTAAACGTTGCACTCGGGGACTTAGCTGCGATCAAGAATCGCCTAAGTACTCACTTTCTCCGAGTGTGCACTAAACGTCGCACTCGGGGACTTAGCTGCAATCAAGAATCGCCTAAGTAATAAATTTCTCCGAGTGTGCAATACACGTCGCACCCGGGGACTTAGCTGCGATCAAGAATCGCCTAAGTAATAAATTTCTTCGAGTGTGCACTAAACTTCGCACTCAGGGACTTAGCTGCGATCAAGAATCGCGTAAGTACTAACTTTCTCCGGGTGTGCACTAAACGTCGCACTCGGGAACTTAGCTGCGATCAAGAATCGCCTAAGTACAAACTATCTCCGGGTGTGCAGTACACTTCGCACTCGGGGACTTAGCTGCGATCAAGAATCACCTAAGTACAAATTTTCTCCAAGTGTGCACTAAACGTCGCACTCGGGGACTTAGCTGCGATCAAGAATCGCCTAAGTACTCAATTTCTCCGAGTGCGCACTAAACGTCACACTCGGGGACTTAGCTGCGATCAAGAATCGCCTAAGTAATTACTTTCTTCGAGTGTGCAATACACGTCGCACTCGGGGACTTAGCTGCGATCAAGAATCGCCTAAGTAATAAATTTCTCCTAGTGTGCACTAAACGTCGCACTCGGGGACTTAGCTGCGATCAAGAATCGCCTAAGTACTAACTTTCTCCGAGTGTGCACTAAACGTCGCACTCGGGGACTTAGCTGCGATCAAGAATCGCCTAAATAATAAATTTCTCTGAGTGTGCACTAAACGTCGCACTCGGGGACTTAGCTGCGATCAAGAATCGCCTAAGTACAAATTTTCTCCGAGTGTGTACTAAACGTCGCACTCGGGGACTTAGCTGCGATCAAGAATCGCGTAAGTTCTCACTTTCTCCGAGTGTGCACTAAACGTCGCACTCGGGGACTTAGCTGCGATCAAGAATCGCCTAAGTAATAACTTTCTCCGAGTGTGCAATACACGTCGCACTCGGGGACTTAGCTGCGATCAAGAATCGCCTAAGTAATAAATTTCTCCGACTGTGCACTAAACGTCGCACTCGGGGACTTAGCTGCGATCAAGAATCGACTAAGTACTAATTTCTCCGAGTGTGCACTAAACGTCGCACTCGGGGACTTAGCTGCGATCAAGAATCGCCTAAATAATAAATTTCTCCGAGTGTGCACTAAACGTCGCACTCGGGGACTTAGCTGCGATCAAGAATCGCCTAAGTACTAACTTTCTCCGAGTGTGCACTAAACGTCGCACTCGGGGACTTAGCTGCGATCAAGAATCGCCTAAGTACTCACTTTCTCCGAGTGTGCACTAAACGTCGCACTCGGGGACTTAGCTGTGATCAAGAATCGCCAAAGTAATAACTTTCTCCGAGTGTGCAATACACGTCGCACCCGGGGACTTAGCTGCGATCAAGAATCGCCTAAGTAATAAATATCTCCGACTGTGCACTAAACGTCGCACTCGGGGACTTAGCTGCGATCAAGAATCGCCTAAGTACTAACTTTCTCCGAGTGTGCACTAAACGTCGCACTCGGGGACTTAGCTGCGATCAAGAATCGCCTAAATAATAAATTTCTCCGAGTGTGCACTAAACGTCGCACTCGGGGACTGAGCTGCGATCAACAATCGCCTAAGTACTAACTTTCTCCGAGTGTGCACTAAACGTCGTACTCGGAGACTTAGATGCGATCAAGAATCGCCTAAGTAATAAATTTCTCCGAGTGTGCACTAAACGTCGCACTCAGGGACTTCGCTGCGATCAAGAATCGCCTAAGTACTCACTTTCTCCGAGTGTGCACTAAACGTCGCACTCGGGGACTTAGCTGCGATCAAGAATCGCCTAAGTAATAACTTTCTCCGAGTGTGCAATACACGTCGCACCCGGGGACTTAGCTGCGATCAAGAATCGCCTAAGTAATAAATTTCTCCGACTGTGCACTAAACGTCGCACTCGGGGACTTAGCTGCGATCAAGAATCGCCTAAGTACTAACTTTCTCCGAGTGTGCACTAAATGTCGCACTCGGGGACTTAGCTGCGATCAAGAATCGCCTAAATAATAAATTTCTCCGAGTGTGCACTAAACGTCGCACTCGGGGACTTAGCTGCGATCAAGAATCGCCTAAGTACTAACTTTCTCCGAGTGTGCACTAAACGTCGTACTCGGAGACTTAGCTGCGATCAAGAATCGCCTAAGTAATAAATTTCTCCGAGTGTGCACTAAACGTCGCACTCAGGGACTTAGCTGCGATCAAGAATCGCGTAAGTACTAACTTTCTCCGAGTGTGCACTAAACGTCGCACTCGGGAACTTAGCTGCGATCAAGAATCGCCTAAGTACAAACTATCTCCGGGTGTGCAGTACACTTCGCACTCGGGGACTTAGCTGCGATCAAGAATCGCCTAAGTACAAATTTTCTCCGAGTGTGCACTAAACGTCGCACTCGGGGACTTAGCTGCGATCAAGAATCGCCTAAGTACTCAATTTCTCCGAGTGCGCACTAAACGTCACACTCGGGGACTTAGCTGCGATCAAGAACCGCCTAAGTAATTACTTTCTTCGAGTGTGCAATACACGTCGCACTCGGGGACTTAGCTGCGATCAAGAATCGCCTAAGTAATAAATTTCTCCTAGTGTGCACTAAACGTCGCACTCGGGGACTTAGCTGCAATCAAGAATCGCCTAAGTACTAACTTTCTCCGAGTGTGCACTAAACGTCGCACTCGGGGACTTAGCTGCGATCAAGAATCGCCTAAATAATAAATTTCTCTGAGTGTGCACTAAATGTCGCACTCGGGGACTTAGCTGCGATCAAGAATCGCCTAAGTACAAGTTTTCTCCGAGTGTGCACTAAACGTCGCACTCGGGGACTTAGCTGCGATCAAGAATCGCGTAAGTACTCACTTTCTCCGAGTGTGCACTAAACGTCGTACTCGAGGACTTAGCTGCGATCAAGAATCGCCTAAGTAATAACTTTCTCCGAGTGTGCAATACACGTCGCACTCGGGGACTTAGCTGCGATCAAGAATCGCCTAAGTAATAAATTTCTCCGACTGTGCACTAAACGTCCCACTCGGGGACTTAGCTGCGATCAAGAATCGCCTAAGTACTAATTTCTCCGAGTGTGCACTAAACGTCGCACTCGGGGACTTAGCTGCGATCAAGAATCGCCTAAATAATAAATTTCTCCGAGTGTACACTAAACGTCGCACTCGGGGACTTAGCTGCGATCAAGAATCGCCTAAGTACTAACTTTCTCCGAGTGTGCACTAAACGTCGCACTCGGGGACTTAGCTGCGATCAAGAATCGCCTAAGTACTCACTTTCTCCGAGTGTGCACTAAACGTCGCACTCGGGGACTTAGCTGTGATCAAGAATCGCCTAAGTAATAACTTTCTCCGAGTGTGCAATACACGTCGCACCCGGGGACTTAGCTGCGATCAAGAATCGCCTAAGTAATAAATATCTCCCACTGTGCACTAAACGTCGCACTCGGGGACTTAGCTGCGATCAAGAATCGCCTAAGTACTAACTTTCTCCGAGTGTGCACTAAACGTCGCACTCGGGGACTTAGCTGCGATCAAGAATCGCCTAAATAATAAATTTCTCCGAGTGTGCACTAAACGTCGCACTCGGGGACTGAGCTGCGATCAACAATCGCCTAAGTACTAACTTTCTCCGAGTGTGCACTAAACGTCGTACTCGGAGACTTAGATGCGATCAAGAATCGCCTAAGTAATAAATTTCTCCGAGTGTGCACTAAACGTCGCACTCAGGGACTTAGCTGCGATCAAGAATCGCCTAAGTACTAACTTTCTCCGAGTGTGCACTAAACGTCGCACTCGGGGACTTAGCTGCGATCAAGAATCGCCTAAGTACAAACTATCTCCGGGTGTGCACTACACGTCGGACTCGGGGACTTAGCTGCGATCAAGAATCGCCTAAGTACAAATTTTCTCCGAGTGTGCACTAAACGTCGCACTCGGGGACTTAGCTGCGATCAAGAATCGCCTAAGTACTCACTTTCTCCGAGTGCGCACTAAACGTCGCACTCGGGGACTTAGCTGCGATCAAGAATCGCCTAAGTAATTACTTTCTCCGAGTGTGCAATACACGTCGCACTCGGGGACTTAGCTGCGATCAAGAATCGCCTAAGTAATAAATTTCTCCTAGTGTGCACTAAACGTCGCACTCGGGGACTTAGCTGCGATCAAGAATCGCCTAAGTACTAACTTTCTCCGAGTGTGCACTAAACGTCGCACTCGGGGACTTAGCTGCGATCAAGAATCGCCTAAATAATAAATTTCTCTGAGTGTGCACTAAACGTCGCACTCGGGGACTTAGCTGCGATCAAGAATCGCCTAAGCACAAACTTTCTCCGAGTGTGCACTAAACGTCGCACTCGGGGACTTAGCTGCGATCAAGAATCGCCTAAGTACTCACTTTCTCCGAGTGTGCACTAAACGTCCCACTCGGGGACTTAGCTGCGATCAAGAATCGCCTAAGTAATAACTTTCTCCGAGTGTGCAATACACGTCGCACTCGGGGACTTAGCTGCGATCAAGAATCGCCTAAGTAATAAATTTCTCCGACTGTGTACTAAACGTCGCACTCGGGGACTTAGCTGCGATCAAGAATCGCCCAAGTACTAATTTCTCCGAGTGTGCACTAAACGTCACACTCGGGGACTTAGCTGCGATCAAGAATCGCCTAAATAATAAATTTCTCCAAGTGTGCACTAAACGTCGCACTCGGGGACTTAGCTGCGATCAAGAATCGCCTAAGTACTAACTTTCTCCGAGTGTGCACTAAACGTCGCACTCGGGGACTTAGCTGCGATCAAGAATCGCCTAAGTACTCACTTTCTCCGAGTGTGCACTAAACGTCGCACTCGGGGACTTAGCTGTGATCAAGAATCGCCTAAGTAATAACTTTCTCCGAGTGTGCAATACACGTCGCACCCGAGGACTTAGCTGCGATCAAGAATCGCCTAAGTAATAAATTTCTCCGACTGTGCACTAAACGTCGCACTCGGGGACTTAGCTGTGATCAAGAATCGCCTAAGTACTAACTTTCTCCGAGTGTGCACTAAAAGTCGCACTCGGGAACTTAGCTGCGATCAAGAATCGCCTAAGTACAAACTATCTCCGGGTGTGCATTACACTTCGCACTCGGGGACTTAGCTGCGATCAAGAATCGCCTAAGTACAAATTTTCTCCGAGTGTACACTAAACGTCGCACTCGGGGACTTAGCTGCGATCAAGAATCGCCTAAGTACTCAATTTCTCCGAGTGCGCACTAAACGTCACACTCGGGGACTTAGCTGCGATCATGAATCGCCTAAGTAATTACTTTCTTCGAGTGTGCAATACACGTCGCACTCGGGGACTTAGCTGCGATCAAGAATCGCCTAAGTAATAAATTTCTCCTAGTGTGCACTAAACGTCGCACTCGGGGACTTAGCTGCGATCAAGAATCGCCTAAGTACTAACTTTCTCCGAGTGTGCACTAAACGTCGCACTCGGGGACTTAGCTGCGATCAAGAATCGCCTAAATAATAAATTTCTCTGAGTGTGCACTAAACGTCGCACTCGGGGACTTAGCTGCGATCAAGAATCGCCTAAGTACAAATTTTCTCCGAGTGTGCACTAAACGTCGCACTCGGGGACTTAGCTGCGATCAAGAATCGCGTAAGTACTCACTTTCTCCGAGTGTGCACTAAACGTCGCACTCGGGGACTTAGCTGCGATCAAGAATCGCCTAAGTAATAACTTTCTCCGAGTGTGCAATACACGTCGCACTCGGGGACTTAGCTGCGATCAAGAATCGCCTAAGTAATAAATTTCTCCGACTGTGCACTAAACGTCGCACTCGGGGACTTAGCTGCGATCAAGAATCGCCAAAGTACTAATTTCTCCGAGTGTGCACTAAACGTCGCACTCGGGGACTTAGCTGCGATCAAGAATCGCCTAAATAATAAATTTCTCCGAGTGTGCACTAAACGTCGCACTCGGGGAATTAGCTGCGATCAAGAATCGCCTAAGTACTAACTTTCTCCGAGTGTGCACTAAACGTCGCACTCGGGGACTTAGCTGCGATCAAGAATCGCCTAAGTACTCACTTTCTCCGAGTGTGCACTAAACGTCGCACTCGGGGACTTAGCTGTGATCAAGAATCGCCTAAGTAATAACTTTCTCCGAGTGTGCAATACACGTCGCACCCGGGGACTTAGCTGCGATCAAGAATCGCCTAAGTAATAAATATCTCCGACTGTGCACTAAACGTCGCACTTGGGGACTTAGCTGCGATCAAGAATCGCCTAAGTACTAACTTTCTCTGAGTGTGCACTAAACGTCGCACTCGGGGACTTAGCTGCGATCAAGAATCGCCTAAATAATAAATTTCTCCGAGTGTGCACTAAACGTCGCACTCGGGGACTGAGCTGCGATCAACAATCGCCTAAGTACTAACTTTCTCCGAGTGTGCACTAAACGTCGTACTCGGAGACTTAGATGCGATCAAGAATCGCCTAAGTAATAAATTTCTCCGAGTCTGCACTAAACGTCGCACTCAGGGACTTAGCTGCGATCAAGAATCGCCTAAGTACTAACTTTCTCCGAGTGTGCACTAAACGTCGCACTCGGGGACTTCGCTGCGATCAAGAATCGCCTAAGTACAAACTATCTCCGGGTGTGCACTACACGTCGGACTCGGGGACTTAGCTGCGATCAAGAATCGCCTAAGTACAAATTTTCTCCGAGTGTGCACTAAACGTCGCACTCGGGGACTTAGCTGCGATCAAGAATCGCCTAAGTACTCACTTTCTCCGAGTGCGCACTAAACGTCGCACTCGGGGACTTAGCTGCGATCAAGAATCGCCTAAGTAATTACTTTCTCCGAGTGTGCAATACACGTCGCACTCGGGGACTTAGCTGCGATCAAGAATCGCCTAAGTAATAAATTTCTCCTAGTGTGCACTAAACGTCGCACTCGGGGACTTAGCTGCGATCAAGAATCGCCTAAGTACTAACTTTCTCCGAGTGTGCACTAAACGTCGCACTCGGGGACTTAGCTGCGATCAAGAATCGCCTAAATAATAAATTTCTCTGACTGTGCACTAAACGTCGCACTCGGGGACTTAGCTGCGATCAAGAATCGCCTAAGCACAAACTTTCTCCGAGTGTGCACTAAACGTCGCACTCGGGGACTTAGCTGCGATCAAGAATCGCCTAAGTACTCACTTTCTCCGAGTGTGCACCAAACGTCCCACTCGGGGACTTAGCTGCGATCAAGAATCGCCTAAGTAATAACTTTCTCCGAGTGTGCAATACACGTCGCACTCGGGGACTTAGCTGCGATCAAGAATCGCCTAAGTAATAAATTTCTCCGACTGTGTACTAAACATCGCACTCGGGGACTTAGCTGCGATCAAGAATCGCCCAAGTACTAATTTCTCCGATCGTGCACTAAACGTCGCACTCGGGGACTTAGCTGCGACCAAGAATCGCCTAAATAATAAATTTCTCCAAGTGTGCACTAAACGTCGCACTCGGGGACTTAGCTGCGATCAAGAATCGCCTAAGTACTAACTTTCTCCGAGTGTGCACTAAACGTCGCACTCGGGGACTTAGCTGCGATCAAGAATCGCCTAAGTACTCGCTTTCTCCGAGTGTGCACTAAACGTCGCACTCGGGGACTTAGCTGTGATCAAGAATCGCCTAAGTAATAACTTTCTCCGAGTGTGCAATACACGTCGCACCCGAGGACTTAGCTGCGATCAAGAATCGCCTAAGTAATAAATTTCTCCGACTGTGCACTAAACGTCGCACTCGGGGACTTAGCTGCGATCAAGAGTCGCCTAAATAATAAATTTTTGCGAGTGTGCACTAAACGTCGCACTCGGGGACTTAGCTGCGATCAAGAATCGCCTAAGTACTAACTTTCTCCGAGTGTGCACTAAACGTCGTACTCGGAGACTTAGCTGCGATCAAGAATCGCCTAAGTAATAAATTTCTCCGAGTGTGCACTAAACGTCGCACTCAGGGACTTAGCTACGATCAAGAATCGCCTAAGTACTAACTTTCTCCGAGTGTGCACTAAACGTCGCACCCGGGGACTTAGCTGCGATCAAGAATCACCTAAGTACAAACTATCTCCGGGTGTGCACTACACGTCGCACTCGGGGACTTAGCTGCGATCAAGAATCGCCTAAGTACAAATTTTCTCCGAGTGTGCACTAAACGTCGCACTCAGGGACCTAGCTGCGATCAAGAATCGCCTAAGTACTCACTTTCTCCGAGTGTGCACTAAACATCGCACTCGGGGACTTAGCTGCGATCAAGAATCGCCTAAGTAATAACTTTCTCCGAGTGTGCAATACATGTTGCACTCGGGGACTTAGCTGCGATCAAGAATCGCCTAAGTAATAAATTTCTCCGACTGTGCACTAAACGTCGCACTCGGGGACTTAGCTGCGATCAAGAATCGCCTAAGTACTAACTTTCTCCGAGTGTGCACTAAACGTCGCACTCGGGGACTTAGCTGCGATCAAGAATCGCCTAAGTACTCACTTTCTCCAAGTGTGCACTAAACGTCGCACTCGGGGACTTAGCTGTGATCAAGAATCGCCTAAGTAATAACTTTCTCCGAGTGTGCAATACACGTCGCACTCGGGGACTTAGCTGCGATCAAGAATCGCCTAAGTAATAAATTTCTCCGAGTGTGCACTAAACGTCGAACTCGGGGACTTAGCTGCAATCAAGAATCGCCTAAGTACTAACTTTCTCCGAGTGTGCACTAAACGTCGCACTCGGGGACTTTGCTGTGATCAAGAATCGCCTAAATAATAAATTTCTCCGAGTGTGCACTAAACATCGCACTCGGGGACTTAGCTGCGATCAAGAATCGCCTAAGTACTAACTTTCTCCGAGTGTGCACTAAGCGTCGCACTCGGGGACTTAGCTGCGATCAAGAATCGCCTAAGTACTAACTTTCTCCGAGTGTGCACTAAACGTCACACTCGGGGACTTAGCTGCGATCAAGCATCGCCTAAGTACTCACTTTCTCCGAGTGTGCACTAAACGTCGCACTCGGGGACTTAGCTGCGATCAAGAATCGCCTAAGTAATAACTTTCTCCGAGTGTGCAATACACGTCGCACCCGGGGACTTAGCTGCGATCAAGAATCGCCTAAGTAATAAATTTCTCCAACTGTGCACTAAACGTCGCACTCGGGGACTTAGCTGCGATCAAGAATTGCCTAAGTACTAACTTTCTCCGAGTGTGCACTAAACGTCGCACTCGGGGACTTAGCTGCGATCAAGAATCGCCTAAGTACTAACTTTCTCCGAGTGTGCACTAAACGTCGTACTCGGAGACTTAGCTGCGATCAAGAATCGCCTAAGTAATAAATTTCTCCGAGTGTGCACTAAACGTCGTACTCGGAGACTTAGCTGCGATCAAGAATCGCCTAAGTAATAAATTTCTCCGAGTGTGCACTAAACGTCGCACCCGGGGACTTAGCTGCGATCAAGAATCACCTAAGTACAAACTATCTCCGAGTGTGCACTAAACGTCGCACTCGGGGACTTAGCTGCGATCAAGAATCGCCTAAGTACAAACTATCTCCGGGTGTGCACTACACGTCGCACTTGGGGACTTAGCTGCGATCAAGAATCGCCTAAGTAAAAAATTTCTCCGAGTGTGCACTAAACGTCGCACTCGGGGACTTAGCTGCGATCAAGAATCGCCTAAGTACTCACTTACTCCGAGTGCGCACTAAACGTCGCACTTGGGGACTTAGCTGCGATCAAGAATCGCCTAAGTAATTACTTTCTCCGAGTGTGCAATACACGTCGCACTCGGGGACTTAGCTACGATCAAGAATCGCCTAAGTACAAATTTTCTCCGAGTGTGCAGTAAACGTCGCACTCGGGGACTTAGCTGCGATCAAGAATCGCCTAAGTACTCACTTTCTCCGAGTGCGCACTAAACGTCGCACTTGGGGACTTAGCTGCGATCAAGAATCGCCTAAGTAATAACTTTCTCCGAGTGTGCAATACACGTCGCACTCGGGGACTTAGCTGCGATCAAGAATCGCCTAAGTAATAAATTTCTCCGACTGTGCACTAAACGTCGCACTCGGGGACTTAGCTCCGATCAATAATCGCCTAAGTCCTAATTTCTCCAAGTGTGCACTAAACGTCGCACTCGGGGACTTAGCTGCGATCAAGAATCGCCTAAATAATAAATTTCTTCGAGTGTGCACTAAACGTCGCACTCGGGGACTTAGCTGCGATCAAGAATCGCCTAAGTACTAACTTTCTCCGAGTGTGCACTAAACGTCGTACTCGGAGACTTAGCTGCGATCAAGAATCGCCAAAGTAATAAATTTCTCCGAGTGTGCACTAAACGTCGCACTCAGGGACTTAGCTGCGATCAAGAATCCCCTAAGTACTAACTTTCTGCGAGTGTGCACTAAACGTCGCACTCGGGGACTTAGCTACGATCAAGAATCGCCTAAGTACAAACTATCTCCGGGTGTGCACTACCCGTCGCACTCGGGGACTTAGCTGCGATCAAGAATTGCGTAAGTACAAATTTTCTCCGAGTGTGCACTAAACGTCGCACTCGGGGACTTAGCTACGATCAAGAATCGCCTAAGTACTCACTTTCTCCGAGTGCGCACTAAACGTCGCACTCGGGGACTTAGCTGCGATCAAGAATCGCCTAAGTAATTACTTTCTCCGAGTGTGAAATACGCGTCGCACTCGGGGACTTAGGTGCGATCAAGAATCGCCTAAGTAATAAATTTCTCCTAGAGTGCACTAAACGTCGCACTCGGGGACTTAGCTGCGATCAAGAATCGCCTAAGTACTAACTTTCTCCGAGTGTGCACTAAATGTTGCACTCGGGGACTTAGCTGCGATCAAGAATCGCCTAAATAATAAATTTCTCCGAGTGTGCACTAAACGTCGCACTCGGGCACTTAGCTGCGATCAAGAATCGCCTAAGTACTAACTTTCTCCGAGTGTGCACTAAACGTCGCACTCAGGGACTTAGCTGCGATCAAGAATCGCCTAACTACTCACTTTCTCCGAGTGTGCACTAAATGTCGCACTCGGGGACTTAGCTGCGATCAAGAATCGCCTAAGTAATAACTTTCTCCGAGTGTGCAATACACGTCGCACTCGGGGAGTTAGCTGCGATCAAGAATCGCCTAAGTAATAAATTTCTCCGACTGTGCACTAAACGTCGCACTCGGCGACTTAGCTGCGATCAAGAATCGCCTAAGTACTAATTTCTCCGACTGTGCACTAAACGTCGCACTCGGGGACTTAGCTGCGATCAAGAATCGCCTAAATAATAAATTTCTCCGAGTGTGCACTAAACGTCGCACTCGGGGACTTAGCTGCGATCAAGAATCGCCTAAGTATTAACTTTCTCCGAGTGTGCACTAAACGTCGCACTCGGGGACTTAGCTGCGATCAAGAATCGCCTAAGTACTCACTTTCTCCGAGTGTGCACTAAACGTCGCACTCGGGGACTTAGCTGTGATCAAGAATCGCCTAAGTACAAACTTTCTCCGAGTGTGCAATACACGTCACACCCGGGGACTTAGCTGCGATCAAGAATCGCCTAAGTAATAAATTTCTCCGACTGTGCACTAAACGTCGCACTCGGGGACTTAGCTGCGATCAAGAATCGCCTAAGTACTAACTTTCTCCGAGTGTGCACTAAACGTCGCACTCGGGGACTTAGCTGCGATCAAGAGTCGCCTAAATAATAAATTTCTCCGAGTGTGCACTAAACGTCGCACTCGGGGACTTAGCTGCGATCAAGAATCGCCTAAGTACTAACTTTCTCCGAGTGTGCACTAAACGTCGCACTCGGGGACTTAGCTGCGATCAAGAATCGCCTAAGTACTAACTTTCTCCGAGTGTGCACTAAACGTCACACTCGGGGACTTAGCTGCGATCAAGAATCGCCTAAATAATAAATTTCTCTGAGTGTGCACTAAACGTCGCACTCGGGGACTTAGCTGCAATCAAGAATCGCCTAAGTACAAATTTTCTCCGAGTGTGCACTAAACGTCGCACTCGGGGACTTACCTGCGATCAAGAATCGCGTAAGTACTCACTTTCTCCGAGTGTGCACTTAACGTCGCACTCGGGGACTTAGGTGCGATCAAGAATCGCCTAAGTAATAACTTTCTCCGAGTGTGCAATACACGTCGCACTCGGGGACTTAGCTGCGATCAAGAATCACCTAAGTAATAAATTTCTCCGACTGTGCACTAAACGTCGCACTCGGGGACTTAGCTGCGATCAAGAATCGCCTAAGTCCTAATTTCTCCGAGTGTGCACTAAACGTCGCACTCGGGGACTTAGCTGCGATCAAGAATCGCCTAAATAATAAATTTCTCCGAGTGTGCACTAAACGTCGCAATCGGGGCATTAGCTGCGATCAAGAATCGCCTAAGTACTAACTTTCTCCGAGTGTGCACTAAACGTCGCACTAGGGGACTTAGCTGCGATCAAGAATCGCCTAAGTACTCACTTTCTCCGAGTGTGCACTAAACGTCGCACTCGGGGACTTAGCTGTGATCAAGAATCGCCTAAGTACTAACTTTCTCCGAGTGTGCAATACACGTCACACCCGGGGACTTAGCTGCGATCAAGAATCGCCTAAGTAATAAATTTCTCCGACTGTGCACTAAACGTCGCACTCGGGGACTTAGCTGCGATCAAGAATCGCCTAAGTACTAACTTTCTCCGAGTGTGCACTAAACGTCGCACTCGGGGACTTAGCTGCGATCAAGAGTCGCCTAAATAATAAATTTCTCCGAGTGTGCACTAAACGTCGCACTCGGGGACTTAGCTGCGATCAAGAATCGCCTAAGTACTAACTTTCTCCGAGTGTGCACTAAACGTCGCACTCGGGGACTTAGCTGCGATCAAGAATCGCCTAAGTACTAACTTTCTCCGAGTGTGCACTAAACGTCACACTCGGGGACTTAGCTGCGATCAAGAATCGCCTAAATAATAAATTTCTCTGAGTGTGCACTAAACGTCGCACTCGGGGACTTAGCTGCAATCAAGAATCGCCTAAGTACAAATTTTCTCCGAGTGTGCACTAAACGTCGCACTCGGGGACTTAGCTGCGATCAAGAATCGCGTAAGTACTCACTTTCTCCGAGTGTGCACTAAACGTCGCACTCGGGGACTTAGTTGCGATCAAGAATCGCCTAAGTAATAACTTTCTCCGAGTGTGCAATACACGTCGCGCTCGGGGACTTAGCTGCGATCAAGAATCACCTAAGTAATAAATTTCTCCGACTGTGCACTAAACGTCGCACTCGGGGACTTAGCTGCGATCAAGAATCGCCTAAGTCCTAATTTCTCCGAGTGTGCACTAAACGTCGCACTCGGGGACTTAGCTGCGATCAAGAATCGCCTAAATAATAAATTTCTCCGAGTGTGCACTAAACGTCGCAATCGGGGCCTTAGCTGCGATCAAGAATCGCCTAAGTACTAACTTTCTCCGAGTGTGCACTAAACGTCGCACTAGGGGACTTAGCTGCGATCAAGAATCGCCTAAGTACTCACTTTCTCCGAGTGTGTACTAAACGTCGCACTCGGGGACTTAGCTGTGATCAAGAATCGCCTAAGTAATAACTTTCTCCGAGTGTGCAATACACGTCGCACCCGGGGACTTAGCTGCGATCAAGAATCGCCTAAGTAATAAATTTCTCCGACTGTGCACTAAACGTCGCACTCGGGGACTTAGCTGCTATCAAGAATCGCCTAAGTACTAACTTTCTCCGAGTGTGCACTAAACGTCGCACTCGGGGACTTAGCTGCGATCAAGAGTCGCCCAAATAATAAATTTCTCCGAGTGTGCACTAAACGTCGCACTCGGGGACTTAGCTACGATCAAGAATCGCCTAAGTACTAACTTTCTCCGAGTGTGCACTAAACGTCGTACTCGGAGACTTAGCTGCGATCAAGAATCGCCTAAGTAATAAATTTCTCTTAGTGTGCACTAAACGTCGCACTCAGGGACTTAGCTGCGATCAAGAATCGCCTAAGTACTAACTTTCTCCGAGTGTGCATTAAACGTCGCACTCGGGGACTTAGCTGCGATCAAGAATCGCCTAAGTACAAACTATCTCCGGGTGTGCACTACACGTCGCACTCGGGGACTTAGCTGCGATCAAGAATTGCGTAATTACAAATTTTCTCCGAGTGTGCACTAAACGTCGCACTCGGGGACTTAGCTACGATCAAGAATCGCCTAAGTACTCACTTTCTCCGAGTGCGCACTAAACGTCGCACTCGGGGACTTAGCTGCGATCAAGAATCGCCTAAGTAATTACTTTCTCCGAGTGTGCAATACGCGTCACACTCGGGGACTTAGCTGCGATCAAGAATCGCCTAAGTAATAAATTTCTCCTAGTGTGCACTAAACGTCGCACTCGGGGACTTAGCTGCAATCATGAATCGCCTAAGTACTAACTTTCTCCGAGTGTGCACTAAACGTTGCACTCGGGGACTTAGATGCGATCAAGAATCACCTAAATAAAAAATTTCTCCGAGTGTGCACTAAACGCCGCACTCGGGGACTTAGCTGCGATCAAGAATCGCCTAAGTACTAACTTTCTCCGAGTGTGCACTAAACGTCGCACTCAGGGACTTAGCTGCGATCAAGAATCGCCTAAGTACTCACTTTCTCCGAGTGTGCACTAAATGTCGCACTCGGGGACTTAGCTGCGATCAAGAATCGCCTAAGTAATAACTTTCTCCGAGTGTGCAATACTCGTTGCACTCGGGGACTTAGCTGCGATCAAGAATCTCCTAAGTAATAAATTTCTCCGACTGTGCACTAAACGTCGCACTCGGGGACTTAGCTGCGATCAAGAATCGCCTAAGTACTAATTTCTCCGAGTGTGCACTAAACGTCGCACTCGGGAACTTAGCTGCGATCAAGAATCGCCTAAATAATAAATTTCTCCGAGTGTGCACTAAACGTCGCACTCGGGGACTTAGCTGCGATCAAGAATCGCCTAAGTATTAACTTTCTCCGAGTGTGCACTAAACGTCGCACTCGGGGACTTAGCTGCGATCAAGAATCGCCTAAGTACTCACTTTCTCCGAGTGTGCACTAAACGTCGCACTCGGGGACTTAGCTGTGATCAAGAATCGCCCAAGTACTAACTTTCTCCGAGTGTGCAATACACGTCGCACCCGGGGACTTAGCTGCGATCAAGAATCTCCTAAGTAATAAATTTCTCCGAGTGTGCACTAAACGTCGCACTCGGGGACTTAGCTGCGATCAAGAATCGCCTAAGTACTAACTTTCTCCGAGTGTGCACTAAACGTCGCACTCGGGGACTTAGCTGCGATCAAGAGTCGCCTAAGTACTAAATTTCTCCGAGTGTGCACTAAATGTCGCACTCGGGGACTTAGCTGCGATCAAGAATCGGCTAAGTACTAACTTTCTCCGAGTGTGCACTAAACGTCGTACTCGGAGACTTAGCTGCGATCAAGAATCGCCTAAGTAATAAATTTCTCCGAGTGTGCACTAAACATCGCACTCAGGGACTTAGCTGCGATCAAGAATCGCCTAAGTACTAACTTTCTCCGAGTGTGCATTAAACGTCGCACTCGGGGACTTAGCTGCGATCAAGAATCGCCTAAGTACAAACTATCTCCGGGTGTGCACTACACGTCGCACTCGGGGACTTAGCTGCGATCAAGAATTGCGTAAGTACAAATTTTCTCCGAGTGTGCACTAAACGTCGCACTCGGGGACTTAGCTACGATCAAGAATCGCCTAAGTACTCACTTTCTCCGAGTGCGCACTAAACGTCGCACTCGGGGACTTAGCTGCGATCAAGAATCGCCTAAGTAATTACTTTCTCCGAGTGTGCAATACGCGTCGCACTCGGGGACTTAGCTGCGATCAAGAATCGCCTAAGTAATAAATTTCTCCTAGTGTGCACTAAACGTCGCACTCGGGGACTTAGCTGCGATCAAGAATCGCCTAAGTACTAACTTTCTCCGAGTGTGCACTAAACGTTGCACTCGGGGACTTAGCTGCGATCAAGAATCGCCTAAATAATAAATTTCTCCGAGTGTGCACTAAACGTCGCACTCGGGGACTTAGCTGCGATCAAGAATCGCCTAAGTACTAACTTTCTCTGAGTGTGCACTAAATGTCGCACTCAGGGACTTAGCTGCGATCAAGAATCGCCTAGGTACTCACTTTCTCCGAGTGTGCACTAAATGTCGCACTCGGGGACTTAGCTGCGATCAAGAATCGCCTAAGTAATAACTTTCTCCGAGTGTGCAATACACGTTGCACTCGGGGACTTAGCTGCGATCAAGAATCGCCTAAGTAATAAATTTCTCCGACTGTGCACTAAACGTCGCACTCGGGGACTTAGCTGCGATCAAGAATCGCCTAAGTACTAATTTCTCCGAGTGTGCACTAAACGTCGCACTCGGGGACTTAGCTGCGATCAAGAATCGCCTAAATAATAAATTTCTCCGAGTGTGCACTAAACGTCGCACTCGGGGACTTAGCTGCGATCAAGAATCGCCTAAGTATTAACTTTCTCCGAGTGTGCACTAAACGTCGCACTCGGGGACTTAGCTGCGATCAAGAATCGCCTAAGTACTCACTTTCTCCGAGTGTGCACTAAAGGTCGCACTCGGGGACTTAGCTGTGATCAAGAATCGCCTAAGTACTAACTTTCTCCGAGTGTGCAATACACGTCGCACCCGGGGACTTAGCTGCGATCAAGAATCTCCTAAGTAATAAATTTCTCCGAGTGTGCACTAAACGTCGCACTCGGGGATTAGCTGCGATCAAGAATCGCCTAAGTACTAACTTTCTCCGAGTGTGCATTAAACGTCGCTGTCGGGGACTTAGCTGCGATCAAGAATCGCCTAAGTACAAAATTTCTCCGAGTGTGCACTAAACGTCGCACTCGGGGACTTAGCTGCGATCAAGAATCGCCTAAGTACTAACTTTTTCCGACTGTGCACTAAACGTCGCACTCGGGGACATAGCTGCGATCAAGAATCGCCTAAGTACAAATTTTCTCCGAGTGTGCACTAAACGTCGCACTCGGGGACTTAGCTGCGATCAAGAATCGCCTAAGTACTAACTTTCTTCGAGTGTGCACTAAACGTCGCACTCGGAGACTTAGCTGCGATCCAGAATCACCTAAGTACTAACATTCTCCGAGTGTGCACTAAACGTCGCACTCGGGGACTTAGCTGCGATCAAGAATCACCTAAGTACTAACTTTCTCCGAGTGTGCACTGAACGTCGCACTCGGGGACTTAGCTGCGATCAAGAATCGCCTAAGTACAAACTTTCTCCGAGTGTGCACTACACGTCGCAGTCGGGGACATAGCTGTGATCAAGAATAGCCTAAGTACAAATTTTCTCCGAGTGTGCACTAAACGTCGCACTCAGGGACTTAGCTGCGATCAAGAATCGCCTAAGTACTCACTTTCTCTGAGTGTGCACTAAACGTCGCACTCAGGGACTTAGCTGCGATCAAGAATCGCCTAAGTAATAACTTTCTATGAGTGTGCAATACATGTCGCACTCGGGGACTTAGCTGCAACCAAGAATCGCCTAAGTAATAAATTTCTCCGAGTGTGCACAAAACGTCGCACTCGGGGACTTAGCTGCAATCAAGAATCACCTAAGTACTTACTTTCTCCGAGTGTGCACTACACGTCGCACTCGGGGACTTAGCTGCGATCAAGAATCGCCTAAGTACAAATTTTCTCCTAGTGTGCACTAAACGTCGCACTCGGGGACTTAGCTGCGATCAAGAATCGCCTAAGTACAAATTTTCTCCGAGTGTGCACTAAACGTCGCACTCGGGAACTTAGCTGTGATCCAGAATCGCCTAAGTACTCACTTTCTCCGAGTGTGCACTAAACGTCACACTCGGGAACTTAGCTGCGATCAAGAATCGCCTAAGTAATAACCTTCTCCGAGTGTGCAATACACGTCGCACTCGGGGACTTAGCTGCGATCAAGAATCGCCTAAGTACTAACTTTCTCCGAGTGTGCACTAAACGTCGCACTCAGGGACTTAGCTGCGATCAAGAATCGCCTAAGTACTCACTTTCTCCGAGTGTGCACTAAATGTTGCACTCGGGGACTTAGCTGCGATCAAGAATCGCCTAAGTAATAACTTTCTCCGAGTGTGCAATACACGTTGCATTCGGGGACTTAGCTGCGATCAAGAATCGCCTAAGTAATAAATTTCTCCGACTGTGCACTAAACGTCGCACTCGGGGACTTAGCTGCGATCAAGAATCGCCTAAGTACTAATTTCTCCGAGTGTGCACTAAACGTCGCACTCGGGGACTTAGCTGCGATCAAGAATCGCCTAAATAATAAACTTCTCCGAGTGTGCACAAAACGTCGCACTCGGGGACTTAGCTGCGATCAAGAATCGCCTAAGTATTAACTTTCTCCGAGTGTGCACTAAACGTCGCACTCGGGGACTTAGCTGCGATCAAGAAACGCCTAAGTACTCACTTTCCCCGAGTGTGCACTAAACGTCGCACTCGGGGACTTAGCTGTGATCAAGAATCGCCTAAGTACTAACTTTCTCCGAGTGTGCAATACACGTCGCACCCGGGGACTTAGCTGCGATCAAGAATCTCCTAAGTAATTTCTCCGAGTGTGCACTAAATGTCGCACTCGGGGACTTAGCTGCGATCAAGAATCGCCTAAGTACTAACTTTCTCCGAGTGTGCACTAAACGTCGCACTTGGGGACTTAGCTGTGAACAAGAGTCGCCTAAATAATAAATTTCTCCGAGTGTGCACTAAACGTCGCACTCGGGGACTTAGCTGCGATCAAGAATCGCCTAAGTACTAACTTTCTCCGAGTGTGCACTAAACATCGTACTCGGAGACTTAGCTGCGATCAAGAATCGCCTAAGTAATAAATTTCTCCGAGTGTGCACTAAACGTCGCACTCAGGGACTTAGCAGCGATCAAGAATCGCCTAAGTACTAACTTTCTCCGAGTGTGCATTAAACGTCGCACTCGGGGACTTAGCTGCGATCAAGAATCGCCTAAGTACAAACTATCTCCGGGTGTGCACTACACGTTGCACTCGGGGACTTAGCTGCGATCAAGAATTGCGTAAGTACAAATTTTCTCCGAGTGTGCACTAAACGTCGCACTCGGGGACTTAGCTACGATCAAGAATCGCCTAAGTACTCACTTTCTCCGAGTGCGCACTAAACGTCGCACTCGGGGACTTAGCTGCGATCAAGAATCGCCTAAGTAATTACTTTCTCCGAGTGTGCAATACGCGTCGCACTCGGGGAGTTAGCTGCGATCAAGAATCGCCTAAGTAATAAATTTCTCCTAGTGTGCACTAAACGTCGCACTCGGGGACTTAGCAGCGTTCAAGAATCGCCTAAGTACTAACTTTCTCCGAGTGTGCACTAAACGTTGCACTCGGGGACTTAGCTGCGATCAAGAATCGCCTAAATAATAAATTTCTCCGAGTGTGCACTAAACGTCGCACTCGGGGACTTAGCTGCGATCAAGAATCGCCTAAGTACTAACTTTCTCCGAGTGTGCACTAAACGTCGCACTCAGGGACTTAGCTGCGAACAAGAATCGCCTAAGTACTCACTTTCTCCGAGTGTGCACTAAATGTCGCACTCAGGGACTTAGCTGCGATCAAGAATCGCCTAAGTAATAACTTTCTCCGAGTGTGCAATACACGTTGCACTCGGGGACTTAGCTGCGATCAAGAATCGCCTAAGTAATAAATTTCTCCGACTGTGCACTAAACGTCGCACTCGGGGACTTAGCTGCGATCAAGAATCGCCTAAGTACTAATTTCTCCGAGTGTGCACTAAACGTCGCACTCGGGGACTTAGCTGCGATCAAGAATCGCCTAAATAATAAATTTCTCCGAGTGTGCACTAAACGTCGCACTCGGGGACTTAGCTGCGATCAAGAATCGCCTAAGTATTAACTTTCTCCGAGTGTGCACTAAACGTCGCACTCGGGGACTTAGCTGCGATCAAGAATCGCCTAAGTACTCACTTTCTCCGAGTGTGCACTAAACGTCGCACTCGGGGACTTAGCTGTGATCAAGAATCGCCTAAGTACTAACTTTCTCCGAGTGTGCAATACACGTCGCACCCGGGGACTTAGCTGCGATCAAGAATCTCCTAAGTAATAAATTTCTCCGAGTGTGCACTAAACGTCGCACTCGGGGACTTAGCTGCGATCAAGAATCGCCTAAGTACTAACTTTCTCCGAGTGTGCATTAAACGTCGCTGTCGGGGACTTAGCTGCGATCAAGAATCGCCTAAGTACAAAATTTCTCCGAGTGTGCACTAAACGTCGCACTCGGGGACTTAGCTGCGATCAAGAATCGCCTAAGTACTAACTTTCTCCGACTGTGCACTAAACGTCGCACTCGGGGACTTAGCTGCGATCAAGAATCGCCTAAGTACAAATTTTCTCCGAGTGTGCACTAAACGTCGCACTCGGGGACTTAGCTGCGATTAAAAATCGCCTAAGTACTAACTTTCTTCGAGTGTGCACTAAACGTCGCACTCGGAGACTTAGCGGCGATCAAGAATCGCCTATGTACTAACTTTCTCCGAGTGTGCACTAAACGTCGTACTCGGAGACTTAGCTGCGATCAAGAATCGCCTAAGTAATAAATTTCTCCGAGTGTGCACTAAACGTCGAACTCAGGGACTTAGCTGCGATCAAGAATCGCCTAAGTACTAACTTTCTCCGAGTGTGCATTAAACGTCGCACTCGGGGACTTAGCTGCGATCAAGAATCGCCTAAGTACAAACTATCTCCGGGTGTGCACTACACGTTGCACTCGGGGACTTAGCTACGATCAAGAATTGCGTAAGTACAAATTTTCTCCGAGTGTGCACTAAACGTCGCACTCGGGGACTTAGCTACGATCAAGAATCGCCTAAGTACTCACTTTCTCCGAGTGCGCACTAAACGTCGCACTCGGGGACTTAGCTGCGATCAAGAATCGCCTAAGTACAAATTTTCTCCGAGTGTGCACTAAACGTCGCACTCGGGGACTTAGCTGCGATCAAGAATCGCCTAAGTACTAACTTTCTTCGAGTGTGCAGTAAACGTCGCACTCGGAGACTTAGCTGCGATCCAGAATCGCCTAAGTACTAACTTTCTCCGAGTGTGCACTAAACGTCGCACTCGGGGACTTAGCTGCGATCAAGAATCACCTAAGTACTAACTTTCTCCGAGTGTGCACTGAATGTCGCACTCGGGGACTTAGCTGCGATCAAGAATCGCCTAAGTACAAACTTTCTCCGAGTGTGCACTACACGTCGCAGTCGGGGACATAGCTGCGATCAAGAATCGCCTAAGTACAAATTTTCTCCGAGTGTGCACTAAACATCGCACTCAGCGACTTAGCTGCGATCAAGAATCGCCTAAGTACTCACTTTCTCTGAGTGTGCACTAAACGTCGCACTCAGGGACTTAGCTGCGATCAAGAATCGCCTAAGTAATAAATTTCTCCGAGTGTGCAATACATGTCGCACTCGGGGACTTAGCTGCAACCAAGAATCGCCTAAGTAATAAATTTCTCCCAGTGTGCACAAAACGTCGCACTCGGGGACTTAGCTGCAATCAAGAATCACCTAAGTACTTACTTTCTCCGAGTGTGCACTACACGTTGCACTCGGGGACTTAGCTGTGATCAAGAATCGCATAAGTACAAATTTTCTCCTAGTGTGCACTAAACGTCGCACTCGGGGACTTAGCTGCGATCAAGAATCGCCTAAGTACAAATTTTCTCCGAGTGTGCACTAAACGTCGCACTCGGGAACTTAGCTGCGATCCAGAATCGCCTAAGTACTCACTTTCTCCGAGTGTGCACTAAACGTCACACTCGGGAACTTAGCTGCGATCAAGAATTGCCTAAGTAATAACCTTCTCCGAGTGTGCAATACACGTCGCACTCGGGGACTTAGCTGCGATCAAGAATCGCCTAAGTACAAACTTTCTCCGAGTGTGCACTACACGTCGCACTCGGTGACTTAGCTGCGATCAAGAATCGCCTAAGCACAAATTTTCTCCGCGTGTGCACTAAACGTCGCACTCGGGGACTTAGCTGCGATCAAGAATCGCCTAAGTACTCACTTTCTCCGAGTGTGCACTAAACATCGCACTCAGGGACTTAGCTGCGATCAAGAATCGCCTAAGTAATAACATTCTCCGAGTGTGCAATACACGTCGCACTCGGAGACTTAGCTGCGATCAAGAATCGCCTAAGTAATAAATTTCTCCGAGTGTGCACTAAACGTCGCACTCGGGGACTTAGCTGCGATCAAGAATCGCCTAAGTACTAACTTTCTCCGAGTGTGCACTAAACGTCGCACTCGGGGACTTAGCTGCGATCAAGAATCGCCTAAATAATAAATTTCTCCGAGTGTGCACTAAACGTCGCACTCGGAGACTTAGCTGCGATCAAGAATCGCCTAAGTAATAAATTTCTCCGAGTGTGCACTAAATGTCGCACTCAGGGACTTAGCTGCGATCAAGAATCGCCTAAGTACTAACTTTGTCCGAGTGTGCACTAAACGTCGCACTCGGGGACTTAGCTGCGATTAAGAATCGCCTAAGTACAAACTATCTCCGGGTGTGCACGACACGTCGCCCCCGGGGACTTAGCTGCGATCAAGAATCGCCTAAGTAATAAATTTTCTCCGAGTGTGCACTAAACGTCGCACTCGGGAACTTAGCTGCGATCAAGAATTGCCTAAGTACTCACTTTCTCCAAGTGTGCACTAAACGTCGCACTCAGGGACTTAGCTGCGATCAAGAATCGCCTAAGTACTCACTTTCTCCGAGTGTGCACTAAATGTCGCACTCGGGGACTTAGCTGCGATCAAGAATCGCCTAAGTAATAACTTTCTTCGAGTGTGCAATACACGTTGCACTCGGGGACTTAGCTGCGATCAAGAGTCGCCTAAGTAATAAATTTCTCCGACTGTGCACTAAACGTCGCACTCGGGGACTTAGCTGCGATCAAGAATCGCCTAAGTACTAATTTCTCCGACTATGCACTAAACGTCGCACTCGGGGACTTAGCTGCGATCAAGAATCGCCTAAATAATAAATTTCTCCGAGTGTGCACTAAACGTCGCAGTCGGGGACTTAGCTGCGATCAAGAATCGCCTAAGTACTAACTTTCTTCGAGTGTGCACTAAACGTCGCACTCGGAGACTTAGCTGCGATCCAGAATCGCCTAAGTACTAACTTTCTCCGAGTGTGCACTAAACGTCGCACTCGGGGACTTAGCTGCGATCAAGAATCACCTAAGTACTAACTTTCTCCGAGTGTGCACTGAACGTTGCACTCGGGGACTTAGCTGCGATCAAGAATCGCCTAAGTACAAACTTTCTCCGAGTGTGCACTACACGTCGCAGTCGGGGACATAGCTGCGATCAAGAATCGCCTAAGTACAAATTTTCTCCGAGTGTGCACTAAACGTCGCACTCAGCGACTTAGCTGCGATCAAGAATCGCCTAAGTACTCACTTTCTCTGAGTGTGCACTAAACGTCGCACTCAGGGACTTAGCTGCGATCAAGAATCGCCTAAGTAATAAATTTCTCCGAGTGTGCAATACATGTCGCACTCGGGGACTTAGCTGCAACCAAGAATCGCCAAAGTAATAAATTTCTCCGAGTGTGCACAAAATGTCGCACTCGGGGACTTAGCTGCAATCAAGAATCACCTAAGTACTTACTTTCTCCGAGTGTGCACTACACGTCGCACTCGGGGACTTAGCAGCGATCAAGAATCGCCTAAGTACAAATTTTCTCCTAGTGTGCACTAAACGTCGCACTCTGGGACTTAGCTGCGATCAAGAATCGCCTAAGTACAAATTTTCTCCGAGTGTGCACTAAACGTCGCACTCGGGAACTTAGCTGCGATCCAGAATCGCCTAAGTACTCACTTTCTCCGAGTGTGCACTAAACGTCACACTCGGGAACTTAGCTGCGATCAAGAATTGCCTAAGTAATAACCTTCTCCGAGTGTGCAATACACGTCGCACTCGGGCACTTAGCTGCGATCAAGAATCGCCTAAGTACAAACTTTCTCCGAGTGTGCACTACACGTCGCACTCGGTGACTTAGCTGCGATCAAGAATCGCCTAAGCACAAATTTTCTCCGCGTGTGCACTAAACGTCGCACTCGGGGACTTAGCTGCGATCAAGAATCGCCTAAGTACTCACTTTCTCCGAGTGTGCACTAAACATCGCACTCAGGGACTTAGCTGCGATCAAGAATCGCCTAAGTAATAACTTTCTCCGAGTGTGCAATACACGTCGCACTCGGAGACTTAGCCGCGATCAAGAATCGCCTAAGTACTCACTTTCTCCGAGTGTGCACTAAACGTCGCACTCGGGGACTTAGCCGCGATCAAGAATCGCCTAAGTACTAACTTTCTCCGAGTGTGGACTAAACGTCGCACTCGGGGACTTAGCTGCGATCAAGAATCGCCTAAATAATAAATTTCTCCGAGTGTGCACTAAACGTCGCACTCGGAGACTTAGCTGCGATCAAGAATCGCCTAAGTAATAAATTTCTCCGAGTGTGCACTAAATGTCGCACTCAGGGACTTAGCTGCGATCAAGAATCGCCTAAGTACTAACTTTCTCCGAGTGTGCACTAAACGTCGCACTCGGGGACTTAGCTGCGATTAAGAATCGCCTAAGTACAAACTATCTCCGGGTGTGCACTACACGTCGCCCCCGGGGACTTAGCTGCGATCAAGAATCGCCTAAGTAATAAATTTTCTCCGAGTGTGCACTAAACGTCGCACTCGGGGACTTAGCTGCGATCAAGAATCGCCTAAGTACTCACTTTCTCCGAGTGTGCACTAAACGTCGCACTCAGGGACTTAGCTGCGATCGAGAATCGCCTAAGTACTCACTTTCTCTGAGTGTGCACTAAATGTCGCACTCGGGGACTTAGCTGCGATCAAGAATCGCCTAAGTAATAACTTTCTCCGAGTGTGCAATACACGTTGCACTCGGGGACTTAGCTGCGATCAAGAATCGCCTAAGTAATAAATTTCTCCGACTGTGCACTAAACGTCGCACTCGGGGACTTAGCTGCGATCAAGAATCGCCTAAGTACTAATTTCTCCGAGTGTGCACTAAACGTCGCACTCGGGGACTTAGCTGCGATCAAGAATCGCCTAAATAATAAATTTCTCCGAGTGTGCACTAAACGTCGCACTCGGGGACTTAGCTGCGATCAAGAATCGCCTAAGTATTAACTTTCTCCGAGTGTGCACTAAACGTCGCACTCGGGGATTTAGCTGCGATCAAGAATCGCCTAAGTACTCACTTTCTCCGAGTGTGCACTAAACGTCGCACTCGGGGACTTAGCTGCGATCAAGAATCACCTAAGTACTAACTTTCTCCGAGTGTGCACTGAACGTCGCACTCGGGGACTTAGCTGCGATCAAGAATCGCCTAAGTACAAACTTTCTCCGAGTGTGCACTACACGTCGCAGTCGGGGACATAGCTGCGATCAAGAATCGCCTAAGTACAAATTTTCTCCGAGTGTGCACTAAACGTCGCACTCAGCGACTTAGCTGCGATCAAGAATCGCCTAAGTACTCACTTTCTCTGAGTGTGCACTAAACGTCGCACTCAGGGACTTAGCTGCGATCAAGAATCGCCTAAGTAATAAATTTCTCCGAGTGTGCAATACATGTCGCACTCGGGGACTTAGCTGCAACCAAGAATCGCCTAAGTAATAAATTTCTCCGAGTGTGCACAAAACGTCGCACTCGGGGACTTAGCTGCAATCAAGAATCACCTAAGTACTTACTTTCTCCGAGTGTGCACTACACGTCGCACTCGGGGACTTAGCTGCGATCAAGAATCGCCTAAGTACAAATTTTCTCCTAGTGTGCACTAAACGTCGCACTCGGGGACTTAGCTGCGATCAAGAATCGCCTAAGTACAAATTTTCTCCGAGTGTGCACTAAACGTCGCACTCGGGAACTTAGCTGCGATCCAGAATCGCCTAAGTACTCACTTTCTCCGAGTGTGCACTAAACGTCACACTCGGGAACTTAGCTGCGATCAAGAATTGCCTAAGTAATAACCTTCTCCGAGTGTGCAATACACGTCGCACTCGGGGACTTAGCTGCGATCAAGAATCGCCTAAGTACAAACTTTCTCCGAGTGTGCACTACACGTCGCACTCGGTGACTTAGCTGCGATCAAGAATCGCCTAAGCACAAATTTTCTCCGCGTGTGCAGTAAACGTCGCACTCGGGGACTTAGCTGCGATCAAGAATCGCCTAAGTACTCACTTTCTCCGAGTGTGCACTAAACATCGCACTCAGGGACTTAGCTGCGATCAAGAATCGCCTAAGTAATAACTTTCTCCGAGTGTGCAATACACGTCGCACTCGGAGACTTAGCCGCGATCAAGAATCGCCTAAGTAATAAATTTCTCCGAGTGTGCACTAAACGTCGCACTCGGGGACTTAGCCGCGATCAAGAATCGCCTAAGTACTAACTTTCTCCGAGTGTGCACTAAACGTCGCACTCGGGGACTTAGCTGCGATCAAGAATCGCCTAAATAATAAATTTCTCCGAGTGTGCACTAAACGTCGCACTCGGAGACTTAGCTGCGATCAACAATCGCCTAAGTAATAAATTTCTCCGAGTGTGCACTAAATGTCGCACTCAGGGACTTAGCTGCGATCAAGAATCGCCTAAGTACTAACTTTCTCCGAGTGTGCACTAAACGTCGCACTCGGGGACTTAGCTGCGATTAAGAATCGCCTAAGTACAAACTATCTCCGGGTGTGCACTACACGTCGCCCCCGGGGACTTAGCTGCGATCAAGAATCGCCTAAGTAATAAATTTTCTCCGAGTGTGCACTAAACGTCGCACTCGGGGACTTAGTTGCGATCAAGAATCGCCTAAGTACTCACTTTCTCCGAGTGTGCACTAAACGTCGCACTCAGGGACTTAGCTGCGATCAAGAATCGCCTAAGTACTCACTTTCTCTGAGTGTGCACTAAATGTCGCACTCGGGGACTTAGCTGCGATCAAGCATCGCCTAAGTAATAACTTTCTCCGAGTGTGCAATACACGTTGCACTCGGGGACTTAGCTGCGATCAAGAATCGCCTAAGTAATAAATTTCTCCGACTGTGCACTAAACGTTGCACTCGGGGACTTAGCTGCGATCAAGAATCGCCTAAGTACTAATTTCTCCGAGTGTGCACTAAACGTCGCACTCGGGGACTTAGCTGCGATCAAGAATCGCCTAAATAATAAATTTCTCCGAGTGTGCACTAAACGTCGCACTCGGGGACTTAGCTGCGATCAAGAATCGCCTAAGTATTAACTTTCTCCGAGTGTGCAATACACGTCGCACCCGGGGACTTAGCTGCGATCAAGAATCTCCTAAGTAATAAATTTCTCCGAGTGTGCACTAAACGTCGCACTCGGGGACTTAGCTGCGATCAAGAATCGCCTAAGTACTAACTTTCTCCGAGTGTGCATTAAACGTCGCTGTCGGGGACTTAGCTGCGATCAAGAATCGCCTAAGTACAAAATTTCTCCGAGTGTGCACTAAACGTCGCACTCGGGGACTTAGCTGCGATCAAGAATCGCCTAAGTACTAACTTTCTCCGACTGTGCACTAAACGTCGCACTCGGGGACTTAGCTGCGATCAAGAATCGCCTAAGTACAAATTTTCTCCGACTGTGCACTAAACGTCGCACTCGGGGACTTAGCTGCGATCAAGAATCGCCTAAGTACTAACTTTCTTCGAGTGTGCACTAAACGTCGCACTCGGAGACTTAGCTGCGATCCAGAATCGCGTAAGTACTAACTTTCTCCGAGTGTGCACTAAACGTCGCACTCGGGGACTTAGCTGCGATCAAGAATCACGTAAGTACTAACTTTCTCCGAGTGTGCACTGAACGTCGCACTCGGGGACTTAGCTGCGATCAAGAATCGCCTAAGTACAAACTTTCTCCGAGAGTGCACTACACGTCGCAGTCGGGGACATAGCTGCGATCAAGAATCGCCTAAGTACAAATTTTCTCCGAGTGTGCACTAAACGTCGCACTAAGGGACTTAGCTGCGATCAAGAATCGCCTAAGTACTCACTTTCTCTGAGTGTGCACTAAACGTCGCACTCAGGGACTTAGCTGCGATCAAGAATCGCCTAAGTAATAAATTTCTCCGAGTGTGCAATACATGTGGCACTCGGGGACTTAGCTGCAACCAAGAATCGCCTAAGTAATAAATTTCTCCGAGTGTGCACAAAACGTCGCACTCGGGGACTTAGCTGCAATCAAGAATCACCTAAGTACTTACTTTCTCCGAGTGTGCACTACACGTCGCACTCGGGGACTTAGCTGCGATCAAGAATCGCCTAAGTACAAATTTTCTCCTAGTGTGCACTAAACGTCGCACTCGGGGACTTAGCTGCGATCAAGAATCGCCTAAGTACAAATTTTCTCCGAGCGTGCACTAAACGTCGCACTCGGGAATTTAGCTGCGATCCAGAATCGCCTAAGTACTCACTTTCTCCGAGTGTGCACTAAACGTCACACTCGGGAACTAAGCTGCGATCAAGAATTGCCTAAGTAATAACCTTCCCCGAGTGTGCAATACACGTCGCACTCGGGGACTTAGCTGCGATCAAGAATCGCCTAAGTACAAACTTTCTCCAAGTGTGCACTACACGTCGCACTCGGTCACTTAGCTGCGATCAAGAATCGCCTAAGCACAAATTTTCTCCGCGTGTGCACTAAATGTCGCACTCGGGGACTTAGCTGCGATCAAGAATCGCCTAAGTACTCACTTTCTCCGAGTGTGCACTAAACATCGCACTCAGGGACTTAGCTGCGATCAAGAATCGCCTAAGTAATAACTTTCTCCGAGTGTGCAATACACGTCGCACTCGGAGACTTAGCTGCGATCAAGAATCGCCTAAGTAATAAATTTCTCCGAGTGTGCACTAAACGTCGCACTCGGGGACTTAGCTGCGATCAAGAATCGCCTAAGTACTAACTTTCTCCGAGTGTGCACTAAACGTCGCACTCGGGGACTTAGCTGCGATTAAGAATCGCCTAAGTACAAACTACCTCCGGGTGTGCACTACACGTCGCCCCCGGGGACTTAGCTGCGATCAAGAATCGCCTAAGTAATAAATTTTCTCCGAGTGTGCACTAAACGTCGCACTCGGGGACTTAGCTGCGATCAAGAATCGCCTAAGTACTCACTTTCTCCGAGTGTGCACTAAACGTCGCACTCGGGGACTTAGCTGCGATCAAGAATCGCCTAAATAATAAATTTCTCCGAGTGTGCACTAAACGTCGCACTCGGGGACTTAGCTGCGATCAAGAATCGCCTAAGTACTAACGTTCTCCGAGTGTGCACTAAACGTCGTACTTGGAGACTTAGCTGCGATCAAGAATCGCCTAAGTAATAAATTTCTCCGAGTGTGCACTAAACGTCGCACTCAGGGACATAGCTGCGATCAAGAACCGCCTAAGTTCTAACTTTCTCCAAGTGTGCACTAAACGTCGCACTCGGGGACTTAGCTGCGATCAAGAATCGCCTAAGTACAAACTATCTCTGGGTGTGCACTACACGTCGCACTCGGGGACTTAGCTGCGATCAAGAATCGCCTAAGTACAAATTTTCTCCGAGTGTGCACTAAACGTCGCACTTGGGGATTTAGCTGCGATCAAGAATCGCCTAAGTACTCACTTTCTCCGAGTGCGCACTAAACGTCGCACTCGGGGACTTAGCTGCAATCAAGAATCGCCTAAGTAATTACTTTCTCCAAGTGTGCAATACACGTCGCACTCGGGGACTTAGCTGCGATCAAGAATCGCCTAAGTAATAAATTTCTCCTAGTGTGCAATAAACGTCGCACTCGGGGACTTAGCTGCGATCAAGAATCGCCTAAGTACTAACTTTCTCTGAGTGTGCACTAAACGTCGCACCCGGGGACTTAGCTGCGATCAAGAATCGCCTAAATAATAAATTTACCCGAGTGTGCAATAAACGTCGCACTCGGGGACTTAGCTACGATCAAGAATCGCCTAAGTACTAACTTCCTCCGAGTGTGCACTAAACGTCGCACTCGGGGACTTAGATGCGATCAAGAATCGCCTAAGTAATAACTTTCTCCGAGTGTGCACTAAACGTCAAACTCGGGGACTTAGTTGCGATCAAGAATCGCCTAAGTAATAAATTTCTCCGACTGTGCAATACACGTCGCACTCGGGGACTTAGCTCCGATCAAGAATCGCCTAAGTACTAATTTTCTCCGACTGTGCACTAAACGTCGCACTCGGGGACTTAGCTCCGATCAAGAATCGCCTAAGTACTAATTTCTCCGAGTGTTCACTAAACGTCGCACTCGGGGACTTAGCTGCGATCAAGAATCTCCTAAGTACTAACTTTCTCCGAGTGTGCAATAAACGTCGCACTCGGGGACTTAGCTGCGATCAAGAATCGCCTAAGTACTCACTTTCTCCGAGTGTGCACTAAACGTCGCACTCGGGGACTTAGCTGCGATCAAGAATCGCCTAAGTACTCACTTTCTCCGAGTGCGCACTAAACGTCGCACTCGGGGACTTAGCTGCAATCAAGAATCGCCTAAGTAATTACTTTCTCCAAGTGTGCAATACACGTCGCACTCGGGGACTTAGCTGCGATCAAGAATCGCCTAAGTAATAAATTTCTCCTAGTGTGCAATAAACGTCGCACTCGGGGACTTAGCTGCGATCATGAATCGCCTAAGTACTAACTTTCTCTGAGTGTGCACTAAACGTCGCACCCGGGGACTTAGCTGCGATCAAGAATCGCCTAAATAATAAATTTATCCGAGTGTGCACTAAACGTCGCACTCGGGGACTTAGCTGCGATCAAGAATCGCCTAAGTACTAACTACCTCCGAGTGTGCACTTATCGTCGCACTCGGGGACTTAGCTGCGATCAAGAATCGCCTAAGTACTCACTTTCTCCGAGTGTGCGCTAAACGTCGCACTCGGGGACTTAGCTGCGATCAAGAATCGCCTAAGTAATAACTTTCTCCGAGTGTGCAATACACGTCACACTCGGGGACTTAGTTGCGATCAAGAATCGCCTAAGTAATAAATTTCTCCGACTGTGCACTAAACGTCGCACTCGGGGACTTAGCTCCGATCAAGAATCGCCTAAGTACTAATTTCTCCGAGTGTTCACTAAACGTCGCACTCGGGGACTTAGCTGCGACCAAGAATCGCCTAAGTACTCACTTTCTCCGAGTGTGCACTAAACGTCGCACTCGGGGACTTAGCTGCGATCAAGAATCGCCTAACTACTCACTTTCTCCGAGTGTGCACTAAACGTCGCACTCGGGGACTTAGCTGCGATCAAGAATCGCCTAAGTACTAACTTCCTCCGAGTGTGCACTAAACGTCGCACTCGGGGACTTAGCTGTGATCAAGAATCGCCTAAGTAATAACTTTCTCTGAGTGTGCAATACATTCGCACCCGGGGACTTAGCTGCGATCAAGAATCGCCTAAGTACTAACTTTCTCCGAGTGTGCACTAAGCGTCGCACTCGGGGACTTAGCTGCGATCAAGAATCGCCTAAGTACTAACTTTCTCCGAGTGTGCAATAAACGTCGCACTCGGGGACTTAGCTGCGATCAAGAATCGCCTAAGTACTCACTTTCTCCGAGTGTGCACTAAACGTCGCACTCGGGGACTTAGCTGTGATCAAGAATCGCCTAAGTAATAACTTTATCTGAGTGTGCAATACATTCGCACCCGGGGACTTAGCTGCGATCAAGAATCGCCTAAGTAATAAATTTCTCCGACTGTGCACTAAACTTCGCATTCGGGGACTTAGCTGCGATCAAGAATCGCCTAAGTACTCACTTTCTCCGAGTGCGCACTAAATGTCGCACTCGGGGACTTAGCTGCGATCAAGAATCGCCTAAGTACTCACTTTCTCCGAGTGTGCACTAAACGTCGCACTCGGGGACTTAGCTGCGATCAAGAATCGCCAAAGTACTCACTTTCTCCGAGTGCGCACTAAACGTCGCACTCGGGGACTTAGCTGCAATCAAGAATCGCCTAAGTAATTACTTTCTCCAAGTGTGCAATACACGTCGCACTCGGGGACTTAGCTGCGATCAAGAATCGCCTAAGTAATAAATTTCTCCTAGTGTGCAATAAACGTCGCACTCGGGGACTTAGCTGCGATCATGAATCGCCTAAGTACTAACTTTCTCTGAGTGTGCACTAAACGTCGCACCCGGGGACTTAGCTGCGATCAAGAATCGCCTAAATAATAAATTTATCCGAGTGTGCACTAAACGTCGCACTCGGGGACTTAGCTGCGATCAAGAATCGCCTAAGTACTAACTTCCTCCGAGTGTGCACTTATCGTCGCACTCGGGGACTTAGCTGCGATCAAGAATCGCCTAAGTACTCACTTTCTCCGAGTGTGCGCTAAACGTCGCACTCGGGGACTTAGCTGCGATCAAGAATCGCCTAAGTAATAACTTTCTCCGAGTGTGCAATACACGTCACACTCGGGGACTTAGTTGCGATCAAGAATCGCCTAAGTAATAAATTTCTCCGACTGTGCACTAAACGTCGCACTCGGGGACTTAGCTCCGATCAAGAATCGCCTAAGTACTAATTTCTCCGAGTGTTCACTAAACGTCGCACTCGGGGACTTAGCTGCGACCAAGAATCGCCTAAGTACTCACTTTCTCCGATTGTGCACTAAACGTCGCACTCGGGGACTTAGCTGCGATCAAGAATCGCCTAACTACTCACTTTCTCCGAGTGTGCACTAAACGTCGCACTCGGGGACTTAGCTGCGATCAAGAATCGCCTAAGTACTAACTTCCTCCGAGTGTGCACTAAACGTCGCACTCGGGGACTTAGCTGTGATCAAGAATCGCCTAAGTAATAACTTTCTCTGAGTGTGCAATACATTCGCACCCGGGGACTTAGCTGCGATCAAGAATCGCCTAAGTACTAACTTTCTCCGAGTGTGCACTAAGCGTCGCACTCGGGGACTTAGCTGCGATCAAGAATCGCCTAAGTACTAACTTTCTCCGAGTGTGCAATAAACGTCGCACTCGGGGACTTAGCTGCGATCAAGAATCGCCTAAGTACTCACTTTCTCCGAGTGTGCACTAAACGTCGCACTCGGGGACTTAGCTGTGATCAAGAATCGCCTATGTAATAACTTTATCTGAGTGTGCAATACATTCGCACCCGGGGACTTAGCTGCGATCAAGAATCGCCTAAGTAATAAATTTCTCCGACTGTGCACTAAACGTCGCATTCGGGGACTTAGCTGCGATCAAGAATCGCCTAAGTACTCAATTTCTCCGAGTGCGCACTAAATGTCGCACTCGGGGACTTAGCTGCGATCAAGAATCGCCTAAGTAATTACTTTCTCCGAGTGTGCAATACACGTCGCACTCGGGGACTTAGCTGCGATCAAGAATCGCCTAAGTAATAAATTTCTCCGAGTGTGCACTAAACGTCGCACTCGGGGACTTAGCTGCGATCAAGAATCGCCTAAGTACTAACTTTCTCCGAGTGTGCACTAAACGTCGCACTCGGGGACTTAGCTGCGATCAAGAATCGCCTAAGTACTCACTTTCTCCGAGTGTGCACTAAACGTCGCACTCGGGGACTTAGCTGCGATCAAGAATCGCCAAAGTACTCACTTTCTCCGAGTGCGCACTAAACGTCGCACTCGGGGACTTAGCTGCAATCAAGAATCGCCTAAGTAATTACTTTCTCCAAGTGTGCAATACACGTCGCACTCGGGGACTTAGCTGCGATCAAGAATCGCCTAAGTAATAAATTTCTCCTAGTGTGCAATAAACGTCGCACTCGGGGACTTAGCTGCGATCATGAATCGCCTAAGTACTAACTTTCTCTGAGTGTGCACTAAACGTCGCACCCGGGGACTTAGCTGCGATCAAGAATCGCCTAAATAATAAATTTATCCGAGTGTGCACTAAACGTCGCACTCGGGGACTTAGCTGCGATCAAGAATCGCCTAAGTACTAACTACCTCCGAGTGTGCACTTATCGTCGCACTCGGGGACTTAGCTGCGATCAAGAATCGCCTAAGTACTCACTTTCTCCGAGTGTGCGCTAAACGTCGCACTCGGGGACTTAGCTGCGATCAAGAATCGCCTAAGTAATAACTTTCTCCGAGTGTGCAATACACGTCACACTCGGGGACTTAGTTGCGATCAAGAATCGCCTAAGTAATAAATTTCTCCGACTGTGCACTAAACGTCGCACTCGGGGACTTAGCTCCGATCAAGAATCGCCTAAGTACTAATTTCTCCGAGTGTTCACTAAACGTCGCACTCGGGGACTTAGCTGCGACCAAGAATCGCCTAAGTACTCACTTTCTCCGAGTGTGCACTAAACGTCGCACTCGGGGACTTAGCTGCGATCAAGAATCGCCTAACTACTCACTTTCTCCGAGTGTGCACTAAACGTCGCACTCGGGGACTTAGCTGCGATCAAGAATCGCCTAAGTACTAACTTCCTCCGAGTGTGCACTAAACGTCGCACTCGGGGACTTAGCTGTGATCAAGAATCGCCTAAGTAATAACTTTCTCTGAGTGTGCAATACATTCGCACCCGGGGACTTAGCTGCGATCAAGAATCGCCTAAGTACTAACTTTCTCCGAGTGTGCACTAAGCGTCGCACTCGGGGACTTAGCTGCGATCAAGAATCGCCTAAGTACTAACTTTCTCCGAGTGTGCAATAAACGTCGCACTCGGGGACTTAGCTGCGATCAAGAATCGCCTAAGTACTCACTTTCTCCGAGTGTGCACTAAACGTCGCACTCGGGGACTTAGCTGTGATCAAGAATCGCCTAAGTAATAACTTTATCTGAGTGTGCAATACATTCGCACCCGGGGACTTAGCTGCGATCAAGAATCGCCTAAGTAATAAATTTCTCCGACTGTGCACTAAACTTCGCATTCGGGGACTTAGCTGCGATCAAGAATCGCCTAAGTACTCACTTTCTCCGAGTGCGCACTAAATGTCGCACTCGGGGACTTAGCTGCGATCAAGAATCGCCTAAGTACTCACTTTCTCCGAGTGTGCACTAAACGTCGCACTCGGGGACTTAGCTGCGATCAAGAATCGCCAAAGTACTCACTTTCTCCGAGTGCGCACTAAACGTCGCACTCGGGGACTTAGCTGCAATCAAGAATCGCCTAAGTAATTACTTTCTCCAAGTGTGCAATACACGTCGCACTCGGGGACTTAGCTGCGATCAAGAATCGCCTAAGTAATAAATTTCTCCTAGTGTGCAATAAACGTCGCACTCGGGGACTTAGCTGCGATCATGAATCGCCTAAGTACTAACTTTCTCTGAGTGTGCACTAAACGTCGCACCCGGGGACTTAGCTGCGATCAAGAATCGCCTAAATAATAAATTTATCCGAGTGTGCACTAAACGTCGCACTCGGGGACTTAGCTGCGATCAAGAATCGCCTAAGTACTAACTTCCTCCGAGTGTGCACTTATCGTCGCACTCGGGGACTTAGCTGCGATCAAGAATCGCCTAAGTACTCACTTTCTCCGAGTGTGCGCTAAACGTCGCACTCGGGGACTTAGCTGCGATCAAGAATCGCCTAAGTAATAACTTTCTCCGAGTGTGCAATACACGTCACACTCGGGGACTTAGTTGCGATCAAGAATCGCCTAAGTAATAAATTTCTCCGACTGTGCACTAAACGTCGCACTCGGGGACTTAGCTCCGATCAAGAATCGCCTAAGTACTAATTTCTCCGAGTGTTCACTAAACGTCGCACTCGGGGACTTAGCTGCGACCAAGAATCGCCTAAGTACTCACTTTCTCCGAGTGTGCACTAAACGTCGCACTCGGGGACTTAGCTGCGATCAAGAATCGCCTAACTACTCACTTTCTCCGAGTGTGCACTAAACGTCGCACTCGGGGACTTAGCTGCGATCAAGAATCGCCTAAGTACTAACTTCCTCCGAGTGTGCACTAAACGTCGCACTCGGGGACTTAGCTGTGATCAAGAATCGCCTAAGTAATAACTTTCTCTGAGTGTGCAATACATTCGCACCCGGGGACTTAGCTGCGATCAAGAATCGCCTAAGTACTAACTTTCTCCGAGTGTGCACTAAGCGTCGCACTCGGGGACTTAGCTGCGATCAAGAATCGCCTAAGTACTAACTTTCTCCGAGTGTGCAATAAACGTCGCACTCGGGGACTTAGCTGCGATCAAGAATCGCCTAAGTACTCACTTTCTCCGAGTGTGCACTAAACGTCGCACTCGGGGACTTAGTTGTGATCAAGAATCGCCTATGTAATAACTTTATCTGAGTGTGCAATACATTCGCACCCGGGGACTTAGCTGCGATCAAGAATCGCCTAAGTAATAAATTTCTCCGACTGTGCACTAAACGTCGCATTCGGGGACTTAGCTGCGATCAAGAATCGCCTAAGTACTCAATTTCTCCGAGTGCGCACTAAATGTCGCACTCGGGGACTTAGCTGCGATCAAGAATCGCCTAAGTAATTACTTTCTCCGAGTGTGCAATACACGTCGCACTCGGGGACTTAGCTGCGATCAAGAATCGCCTAAGTAATAAATTTCTCCGAGTGTGCACTAAACGTCGCACTCGGGGACTTAGCTGCGATCAAGAATCGCCTAAGTACTAACTTTCTCCGAGTGTGCACTAAACGTCGCACTCGGGGACTTAGCTGCGATCAAGAATCGCCTTAATAATAAATTTATCCGAGTGTGCACTAAACGTCGCACTCGGGGACTTAGCTGCGATCAAGAATCGCCTAAGTACAAATTTTCTCCGAGTGTGCACTAAACGTCGCACTCCGGGACTTAGCTGCGATCAAGAATCGCCTAAGTACTCACTTTCTCCGAGTGCGCACTAAATGTCGCACTCGGGGACTTAGCTGCGATCAAGAATCGCCTAAGTAATTACTTTCTCCGAGTGTGCAATACACGTCGCACTTGGGGACTTAGCTGCGATCAAGAATCGCCTAAGTAATAAATTTCTCCGAGTGTGCACTAAATGTCGCACTCGGGGACTTAGCTGCGATCAAGAATCGCCTAAGTACTAACTTTCTCCGAGTGTGCACTAAACGTCGCACTCGGGGACTTAGCTGCGATCAAGAATCGCCTTAATAATAAATTTATCCGAGTGTGCACTAAACGTCGCACTCGGGGACTTAGCTGCGATCAAGAATCGCCTAAGTACAAATTTTCTCTGAGTGTGCACTAAACGTCGCACTCCGGGACTTAGCTGCGATCAAGAATCGCCTAAGTACTCACTTTCTCCGAGTGCGCACTAAATGTCGCACTCGGGGACTTAGCTGCGATCAAGAATCGCCTAAGTAATTACTTTCTCCGAGTGTGCAATACACGTCGCACTTGGGGACTTAGCTGCGATCAAGAATCGCCTAAGTAATAAATTTCTCCGAGTGTGCACTAAACGTCGCACTTGGGGACTTAGCTGCGATCAAGAATCGCCTAAGTACTAACTTTCTCCGACTGTGCACTAAACGTCGCACTCGGGGACTTAGCTGCGATCAAGAATCGCCTTAATAATAAATTTATCCGAGTTTGCACTAAACGTCGCACTCGGGGACTTAGCTGCGATCAAGAATCGCCTAAGTACTAACTTCCTCCGAGTGTGCACTAAACGTCGCACTCGGGGACTTAGCTGCGATCAAGAATCGCCTAAGTAATAACTTTCTCCGAGTGTGCACTAAACGTCAAACTCGGGGACTTAGTTGCGATCAAGAATCGCCTAAGTAATAAATTTCTCCGACTGTGCAATACACGTCGCACTCGGGGACTTAGCTCCGATCAAGAATCGCCTAAGTACTAATTTTCTCCGACTATGCACTAAACGTCGCACTCGGGGACTTAGCTCCGATCAAGAATCGCCTAAGTACTAATTTCTCCGAGTGTTCACTAAACGTCGCACTCGGGGACTTAGCTGCGATCAATAATCTCCTAAGTACTAACTTTCTCCGAGTGTGCAATAAACGTCGCACTCGGGGACTTAGCTGCGATCAAGAATCGCCTAAGTACTCACTTTCTCCGAGTGTGCACTAAACGTCGCACTCGTGGACTTAGCTGCGATCAAGAATCGCCTAAGTACTCACTTTCTCCGAGTGCGCACTAAACGTCGCACTCGGGGACTTAACTGCAATCAAGAATCGCCTAAGTAATTACTTTCTCCAAGTGTGCAATACACGTCGCACTCGGGGACTTAGCTGCGATCAAGAATCGCCTAAGTAATAAATTTCTCCTAGTGTGCAATAAACGTCGCACTCGGGGACTTAGCTGCGATCATGAATCGCCTAAGTACTAACTTTCTCTGAGTGTGCACTAAACGTCGCACCCGGGGACTTAGCTGCGATCAAGAATCGCCTAAATAATAAATTTATCCGAGTGTGCACTAAACGTCGCACTCGGGGACTTAGCTGCGATCAAGAATCGCCTAAGTACTAACTTCCTCCGAGTGTGCACTTATCGTCGCACTCGGGGACTTAGCTGCGATCAAGAATCGCCTATGTACTCACTTTCTCCGAGTGTGCACTAAACGTCGCACTCGGGGACTTAGCTGCGATCAAGAATCGCCTAAGTAATAACTTTCTCCGAGTGTGCAATACACGTCACACTCGGGGACTTAGTTGCGATCAAGAATCGCCTAAGTAATAAATTTCTCCGACTGTGCACTAAACGTCGCACTCGGGGACTTAGCTCCGATCAAGAATCGCCTAAGTACTAATTTCTCCGAGTGTTCACTAAACGTCGCACTCGAGGACTTAGCTGCGACCAAGAATCGCCTAAGTACTCACTTTCTCCGAGTGTGCACTAAACGTCGCACTCGGGGACTTAGCTGCGATCAAGAATCGCCTAACTACTCACTTTCTCCGAGTGTGCACTAAACGTCGCACTCGGGGACTTAGCTGCGATCAAGAATCGCCTAAGTACTAACTTCCTCCGAGTGTGCACTAAACGTCGCACTCGGGGACTTAGCTGTGATCAAGAATCGCCTAAGTACTCACTTTCTCCGAGTGTGCACTAAACGTCGCACTCGGGGACTTAGCTGTGATCAAGAATCGCCTAAGTAATAACTTTATCTGAGTGTGCAATACATTCGCACCCGGGGACTTAGCTGCGATCAAGAATCGCCTAAGTAATAAATTTCTCCGACTGTGCACTAAACGTCGCATTCGGGGACTTAGCTGCGATCAAGAATCGCCTAAGTACTCACTTTCTCCGAGTGCGCACTAAATGTCGCACTCGGGGACTTAGCTGCGATCAAGAATCGCCTAAGTAATTACTTTCTCCGAGTGTGCAATACACGTCGCACTCGGGGACTTAGCTGCGATCAAGAATCGCCTAAGTAATAAATTTCTCCGAGTGTGCACTAAACGTCGCACTCGGGGACTTAGCTGCGATCAAGAATCGCCTAAGTACTAACTTTCTCCGAGTGTGCACTAAACGTCGCACTCGGGGACTTAGCTGCGATCAAGAATCGCCTTAATAATAAATTTATCCGAGTGTGCACTAAACGTCGCACTCGGGGACTTAGCTGCGATCAAGAATCGCCTAAGTACAAATTTTCTCCGAGTGTGCACTAAACGTCGCACTCCGGGACTTAGCTGCGATCAAGAATCGCCTAAGTACTCACTTTCTCCGAGTGCGCACTAAATGTCGCACTCAGGGACTTAGCTGCGATCAAGAATCGCCTAAGTAATTACTTTCTCCGAGTGTGCAATACACGTCGCACTTGGGGACTTAGCTGCGATCAAGAATCGCCTAAGTAATAAATTTCTCCGAGTGTGCACTAAACGTCGCACTCGGGGACTTAGCTGCGATCAAGAATCGCCTAAGTACTAACTTTCTCCGAGTGTGCACTAAACGTCGCACTCGGGGACTTAGCTGCGATCAAGAATCGCCTTAATAATAAATTTATCCGAGTGTGCACTAAACGTCGCACTCGGGGACTTAGCTGCGATCAAGAATCGCCTAAGTACTAACTTCCTCCGAGTGTGCACTAAACGTCGCACTCGGGGACTTAGCTGCGATCAAGAATCGCCTAAGTAATAACTTTCTCCGAGTGTGCACTAAACGTCAAGCTCGGGGACTTAGTTGCGATCAAGAATCGCCTAAGTAATAAATTTCTCCGACTGTGCAATACACGTCGCACTTGGGGACTTAGCTCCGATCAAGAATCGCCTAAGTACTAATTTTCTTCGACTATGCACTAAACGTCGCACTCGGGGACTTAGCTCCGATCAAGAATCGCCTAAGTACTAATTTCTCCGAGTGTTCACTAAACGTCGCACTCGGGGACTTAGCTGCGATCAATAATCTCCTAAGTACTAACTTTCTCCGAGTGTGCAATAAACGTCGCACTCGGGGACTTAGCTGCGATCAAGAATCGCCTAAGTACTCACTTTCTCCGAGTGTGCACTAAACGTCGCACTCGGGGACTTAGCTGCGATCAAGAATCGCCTAAGTACTCACTTTCTCCGAGTGCGCACTAAACGTCGCACTCGGGGACTTAGCTGCAATCAAGAATCGCCTAAGTAATTACTTTCTCCAAGTGTGCAATACACGTCGCACTCGGGGACTTAGCTGCGATCAAGAATCGCCTAAGTAATAAATTTCTCCTAGTGTGCAATAAACGTCGCACTCGGGGACTTAGCTGCGATCATGAATCGCCTAAGTACTAACTTTCTCTGAGTGTGCACTAAACGTCGCACCCGGGGGCTTAGCTGCGATCAAGAATCGCCTAAATAATAAATTTGTCCGAGTGTGCACTAAACGTCGCACTCGGGGACTTAGCTGCGATCAAGAATCGCCTAAGTACTAACTTCCTCCGAGTGTGCACTTATCGTCGCACTCGGGGACTTACCTGCGATCAAGAATCGCCTAAGTACTCACTTTCTCCGAGTGTGCACTAAACATCGCACTCGGGGACTTAGCTGCGATCAAGAATCGCCTAAGTAATAACTTTCTCCGAGTGTGCAATACACGTCACACTCGGGGACTTAGTTGCGATCAAGAATCGCCTAAGTAATAAATTTCTCCGACTGTGCACTAAACGTCGCACTCGGGGACTTATCTCCGATCAAGAATCGCCTAAGTACTAATTTCTCCGAGTGTGCACTAAACGTCGCACTCGGGGACTTAGCTGTGATCAAGAATCGCCTAAGTACTCACTTTCTCCGAGTGCGCACTAAACGTCACACTCGGGGACTTAGCTGCAATCAAGAATCGCCTAAGTAATTACTTTCTCCAAGTGTGCAATACACGTCGCACTCGGGGACTTAGCTGCGATCAAGAATCGCCTAAGTAATAAATTTCTCCTAGTGTGCAATAAACGTCGCACTCGGGGACTTAGCTGCGATCATGAATCGCCTAAGTACTAACTTTCTCTGAGTGTGCACTAAACGTCGCACCCGGGGACTTAGCTGCGATCAAGAATCGCCTAAATAATAAATTTATCCGAGTGTGCACTAAACGTCGCACTCGGGGACTTAGCTGCGATCAAGAATCGCCTAAGTACTAACTTCCTCCGAGTGTGCACTTATCGTCGCACTCGGGGACTTAGCTGCGATCAAGAATCGCCTAAGTACTCACTTTCTCCGAGTGTGCACTAAACGTCGCACTCGGGGACTTAGCTGCGATCAAGAATCGCCTAAGTAATAACTTTCTCCGAGTGTGCAATACACGTCACACTCGGGGACTTAGTTGCGATCAAGAATCGCCTAAGTAATAAATTTCTCTGACTGTGCACTAAACGTCGCACTCGGGGACTTAGCTACGATCAAGAATCGCCTAAGTACTAATTTCTCCGAGTGTTCACTAAACGTCGCACTCGGGGACTTAGCTGCGACCAAGAATCGCCTAAGTACTCACTTTCTCCGAGTGTGCACTAAACGTCGCACTCGGGGACTTAGCTGCGATCAAGAATCGCCTAACTACTCACTTTCTCCGAGTGTGCACTAAACGTCGCACTCGGGGACTTAGCTGCGATCAAGAATCGCCTAAGTACTAACTTCCTCCGAGTGTGCACTAAACGTCGCACTCGGGGACTTAGCTGTGATCAAGAATCGCCTAAGTAATAACTTTCTCTGAGTATGCAATACATTCGCACCCGGGGACTTAGCTGCGATCAAGAATCGCCTAAGTACTAACTTTCTCCGAGTGTGCACTAAGCGTCGCACTCGGGGACTTAGCTGCGATCAAGAATCGCCTAAGTACTAACTTTCTCCGAGTGTGCAATAAACGTCGCACTCGGGGACTTAGCTGCGATCAAGAATCGCCTAAGTACTCACTTTCTCCGAGTGTGCACTAAACGTCGCACTCGGGGACTTAGCTGTGATCAAGAATCGCCTATGTAATAACTTTATCTGAGTGTGCAATACATTCGCACCCGGGGACTTAGCTGCGATCAAGAATCGCCTAAGTAATAAATTTCTCCGACTGTGCACTAAACGTCGCATTCGGGGACTTAGCTGCGATCAAGAATCGCCTAAGTACTCACTTTCTCCGAGTGCGCACTAAATGTCGCACTCGGGGACTTAGCTGCGATCAAGAATCGCCTAAGTAATTACTTTCTCCGAGTGTGCAATACACGTCGCACTCGGGGACTTAGCTGCGATCAAGAATCGCCTAAGTAATAAATTTCTCCGAGTGTGCACTAAACGTCGCACTCGGGGACTTAGCTGCGATCAAGAATCACCTAAGTACTAACTTTCTCCGAGTGTGCACTAAACGTCGCACTCGGGGACTTAGCTGCGATCAAGAATCGCCTTAATAATAAATTTATCCGAGTGTGCACTAAACGTCGCACTCGGGGACTTAGCTGCGATCAAGAATCGCCTAAGTACAAATTTTCTCCGAGTGTGCACTAAACGTCGCACTCCGGGACTTAGCTGCCATCAAGAATCGCCTAAGTACTCACTTTCTCCGAGTGCGCACTAAATGTCGCACTCGGGGACTTAGCTGTGATCAAGAATCGCCTAAGTAATTACTTTCTCCGAGTGTGCAATACACGTCGCACTCGGGGACTTAGCTGCGATCAAGAATCGCCTAAGTAATAAATTTCTCCGAGTGTGCACTAAACGTCGCACTCGGGGACTTAGCTGCGATCAAGAATCGCCTAAGTACTAACTTTCTCCGAGTGTGCACTAAACGTCGCACTCGGGGACTTAGCTGCGATCAAGAATCGCCTTAATAATAAATTTATCCGAGTGTGCACTAAACGTCGCACTCGGGGACTTAGCTGCGATCAAGAATCGCCTAAGTACTAACTTCCTCCGAGTGTGCACTAAACGTCGCACTCGGGGACTTAGCTGCGATCAAGAATCGCCTAAGTAATAACTTTCTCCGAGTGTGCACTAAACGTCAAACTCGGGGACTTAGTTGCGATCAAGAATCGCCTAAGTAATAAATTTCTCCGACTGTGCAATACACGTCGCACTCGGGGACTTAGCTCCGATCAAGAATCGCCTAAGTACTAATTTTCTCCGACTATGCACTAAACGTCGCACTCGGGGACTTAGCTCCGATCAAGAATCGCCTAAGTACTAATTTCTCCGAGTGTTCACTAAACGTCGCACTCGGGGACTTAGCTCCGATCAAGAATCGCCTAAGTACTAATTTCTCCGAGTGTTCACTGAACGTCGCACTCGGGGACTTAGCTGCGATCAATAATCTCCTAAGTACTAACTTTCTCCGAGTGTGCAATAAACGTCGCACTCGGGGACTTAGCTGCGATCAAGAATCGCCTAAGTACTCACTTTCTCCGAGTGTGCACTAAACGTCGCACTCGGGGACTTAGCTGCAATCAAGAATCGCCTAAGTAATTACTTTCTCCAAGTGTGCAATACACGTCGCACTCGGGGACTTAGCTGCGATCAAGAATCGCCTAAGTAATAAATTTCTCCTAGTGTGCAATAAACGTCGCACTCGGGGACTTAGCTGCGATCATGAATCGCCTAAGTACTAACTTTCTCTGAGTGTGCACTAAACGTCGCACCCGGGGACTTAGCTGCGAGCAAGAATCGCCTAAATAATAAATTTGTCCGAGTGTGCACTAAACGTCGCACTCGGGGACTTAGCTGCGATCAAGAATCGCCTAAGTACTAACTTCCTCCGAGTGTTCACTTATCGTCGCACTCGGGGACTTACCTGCGATCAAGAATCGCCTAAGTACTCACTTTCTCCGAGTGTGCACTAAACGTCGCACTCGGGGACTTAGCTGCGATCAAGAATCGCCTAAGTAATAACTTTCTCCGAGTGTGCAATACACGTCACACTCGGGGACTTAGTTGCGATCAAGAATCGCCTAAGTAATAAATTTCTCCGACTGTGCACTAAATGTCGCACTCGAGGACTTATCTCCGATCAAGAATCGCCTAAGTACTAATTTCTCCGAGTGTTCACTAAACGTCGCACTCGGGGACTTAGCTGCGATCAAGAATCTCCTAAGTACTAACTTTCTCCGAGTGTGCAATAAACGTCGCACTCGGGGACTTAGCTGCGATCAAGAATCGCCTAAGTACTCACTTTCTCCGAGTGTGCACTAAACGTCGCACTCGGGGACTTAGCTGTGATCAAGAATCGCCTAAGTAATAACTTTCTCTGAGTGTGCAATACATTCGCACCCGGGGACTTAGCTGCGATCAAGAATCGGCTAAGTTATAAATTTCTCCGACTGTGCACTAAACGTCGCATTCGGGGACTTAGCTGCGATCAAGAATCGCCTAAGTACTAACTTTCTCCGAGTGTGCACTAAACATCGCACTCGGGGACTTAGCTGCGATCAAGAATCGCCTAAATAATAAATTTCTCCGAGTGTGCACTAAAAGTCGCACTCGGGGACTTAGCTGCGATCAAGAATCGCCTAAATACTAACTTTCTCCGAGTGTGCACTAAACGTCGCACTCGGAGACTTAGCTGCGATCAAGAATCGCGTAAGTAATAAATTTCTCCGAGTGTGCACTAAACGTCGTACTCAGAGACTTAGCTGCGATCAAGAATCGCCTAAGTACTAACTTTCTCCGAGTGTGCACTAAACGTCGCACTCGTGGACTTAGCTGCGATCAAGAATCGCCTAAGTACAAACTATCTCAGGGTGTGTACTACACGTCGCACTCGGGGACTTAGCTGCGATCAAGAATCGCCTAAGTACAAATTTTCTCCTAGTGTGCACTAAACGTCGCACTCCGGGACTTAGCTGCGATCAAGAATCGCCTAAGTACTCACTTTCTCCGAGTGCGCACTAAACGTCGCACTCGGGGACTTAGCTGCGATCAAGAATCGCCTAAGTAATTACTTTCTCCGAGTGTGCAATACACGTCGCACTCGGGGACTTAGCTGCGATCAAGAATCGCCTAAGTAATAAATTTCTCCGAGTGTGCACTAAACGTCGCACTCGGGGACTTAGCTGTGATCAAGAATCGCCTAAGTACTAACTTTCTCCGAGTGTGCACTAAACGTCGCACTCGGGGACTTAGCTGCGATCAAGAATCGCCTAAATAATAAATTTCTCCGAGTGTGCACTAAACGTCGCACTCGGGGACTTAGCTGCGATCAAGAATCGCCTAAGTACTAACTTTCTCCGAGTGTGCACTAAGCGTCGCACTCGGGGACTTAGCTGCGATCAAGAATCGCCTAAGTACTCACTTTCTCCGAGTGCGCACTAAACGTCGCACTCGGGGACTTAGCTGCGATCAAGAATCGCCTAAGTAATTACTTTCTCCGAGTGTGCAATACACGTCGCACTCGGGGACTTAGCTGCGATCAAGAATCGCCTAAGTAATAAATTTCTCCGAGTGTGCACTAAACGTCGCACTCGGGGACTTAGCTGCGATCAAGAATCGCCTAAGTACTAACTTTCTCCGAGTGTGCACTAAACGTCGCACTCGGGGACTTAGCTGCGATCAAGAATCGCCTTAATAATAAATTTATCCGAGTGTGCACTAAACGTCGCACTCGGGGACTTAGCTGCGATCAAGAATCGCCTAAGTACTAACTTCCTCCGAGTGTGCACTAAACGTCGCACTCGGGGACTTAGCTGCGATCAAGAATCGCCTAAGTAATAACTTTCTCCGAGTGTGCACTAAACGTCAAACTCGGGGACTTAGTTGCGATCAAGAATCGCCTAAGTAATAAATTTCTCCGACTGTGCAATACACGTCGCACTCGGGGACTTAGCTCCGATCAAGAATCGCCTAAGTACTAATTTTCTCCGACTATGCACTAAACGTCGCACTCGGGGACTTAGCTGCGATCAAGAATCGCCTAAATACTAACTTTCTCTGAGTGTGCACTAAACGTCGCACTCGAGGACTTAGCTGCGATCAAGAATCGCCTAAATAATAAATTTCTCCGAGTGTGCACTAAACGTCGCACTCGGGGACTTAGCTGCGATCAAGAATCTCCTAAGTACTAACTTTCTCCGAGTGTGCACTAAACGTCCCACTCGGGGACTTAGCTGCGATCAAGAATCGCCTAAGTACAAATTTTCTCCGAGTGTGCACTAAACATCGCACTCGGGGACTTAGCTGCGATCAAGAATCGCCTAAGTACTAACTTTCTCCGAGTGTGCACTAAACGTCGCACTCGGGGACTTAGCTGCGATCAAGAATCGCCTAAGTACAAATTTTCTCCAAGTGTGCACTAAACGTCGCACTCGGGGACTTAGCTGCGATCAAGAATCGCCTAAGTACAAATTTCCTCCGAGTGTGCACTAAACGTCGCACGCGGGGACTTAGCTGCGATCAAGAATCGCCTAAGTAATAAATTTCTCCCAGTGTGTACTAAACGTCGCACTCGGGGACTTAGCTGCGATTAAGAATCGCCTAAGTACTCTATTACCTTCGAGTGTATCCTACAGCTCCACTCGGAGACTCAGCAGACCCTCATTGAGGCTCATGTGGATGTCAAGACCACTGACAATTACATGAGTACCAACTCGCTCCAAGTGCGGCCTATCCTTCGCACTCGAGGACTTAGCTGCGATTAAGAATCGCCTAAGTACTCTATTACCTTCGAGTGTATCCTACAGGTCCACTCGGAGACTCAGCTGACCCTCATTGAGGCTCATGTGGATGTTAAGACCACTGACATTTACATGCGTAGCAGACCCTCATTGAGGCTCATGTGGATGTCAAGACCACTGACAATTACATGAGTACCAACTCGCTCCGAGTGCGGCCTATCCGTCGCACTCGAAGACTTAGCCGCGATCATGATTCGCCTAAGTACTCTATTACCCTTGAGTGTATCCTCCGGATCCACTCGGAGACTCGGCAGACCCTCAGAGAGGCTCACACAGATGTCAAGGCAACAGACAATTACATGCTCCGCATGTTTGCCATGGGCTTCACCAAGAAAAGCCAAACAAAAACTCGAGCTAAAATTGTGTGAACAACTCTTTGGCAATAGAAGAGCAAAAGATTTGATTCAAATTCGAAGTTCACCTAAAGATAGTTGGCTCGGTGCGGATCAAGCTTACCCGCACCGAACCAAGAATGTGACGGCCAACAGAAGTGGACAAAGTTTCTTACAACCAACACACGGCATACCGACGTAAAAGTTTTCTTAAGCGTCGTTCGGATTGGCGCCAGGACTGGAGGGCTCCACGAATGCGTCTAGTCCATCCCGTTGGCGATGCGGGTGGCACTCTCAAGGAAGGTTTCCATGAAGTCTTCGAATCGAAGTTTCTTCGTGTTGGCGACCTGCAACGCTTTCAACTTCTCTTCACGCACCTCCTCGCAATGCACTCGGACCAGGGACAGGGCAATGTCCGCACCACAGCGGGCCGCAGACTTCTTCCATGACTACACTCGGTTTGGGACCTCCTCCAGCCGAGTCATCAAGCCTTCCATCTCATGCCGAGACTCTTCTTCAGGCCAAAGCTCCTGTTCAGAACCTTCATTTGTCCCATCAGCTCAGACCTATGCGTTTTTATGCTCTCCACTTCAGCAGTCAATGCTTTGTTTGCTTCACGGGTCTGCTCCAACGACTTCTCTCGTTCCGCCAGCACATCCTTCATACCAGCCATTGCAACCATTGCCGCATCCAGCTCACCAGCAAACTGAACATTTTCAGCCCTAAGAGTCTCGTATGCTGTCCCCATCTCGCAAGTTTTCTGCCAGCCAGCGCTAAGAGACGATCAGACAAATCCAACAATAAAAAGTCTAAGTTCTTCGGACCCCTGCCGACGCAAGCAGTCGACAGCGGTCTCGGGGACTACACCCAGTGGGTTCACTGAGAGTGACCCCACTAGCATGAATCTGAAACAGGTCCGCCCTATTGAGCTACATGACAACACCTACGCCTACGAGGCCACTACTACCCGACCTGAGTAAAATTACTCTCGGGGACTCATACAGTAGGTGCACTCCGTGTGCCCCAACTGTTAGCATTCGAACAGATTAATTCTGGATCTGATCAAGTCAAAGACAATGTGTATATAGACAACTGCCGGTGCAAGCACTCGACAGAAGTCTCGGGGACTACACCCACTGGGTTCACTAAGAGTGAACCCATTGCAAACAACATACGATATCCGAGCACACCCAGCGGTTTACAAGAGGAAAGTAAATACTTACTAGCCCACTTACGCGGATATCGTCCCGAAGCTCCAAGCTTCGCTGGTACAGGAACGCGATAGAGTCGTACGCCTTCTTGGCTTCTCCCGCCATCAGCTCCGCCTGCATCATGGCCCCCTTGGTCGCTCCCACCTGATCTTCCGGGAGGCGCTGGACGTTGCACTCGACATTCGACGGGCCTGGCATCGTTGGGGGCTCCTTGGGCATCCAAAGGCCCGCTCCAGTCGGTTCAGCACCAACCATCGCCTCAGTCGGCGGCACGTCCATGGCTAGAGCAGTAACTGGCAGAACAGCCTCAAGGACAGGCACCGCAGCTTGCCCAGATCTCCCCTGGTCACCCTCATCCACATAAATCACCCCTGAGGGAAGTCAGACCGAACGGCGTGAGATCACATGGAAAAAAGGCAAGACCGAAGACAAAATTCGTGATGCAATATTGTAAACTTTCGGGATCGCTACGACGCACCTGGCTGGGACGAGACGATATTGTCCATGTCCATGGGATCATCCCCCCTAGCGAGCTGGAGAGGTGGCAGAGGTAGCAACCCTGTCAAGTGAAATTCATTCGACCAACAAACAGGAGTTCAATCGAATATCAGCAGAAGTTAGAAGAATAATGCACTTACGTCGAGGTGACGGGAACAATGACCCTCATCCGCGCCAAAGCCTTCCGAGGTTTAGATCCGCTCGGTTTGGCCACCTTGGAAGGCTGACCCACAGGCTCAGCAGCTGTGTCCCTGGTCCTCTTGGTGCTCCGAGTACTCGGAACCACGGGAAATGTTGACGGGGCGCTCGGATCCGTAGGAGCGGTTGGCGGAGCACTCGAGGACGCTGGAGGGACCGAAGGGGCTGCAGGTTCATGTCGGCGCTTGATTCGAGTCTCTAGCGGCGGAGGTGGCGAGTTCTGCTCTTCGTCTTCCTCCTCCTCTTCACCAGACTCCTCCTCCGTCTCCCCACTATCGGAGACGTACTCGACGCTCTCCACGCCGCCCTCCTGGCTGCCCTCCTCTTCCTCCTCCTCGGCCGGGTTCCCGTTCGAGACAGGGGAGAACCAGTTGGTCCACTTCTGCATAAAATACTGTCGGCGACATCAGACGTCAAATAGTGATTCAAGAAAGCGATAAAACTAAGGCAATTACGTGCACTCGACAAGTTGTACTCACCTCGTTCAGAGGAGGGTTGTCCGTGCAGAAAGCCCTCACTCGCCGGGACACTCTGGGGTTCTCGCAGGCGCCTGTGATCTGGAGCACGCACGACGCCACCTTCTCCCCGGTCACGCCCAAGACGTTGGTCCGAGTGGAGTCTTCGGGCCCCGTGTAGTGCCAAATGGCGTGGTCGCGAGCGTGCAGTGGTTGGATGCGCCGACCGAGGAAAACCTCCAGCAAATCTATGTCGGTGACTCCCCTTCTGACGACATCTACCAGTGCGTCGACCAGAGGCTGGATGTCGATCTTCTCCGCCTTTGTGAGCGCAAGCTGCTTAGGCGGAGCTGGTCGATCTAAGCTAAAAGGAGGCAACCCTGTCGTGGCATTCGGGTAAGCAATGTCCTGGCAGTAGAACCATGTCGACTGCCAGTTCCTAACCGATTCACTCAGCTGAAGAGCAGGATAACTACTTCTACTCTTCTTCTGGAAGCCTAAGCCTCCGCAGAGCTGGAGAAGGTGTGTCTTATCATCCGACTGGTGAAGTCGTTTGATAGTTTGGGATCTAGCAGAGAAGATATGTTTGAAAAGCACCCAATGGGGGGACAGCCGATGAAGCACTCGCACAAGACTATGAAAGCAGAGAGATGAGCTATGGCATTCGGGGGAAAGTGGTGAAGCTGCGCCCCGAAGTGGTTCATTATGCCTTTGAAGAAAGGATGTGGGGGCAGGGAGAAACCTCGATACACGTGGCTGAGCAGCAGGACGCGCTCCCCCTCCCGGGGCGCCGGCTCGATCTCACCCTCCACCGGCAACCTCCACGACTTGTGCACGATTATCCTGTGCTCCACCATCTCCAGCAGATCCCCCTCCGTCACCGTGGAGGGGAGGAAGTCCCCTTGGATCCACCCCGCCGGTAACACTCGTTGCCGCCGCTGAGCAGGCGCCGCCGCCTTCCCCTTCTTCTTCCTCGCCTCCAGCTTGCTAATCTGCCCCTTGGTCATGGCGGAAGCTGCGGTTCCGCGGGGGAGAAGGAGAAGGAAGGAGTTTGGGTGCACAGGGGGTGGCGTGAGGGACGGAGCAAGCAAAGGCAAGAGATCCGGCGAGCATAACGAGAAAACCCTCGCCGCTGAGGTTTAAGTAAGGTTCCTACTGCGTCACTGGCAGGTGGCCCCGAAATCTTATCCCCCGACCGACCACGGTGATATCAGTGGAGAAGATGAAGGCGCGGGAACCGAGGCGTCAGGCACTACTCGAGCGCGATGTTGTCATCCCCGCTGAGCGCGCGGTAACTGGAATTTGAGGATCCCGGAAAATCCGCCGCTGTCAGTTGACTGGTCACGTTAGAAGATACCACGGAAGCACTTTGTTTCCGACAGTTTGTTTCACAAATACTTCCACTCGGATTGTTGGTCGGAAAAGATAAAATGGATCGAAGCAAGCAACGCCAAAGTCACATCCGTACCAGTCGGATCCAAACTTGAAGCATTGCTTCATCGTTCCAACCCCAGTCCATTCGGGGACTAATGATGGGGTCATAGTCCTAGGGTAGGGTCATAGGCCTGCCTTGTAGGTCCTACCCAAGGACTACCCCTCATAAGGGACAAGGCCCTTAGTCAGTTCCGACTGAACTAAGAAGTTCCCATCATCCAGTCGGTAGCAGATCCTCGACCATCCAGTCGGAGACGAGCATTCGGAGTATATCAAACTAACCGACTGGATTCCACTCTATGCATCGTAACCCCCCCTGGGAGGGAACGGTCGTACGTTTCCATGCGCCTTTATTGGCATTTAAGACGTACGTTACCTGTAACGTAGGCATTCATTCGCCACTACTCCGCCCCTGTGTACCGAACCGTTGTGGAGGGAAGCGCACTCTATATAAGCCACCCTCCCCCACTGGTGCAGGGGTTAGCAACTCATTGTATTCCATATTCCACTCGACAACAAGCTCCCAGAGCACTGAGACGTAGGGCTATTACCTCCACTGTAGAGGGGCCTGAACTCATACAACCTCGCCGTAGCTAAGGCTCTGCCCATCCTTTCATACCCTACATATCTACTGTCAGACATATACCCACGACAACAGGCATGCCAACAACATGCATATGTTTGTCTCTAACGTGAGGTTTAGCAATTCTAGCAGCATCTTCACAGAAGTGAATATTATGTGCCTCAACTTCTTCGGACAGAAGATCTTTGATAATAGCAATGCTAGGTTCAACTCTAATTTCCTCAGGGGGTGTAGGTGTTCTAATATAGCCTCAGCGTATCACAGTTGAAGCTTTAGAATGATCCTTTATCCTAATAGGGGAAGGTGGTTTCTCAATGTAAGCACTAGGTACCACAAGATCATTATAGGCAATGACTTTCTCTTCAACTGGAGTGGGTTTAACTACATTTACTTCTAAAGGAGGATGAAATTTAAACCACTTCTCTTTGGGGAGATCAATATGAGCAGCAAAGGATTCACACAATGAAGCTACTATCTCAGAGTCAAGTCCATACTTAGCGCTAAAGTAACAAAAAGTATTTGTCTAAACAAAGGATTTAACGCAATCAAACGTGAAATCCATACGTGACTCCTTACCTTCTTCAAGCTCCCAATTTTCAGAGTTGCCTTTAATTCTCTCCAATAAATTCCATTTGAAGTCAATATCTCTCTTCATAAAAGAACCTGTACAAGAAGTGTCAAGCATGGCGCGATCATCATGAGAAAGCCGAGCATAGAAGTTATGAATGATAATTTCTCTCGAGAGCTCATGGTTGGGGCATGAATATAACATTGATTTAAGCCTCCCCCAAGCTTGAGCGATGCTTTCTCTGTCACGAGGCCAAAAATTATAAATGTAATTCCGATCACGATGTACTAAATGCATAGGATAAAACTTTTGATGAAATTCCAATTTCAACCGATTGTACTCCCATGATCCAGTATCATCACATAGCCTATACCATGTCAATGCCTTATCCTTCAAAGATAAAGGAAAGACCTTCTTCTTGACCTCATCCTCGGACACACCTGGAAGCTTAAATAAACCACAAACTTCATCTACATAGATCAGATGCAAGTCTGGATGTGATGTTCCATCTCCTATAAAAGGATTAGCCAGCAGTTTCTCAAGCATACCCGAAGGAAATTCAAATCATATATTTTCAGTAGGTGCAGTAGGTTGAGGAGCAACCATTCGTGCTTCCGTTCGAGGTGAACATACCCCGAACAAGCCCCTCAAAGGATTAGTAGTGACAAGTGACAATAAATTTCAGCACACTATATGAATGTTTCCTTACCAAGTTCCACTTACCAAAGGCGCTTCACTCCCTGGCAACGACGCCAGAAAAGAGTGTTGATGACCCACAAGTATAGGGGATCAATCGTAGTCCTTTCAACAAGTAAGAGTATCGAATCCAACGAGGAGCAGCAGGATCTAACAAGTGGTTTTCAGCAAGGAAATATGTGTAAGCACTCAAAATTGTCGGTAACAGGTGATTGTGTGGTGAGATGATTCGTAGCAAGCAACAAGTAACAAAAGTAGCAACGGTGCAGCAAAGTGGCCCTATCCCTTTTGTAGCAAGGGACAAGGCTGGACAAAGTCTTATAGGAGGAAAAGCTCTCTTGAGGACACACGGGAATTTCTGTCATGCTAGTTTTCATCATGTTCATATGATTCACGTTCGTTACATTGATAGTTTGATATGTGGGTGGACCAGCGCTTGGGTACTGCCCTTACTTGGACAAGCATCCCACTTATGATTAACCCCTCTCGCAAGCATCCGCAACTACAAAAGAAGAGTTAAGACAAAGTCTAACCATAGCATTAAACTAGTGGATCCAAATCAGCCCCTCATGAAGTAACACATAAACTAGGGTTTAAGCTTTTGTCACTCTAGAAAACCATCATCTACTTACTACTTCCCAATGCCTTCCTCTAGGCCCAAATAATGGTGAAGTGTTATGTAGTCGACATTCACATAACACCACTAGAAGAAAAACAACATACAACATATCAAAATACCGAACGAATACCAAACTCACATCACTACTATTAGCATGACTTATCCCATGTCCTCAGGAACAAAAGTAACTACTCACAAAGCATAATCATAATCATGATCAGAGAGGTAATGAGTAGCATCAAGGATCTGAACATAAACTCTTGCACCATATAATCCAACTAGCATCAACTACAAAGAGTAATCAACACTACTAGCAACCTTACAAGTACCAATCAGAGTCGCGAGACGGAGATTGGTTACAAGTGATGAACTAGGGTTTGGAGATGAGATGGTGCTGATGAAGATGTTGATGGTGACGAGTCCCCTCCGATGAGAGGAGTGTTGGTGATGACGATGGCGATGATTTCTCCCTCCGGGACGGAAGTTTCCCTGGCAGGATCGTCCTGCCGGAGCTCTAGATTGGTTCTGCCCAAGTTTCGCCTCGTGGTGGCGGCGAAACGACGAAAAAGTTCCTCTATGATTTTTTCCTGGACGAAAGCCTCCATATATAAAAAGAGGGGGGCAAGTGGGCCAGCAGAGTGCCCACAAGACCCCATGGCGCGGCTTGGGGGGGTGGCCGCACCGTGCAGGCTTGTGGCCACCCTCTGGCGCCCCTCTGGCACTTCTTCGGCCTACTATTTTTGATAAATCGGGAAAAAATCCCCGTGGATTTTCACGGCGTTTGGAGTTGTGCAGAATAGTTATCTCAACTTTGCTCCACTTTCAGGCCAGAATTCCAGTTGCCGGTATTCTCCCTCTTCATGTAAACCTTGCAAAATAAGAGAGAAATGGAATAAGAATAGTACTGTGAAGTGAAATAACAGCCAAAGAAGCGATAAATATCAACATGAAAACATGATGCAAAATGGACGTATCAGATAGCTAGCGAGATGTTTCAACGTCATATGCCAAGCTAGATTATTGCACATCCCGGTGCACTGCCGGAGGCATTTCATATAGAGTCATCATTGCTCTAAGCATTGAGTTGTGAGTAAATAAAAGTGTGATGATCATCATTATTAGAGCATTGTCCCATGTGAGGAAATAAAAAAAGAGGCCAAAGAGCCCAAATAAAAAAAAGAGAGAAAACAAAAAAAAAGAGGCCAAAGAGCCCAAATAAAAAAAGAGAGAAAAAGAGAGAAGGGACAATGCTACTATCTTTTTCCACACTTGTGCTTCATAATAGCACCATGTTCTTCATGATTGAGAGCCTCTCGTTTCTTCACCACCATATGCTAGTGGGAATCTTTTTTAAATAACTTGGCTTGTGTATACCAATGATGGGCTTCCTTAAAATAGCCATAGGTCTTCGGGAGCAAGCAATTTGGATGCACACCCACTAGTTCTCCTTTCGATCATTCACATACTTATAGCTCTAGTGCATCCTTTGTATGGCAATCCCTACTCATTCACATTGATATTATTAATGGGCATCCCCATAACCCTTTGATACGCCGAGTCAATGTGACCATCTCCTCCTTTTTACTCTCATAACCACCACCACACTCTATTCCACCTATAGTGCTATATCCATGGCTCACGCTCATGTATTGCGTGATAGTTGTAAAAGGTTCGAGAAAGTAAGAGTGCGAAAACAATTACTTGGCCAATACCGGGGTTGTGCATGATTTACATTAGTTGTGTGGGGATGATGGAGCATAGCCAGACTATATGATTTTGTAGGGATAACTTTCTTTTGCCTTGTTATTTTGAAACTTCATGATTACCTTGCTAGTTTGCATGAAGTACTATTGTTTTCATGTCAATAGCAAACTATTGTTTTGAATCTTACGGATATGAACATTCATGTCACATGAAAGAAGTTACAAAGTACAACTATGCTAGGTAGCATTCCACATTAAAAATTCAGTCTTTATCACTTCCGTGCTCGAGGACGAGCAGGAGTTAAGCTTGGGGATGCTTGATACGTCTCCAATGTATCTATAATTTTTGATGGTTTCATGCTATTATCTTGTCAAACTTTGCATGTTTTGTATGACTTTTATATCTTTTTTGGGACTAACTTATTAACCCAGTGCCAAGTTCGAGTTCCTGTTTTTTCCGTATTTTTGACCCCTTTTAAACGGAGTCCAAACAGAATGAAACTTCCAAAAAGATTTTTTCCGAAATAGAAGACGATCGGGAGACTTGAGAACCAAGGCAGAGGGTCACCAGGGACCCCACAAGCCCCCTAGCCGTGGCCAGTGGGGCTCGCGCCTCCCATGCTTGTGGGCTCCCTAGGCCTCCTATGCCCTAGGTCTTTCGCCTATATATTCCCTAAAATCCCAGAAAAAATCAGGAGATCCACGAAAATACTTTTCCGCTGCCACAAGATTCTGTCTCCGCAAGATCCCATCTGGGCCATGTTCTGGTGCCTTGGCGGAGGGGAGATTCGGATACGGAGGGCTTCTTCATCAACACCATGACCTCTCCGATGATGCGTGAGTAGTTCACCATAGACCTACGGGTCCATATCTAGTAGCTGGATCGCTTCTTCTCTCTTGGATCTTCAATACAAAGTTCTCCATGATCTTCATGGAGATCTATCCAATGTTTGTCGAGATCCGATGAATTGTGGATTAATGATGAGATTATCTATGAATCTTATTTGAGTTTCTTCTAATCTCTTATATGCATGATTTCATATCCTTGTAATTCTCTTCGAGTTGTGCGTTTTGTTTGGCCAACTTCATCTATGATTCTTGCGATGGGAGAAGTGCTTGGTTTTGGGTTCATACCATGCGGTGACATCACCTAGTGACAGAAGGGATAGTGAGGCACGCATCGTGTTGTTGCCATCAATGGTAGAAAGATGGGGTCTTCATCATTGGTTTGAGTTTATCCCTCTACATCATGTCATCCTGCTTAAGGCGTTACTCTGTTCGTCATGATCTCAATACACTAGATGCATGCTGGATAGCGGTCAATGTGTGGAGTACTAGTAGTAGATGCAAAAAGTATCGGTCTACTTGTCTCGGACGTGATGCCTATATATATGATCATTGCCTTAGATATCGTCATAACTTTGCGCGGTTCTAATAATTACTCGACAGTAATTTGTTCACCCACCGTAATATTTGCTATTTTGAGAGAAGCCTCTAGTGAACACTATGCCCCCCGGGTCTACTTCACACGATATTTTCAGCCTTACACTTTTACTTCGTTGCACTTTCGGCCTTCAGTTCTAACTTTGCAATCAATCTTGAACGGATTGACAACCCCTTTATAGCATTGGGTGCAAGCTCTTTTGTGATTCTCCTACCGGATTGAGACATTGGTTCTCAAACTCAGGGAAATACTTACTACTCCTGTGCTGCATCACCCTTTCCTCTTCAAGGGAAAAACCAACGCAAGCTCAAGAAATGACAGAAGATTTCTGTTGCCATAGCAGAAAGATTTCTGGCGCCGTTGCGAGGGAGTAGCAATATGAGGCAACCTTAATTCCATTTTTTTGTGGTTTTTTATTTATAAACTAAACTAGTGATAAAACAAGAAACTAAAAGATTCAATTGTAAGATCTAAAGATATACCTTCAAGCGCTAACCGCCCCGGCAACGGCGCCAGAAAAGAGCTTGATGTCTACTACACAACCTTCTCCTTGTAGACGTTGTTGAGCCTCCAAGTGCAGAGGTTTCTAGGACAGTAGCAATTTTCCCTCAAGTGGGTGACCTAAGGTTTATCAATCCACGGGAGGTGTAGGATGAAGATGGTCTCGCTCAAGAAACCCTGCATCCAAATAACAAAGAGTCTCTTTTGTCCCCAACACACCCAATACAATGGTAAGTTGTATAGGTGCACTAGTTCGGCGAAGAGATGGTGATACAAGTGCAATATGGATAATAGATATAGGTTTTTGTAATCAGAAAATATAAAAACAGCAAGGCAATTAATAATAAAAGTGAGCACGAACGGTATTGCAATGCGTGGAAACAAGGCCTAGGGTTCATACTTTCACTAGTGAAGTTCTCTCAGCAATGATAACATAATTGGATCATATAACTAGCCCTCAACATGCAACGAAGGATCACTCCAAATTCACTAATAGCGGAGAACAAACGAAGATATTATTGTCGGGTAGGAAACCACCACAAAGTTATTCTTTCTGATCAATCTATTCAAGAGTCCGTAGTAAATTAACACGAAGCTATTCTTTCTGTTCGATCCATCATAGAGTTCGTAGCAGAATAACACCTTAAGACACACATCAACCAAAACCCTAATGTCACCTAGATACTCAATTGTCACCTCAAGTATCCGTGGGCATGATTATACGATATGCATCATGCAATCTCGGAATCATCTATTCAACCAACACATAGAACTTCAAAGAGTGCCCCAAAGTTTCTACCGGAGAGTCAAAACATGTGCCAACCCATATGCATAGGTTCCCGATGTCACAAAACCCGCAAGTTGATCACCAAAACATACATCAAGTACTCACATGAATATCCCATTGTCACCACAGATAGACACGGGCAATACATACATCAAGTGTTCTTAAAGACTCAATCCGATAAGATAACCTCAAAGGGAAAACTCTATTCATTACAAGAAGGGAGAGAGGAAAGAACATCATAAGATCCAACTATAGTAGCAAAGCCCACGGTACATCGAGATCAAGACATCTCAAGAACACGAGAGAGAGAGATCAAACACATAGCTACTAGTATATACCCTCAGCCCCGAGGGAGAACTACTCCCTCCTCGTCATGGAGATCGCCGGGATGATGAAGATGGCCACCGGAGATGGATTCCCCCTCCGGCAGGGTGCCGGATCGGGCTCCCGATTGGTTTTTGGTGGCTACAGAGGCTTGCAGCGGCGGAACTCTCGATCTAGGTTTATTGGAGGTTTCTGTATTTATAAGACCATATGGCATCGAGAACAAGTCAGGGGGACCCACGAGGGAGTCACAAGCCCCCTGGCGCACCCAGGGGTGTGGCCCTGCCTCCCTGGCTCGTGGCTTCAACGGGACTCCCCTCTGGTATCTTTTTCTTCTGGTATTTTTGATATTTTCCATAAAAAATCACTGCGAAAGTTTTATTCCGTTTGGACTCCGTTTGATATTCCTATCTGAAAAAGGTCAAAAACAAGGAAAAAACAGAAACTGCCATTGGGCTCTAGGTCAATAGGTTGGTTCCAAAAATAATATAAAATAGCATATTCATGCATATAAAACATCCAAAGTTGATAATATAATAGCATGGAATGATAAAAAATTATAGATACGTTGGAGACGTATCAGGGCCAATTAATTTTTTTGTTAATGCTTGTGATGCTTGATGTGATTGTTGCTTGTTTGCTTGTGTGCCTGTGTTTAAATCAGAAGGTTCCTACTATTGTGCATACTCACCTCCTTGACCCAGACCTTCGTCCAATGACCATACCATGTGTATAGAACCAGAAACTAATTTTACCCAAATACTATTTTTACCAAAAAGAATTTATTTAATTTAAGCTTTCAAATACCCCTAAGTTAGGATTTGTACTACAAGTCCTGAGTTTAAGGAAGATGTTTTGCCCCACATATTTTGTTTAAATCCTATTATCAAAAAGACTTCCCAAAACCACAAAATTATTATTTTAAAAGTTATTTTCCGATTTTATTTAAATACTTCTTTCTGAGGCCACGAATGGTCTTTTACAATGAAAGTCTATTTTTCCTGCCTCCAAAATATTTTGTAAAATTTTGGGAGGAAGGAGGCGATGCAAACTTGATGTGGACGAGTATGGCGACCTTCTTGTGGAAGGTCGCTGTAGAGGAGTTTGGGGTGACCAAGGGAAGTAGAAGGGAAGCTAATGACACCTGGTGGTGGAACAATGAAGTCTGGAAGGTTATTAGGGAGAAGAAGGACTGTTTCAGATGCCTATATCTGGACAGGAGTGCAGCTAACATGGAGAAGTATAAGGTGGCGAAGAAGGCATCAAAGCGGGCGTATGAGGACCTCTACCAACGTTTAAACACTAAGGACAGCGAAAGGGACATCTATAAGATGGCCAAGATTAGGGAGAGGAAGACGGGGGATGTCGGCGAAGTCAAATGCATCAAGGACGGAGATGATCAGCTTCTTGTGAAGGATGAGGCGATCAAGCGTAGATGGCGGGAGTACTTTGACAACCTTTACAATGGAGAGGTTGATAGCTCTACCATTGATCTAGACGACTCCTTTGATGATACCAGCATGTGGTTTGTGCGACGTATTTAGGAGTGTGAGGTTAAGGAGGCATTAAAAAGGATGAAAGTAGGCAAAGCAATGGGTCCTATGGTATCCCCATCGAGGTGTCGAGAGGCCTTGGAGACATAGCGATAGTATGGCTAACTAAGCTTTTCAACCTCATTTTTCGGTCAAACAAGATGCCCGAAGAATGGAGGCGGAGTATTTTATTACCTCTCTTGAAGAACAAGGGGGATGTTCAAAGTTGTACAATTACCGCGAAATCAAGCTGATGAGCCATACTATGAAGCTATAGGAGAGAGCCATTGAACACCGCTTACGAAGGTTGACAAGCGTGCCCAAAAACCAATTTGGTTTCATGCCTGGGAGGTCTACCATGGAAGCCATCTTCTTGGTACGACAGTTGATGGAGAGATACAGGGAGCAAAAGAAGGACCTTCATATGGTGTTCATTGATTTGGAGAAGGCCTATGATAAGATACCTCGGAATGTCCTGTGGCGGGCCTTGGAGAAACACAAAGTCCCAATAAAGTACATTACCCTCATCAAGGATATCTATGATAATGTTGTGACAAGTGTTCAAACAAGTGATGGCGACACCGATGATTTTCCGATTAGAATAGGGCTACACCAAGGGTCAGCTTTGAGCCCTTATCATTTTGATTTGGTGATGGATGAGGTCACAAGGGATATACCAGGAGATATCCCATGGTGTATGCTCTTTGCGGATGATGTGGTGCTAGTCGGTGATAGCCGAACGGGGGTTAATAGAAAGTTAGAGTTATGGAGGCGGACTCTAGTATCGAAAGGTTTTAGGCTTAGTAGAACTAAAACTGAATACATGAGGTGCAGTTTTAGTGCTACTAGGCACGAGGATGGAGAGGTAAGTCTTGGTGGGCAGGTGGTACCGGAGAGAGACACATTTCGATATTTGGGGTCCATGTTGCAGAAGGATGGCGATATTGATGAAGACGTGGGCCACCGAATCAAGGCTGGGTGGATGAAGTGGCACCAAGCTTCTGGCGTACTCTGTGACAAGAGAGTGCCACAAAAGCTAAAAGGCAGGTTTTATAGGACAGCTATCCGACATGCGATGTTGGATGGCGCGGAGTGTTGGCCAACCAAGAGACGTCATATCCAACAGTTAGGTGTAGCAGAGATGCGTATGTTGAGATGGATATGTAGCCACACAAGGAAGGATCGGGTACGGAATGACGATATACGAGAGAGACTTGGGGTAGCACCGATTGAAGAGAAGCTGGTCCAGCATCGTCTCACATTGTTTGGACATATTCAATAGAGGCCGTCGGAAGCGCCGGTGCATAGCGGACGGATAAAGCGTGCTGAGAATGTTAAGAGGGGTCGTGGTAGACCAAACTTGACATGGGAGGAGTCCGTTAAGAGAGACCTGAAGGTTTGGAATATTGACAAAGACTTAGCCATGGACAGGGGTGCGTGGAAGTTAGCTATCCACGTTCCAGAGCCATGACATGGTTTCGAGATCTTATGGGTTTCAACTCTAGCCTACCCCAACTTGTTTGGGACTGAAAGGCTTGGTTGTTGTTGTTGTTGTAGGGAAACTCAGTGGATTGGGAAACTTTACATTCTTAAGTTTCTCCAATTGATCCCAAACTTTTTGGGCATGCTCTAATGCTCAAATGATGCCACCACACCAAGTTGTGAATTAGTGAGAACTGATTTGCATGGATTCATATGCGGAAATCCATTTCTGCCCATTTCTTGGGGTTTTCAAGTCTACATTGGAAACTTTCTCCACCAAATCTCTTATTTGGTGTACAAGCTCATTTGACCTATCATGTGATCCTGTTAAGTTTCATAGCAAATGGAGTCCATTTGCTAGCCCTAACATCTATCAAACACCTTGTGCCCTCTTACCAAAATTGCTGCTTTGGCCCCTTCCACTATTACCCTTGAGCTATTTTTTACCACAACACTTTCTAATTCCCCCTTACCTCGAGTAACCTTGACATGGACCCTGGTCAATTATTGGAGGGTAGCTCCCTCTCTTTGCCTCTTCTGTTCACCATGACGACACCTATTTTACCCCTCTCACTACAGGAATCACCTTCTTTGCCGTCTACCATCACAGACGGCAAAGACAGTACCACAGACGGCAAAGATTGTCACGGCCGGCAAATTTTCTGCGTCAGCCTACGACCGCATAGGACCTTCTTTGCCGTCTACCCCCATAAAGCGGACGGCAAAGCTCTTTGCCATCAGCTTTCCTGAGGAGCAGTCGGCAAAGAGTTTGGGACGGCAGCCGAGAGGCGTTGCCTCCGTTAGGGGTTAACGGAGCCGTTGCCGTCTGCCTCCTCGGCAACCTTTGCCGTCTGCCTCCTCGGCAACCTTTGCCGTCCGGCTCCTCGGCAACCTTTCCCGTCTGCCTCCTCGGCAACCTTTGCTGTCTGCTTTCTCGGCAACCTTTGCCGTCTGCCGTGTCCTCCCCTCCCCCTCTCTCCACTTTTGTATTCTGCCCCCTCCTCTGTGCCCTCTTCTTTGCCGTCTGCCTACCCAGCAGGCAGACGGCAAAGAGACTATATTGCCAGCTGCTACTGCCCAGGTTGCACAGCTGGGAGCCACGTGGCACCTTTGCCGTCCGCTGGTAGACGGCAAAGGCCTTTGCCATCAGCTGGCAGACGGCAAAGAGCCTATATTGTCCCTTATTTATTTATTTTTTCTATTTCACATCACATATACATATAATTCAGAGCACATATATCATAAATAGATCACAACACATATATGATATACATATAAAGCTCATCAATGCCTTTTGTTCATCAACGTACATCCCATATATCAAAAGAACCAACACATACGAAGTTTCATCCATATATACATACATATAGTAGCACATATATTGTTCATCAACACATACAAAGAACCAACACATTGTTCATCAACTCAAATAAAAACGGAAACTAAAGCACTCCAACGCCAGCTTCCATGCATGTAGTACATCCAATCTACAAAATGGGAATAAGAAAGTAAGTAGAAGAAGAACAACAACATATATATGACAAATAAGCTAAATTGAAGAAGAAAGAGAAGAAGCAATAAGAGAACAAGGAGAAGAAAAACAAGGAGGAGGAGGAGGAGGGGAAGGGGAAGGAGAAGGAGAAGGAGAAGAAGAAAAAAGAAGAGAAGAAGAAGGAGAAGAAGGAGGAGAAGAAGGAGAGAAGAAGAAGGAGAAGAAGGAGGGCTCGTTCTCCTTCTCCTTCTTCTTCTCCTCCTTCTTCTCTTCTTCTCCTCCTCCTTCTTCTTCTCCTCCTCCTCCTTATTATGCTCCTTCTCCTTCTATTCTTCTTCTCTTCTTCTTCTTCTTCTTCCTTCTCCTTCTTTTTGAGCTAAATATTCCAATTATGTCATTTTAAAGGAAAACAAGCTAAGTATATAATATTCATGAGCTAACCAAGGTTCTTATGCCATTTTGAGCTTATTATGGTATTTTGGAGCTAAATGGGCTAATTATGTCATTGTTGGGTTAATTTAAGCAAGGATAATATGAAAGAGGAGAAGAAAGAGGAGGAGGAGGAGAAGAAGAAGAAATCAAGAAGAAGGAGGAGGAGGAGGAGAAGGATAGATGGTCCTGGGCCTTCTCCTCCTCCTCCTCCTCCTCCTCCTCCTCCTCCTTCTCTTGTTCTTCATCTCTTCTTCTTCTTTCTTTTCATTTTGCCTATTTCTTCTCCTCTTCTCCTCTTGTTGGAGCTAAATTACCTAATTATGTCTTTTTTGAGCTAAATATTCCAATTATGTCATTTTAGAGGAAAACAAGCTAAGTATATAATATTCATGAGCTAACCAAGGTTCTTATGCCATTTTGAGCTTATTATGGTATTTTGGAGCTAAATGGGCTAATTATGTCATTGTTGGGTTAATTAAAGCAAGGATAATATGAAAGAGGAGAAGAAAGAGGAGGAGGAGGATAAGAATAAGAAATCAAGAAGAAGGAGGAGGAGGAGGAGAAGGATAGAAGGTCCTGGGCCTTCTCCTCCTCCTCCTCCTCCTCCTCCTCCTTCTCTTCTTCTTCATCTCTTCTTCTTCTTTCTTTTCATTTTGCCTATTTCTTCTCCTCTTCTCCTCTTGTTGGAGCTAAATTACCTAATTATGTCTTTTTTGAGCTAAATATTCCAATTGTGTCATTTTAGAGGAAAACAAGCTAAGTATATAATATTCATGAGCTAACCAAGGTTCTTATGCCATTTTGAGCTTATTATGGTATTTTGGAGCTAAATGGGCTAATTATGTCATTGTTGGGTTAATTAAAGCAAGGATAATATGAAAGAGGAGAAGAAAGAGGAGGAGGAGGAGAAGAAGAAGAAATCAAGAAGAAGGAGGAGGAGGAGGAGAAGGAGAAGAAGGAGGAGGAGAAGGATAGAAGGTCCTTGGCCTTCTCCTCCTCCTCCTCCTCCTCCTCCTCCTTCTTATCTTCTTATTCATCTCTTCTTCTTCTCCTCTTGTTGGAGCTAAATTACCTAATTATGTCTTTTTTGAGCTAAATGGGCTAATTATGTCATTTTAGAGAAAAACAAGCTAAGTATATAATATTGATGAGCTAACCAAGGTTCTTATGCCATTTTGAGCTTATTATGGTATTTTGGAGCTAAATGGGCTAATTATGTCATTGTTGGGTTAATTAAAGCAAGGATAATATGAAAGAGGAGAAGAAAGAGGAGGAGGAGGAGAAGAAGAAGAAATCAAGAAGAAGGAGGAGGAGGAGGAGAAGGATAGAAGGTCCTTGGCCTTCTCCTCCTCCTCCTCCTCCTCCTCCTTCTTCTCTTCTTATTCATCTCTTCTTCTTCTTCTCCTCTTGTTGGAGCTAAATTACCTAATTATGTCTTTTTGAGCTAAATGGGCTAATTATGTCATTTTAGAGGAAAACAAGCTAAGTATATAATATTGATGAGCTAACCAAGGTTCTTATGCCATTTTGAGCTTATTATGGTATTTCGGAGCTAAATGGGCTAATTATGTCATTGTTGGGTTAATTAAAGCAAGGATAATATGAAAGTGGAGAAGAAAGAGGAGGAGGAGGAGAAGAATAAGAAATCAAGAAGAAGGAGGAGGAGGAGGAGGAGAAGGAGGAAGAGGAGAAGGATAGAAGGTCCTTGGCCTTCTCCTCCTCCTCCTCCTCCTCCTCCTCCTTCTTCTCTTCTTCTTCATCTCTTCTTCTTCTTCTCCTCTTGTTGGAGCTAAATTACCTAATTATGTCTTTTTTGAGCTAAATGGGCTAATTATGTCATTTTAGAGGAAAACAAGCTAAGTATATAATATTCATGAGCTAACCAAGGTTCTTATGCCATTTTGAGCTTAGTATGGTATTTTGGAGCTAAATGGGCTAATTATGTCATTGTTGGGTTAATTAAAGCAAGGATAATATGAAAGAGGAGAAGAAAGAGGAGGACGAGGAGAAGAAGAAGAAATCAAGAAGGAGGAGGAGGAGGAGAAGGATAGAAGGAGGAGGAGGAGAAGGATATTATCTTCTGTTGCCCGGCTCTCCAAGGAGCCGGAACCCTAGCCTCCGCCGCACCTAACCCTAGCCGCGACGGCGCCATCTCGCCGGCGCGTCCGCTCCAGCCCTCGCTCCCCTCCTCCCTGCCCTTACAACCTACGCCGGAGGCCCGGTAGGAACCCTAGTCCTACCAATTTGGTATCCAGAGATTCCAGGCTGATCATGTCGCTCCCTCCACCACCACCGCCGCTCAACACCACCACCGCCCCACTGCCGCAAACCACCACCACCGCCCCGCCGCCGCTGCCGCTCACGTCCGGGACCGCTCCCTCGCCAGTGCCGATCATCACCGCGGAGGAGCCGCTCCCCATACTCTCGCCCGAGGCGATATCGGGCACCCTGCGGGAGCTTGTCCAAGCGGTCCGAGGCATCAACCTCTACCTCGCTGGGACCCAACCACCGCCGCCGAGCGTCGCCCACACTACCTACGGGCCGCCGTCGCTGCCGCGGGCCACCCCGGCCGTCCAGCCACTCCACGGAGGGGCGCCGCCGCCGCAGCTGCTGCTGCAGCACTACCACGCCACGGGCACTCCCTGGCCGGTGTGGCCGGCCACCACCGCGCCGCTGGGGGGGCTGCCCCAACAGTCGCTACCGGCCACCACGGCACAGGCTCCGGTGCCGCACCAGCAGCCGCCGCCGCCATCGACAGCAGCACCTCCAGCGCCCCGAACCACCGGTCGGCCCCTGCACCAGGTGCAGTTCCCGTCATCGTCATCGCCAATTCCTGCGTGGGCAGTCGGATCATCTTCGGGTCCGATCTATACCCCGGCACCGGAACACCCGGTGCCCTCTCTGCCGTTCGAGCGGTCCTCCAGCTCGGCGCCCTACGGCCCGGAGTTTCCCGAACCGGCATACGCGAGGCCACCGACATCCGCGGCTCCCGGACACGGCGGGCCGACATCTCCTCGGTTCGCTAAGCTGAACTTCACCACTTACGACGGCACGGAAGACCCCCTCAACTGGCTCAACCAGTGCGAGCAGTTCTTTCGGAGGCAGCGGACTGGCAGCCCTCGGCCGCTTACCGTTTACCTCAATGGTCCAGGACTACGCCGACCGATTCCAAGCCCTGGCATGCCACGCGCCAGGCATATCCGGGACTTCGACGCCCTCACGATGACATTCTGGCGGCTGGGACGCCAAATTGGCCTTGGCCTCCTCCTCCTCCTCCTCCTCCTCCTCTTTATGTCTTTTTTGAGCTAAATTACCTAATTATGTCTTTTTTGAGCTAAATTACCTAATTATGTCTTCTTGGAGCTAAATTGGCTAATTATCTCAATTTAGAGGAAAACAAGCTAAGTTTGGAGGAGAAACTTACCGTAGTGGGCATCAAGGAGGAGAAACACCACGGTTGCTCGCGCCGGCTTCGTTTGGAGACGGTTGCCCTGGAGAAGGGTCGTGCGATGCCACTCGGGAGTTATTCTGCAGAAAAGGTATTTTGCAATGTCTTAGTTAGCATGATGACACTCAATTATTAATACTAGTTTATAATGAAACTCACCGTGCCAATCGAAGAGAAGACGGGCATCGGCGGAGGGACTTGACAGCTCTTCTCGCACAGACCCTGAATAGTGGGTCGTATTAGTTAGTATTGAAACAGACATTACACACATGATTTGGCTAATGTGAAAAAAACATACCACAAAAAGCTCGTACAGGGCCCGTTGACCCGCCTCATTCCGGGCCCTCTCCTCCTCAAGCAATCGTGCCGTGCTCTGGTCCCTCTCATCAAGAGCAGCCTGAAGAGCAGCCTGGCTTGCCAATCTCTCTTTCTCAAGAGCAGCCTGGTTTGCCGCTCTCTCTTTCTGAAGAGCAGCCTGGAAAACCATTCCTCGTTACCACAGTAATGATCTATGGTGACACACATAATGAAATGGATGAAAGTGTTCTTAGTCCGTACAACTAACCTCGATGGCAAGTTCGACTGGCCGTGGACGACGCGTTATCTCAGGACAGTTCCTCGACTGGCGCGCCTTGATCTCCGGAAGAGTGAGTGGACAACGTATTATCCCATCTCCAATGGCTATCGAGCCATGGGGCCTCCCGCCACCAGATATCATCACCAGCTCTGTTTCCAAAGGTTCCTGGCTAGGGTTAAAGTCATCCCCTTTCGTAGCCATCCCCGCGTCCCTGTATGCCACGAGCTTCTGGTGGGATGATATGTTGGTGAAGTTACTGGGATCATCCAGGTCAGAATTAGAGAATGCCTTCGCCTTCTTGTACGAGGCAGTATGGGCCATGCCATAAACGTCGTACAAGTGTGGCATCTCAGTCTTATTGTGATGCGCCTAAAAGAGAGGAACAAAATATTAGCATAAGAATGAATTGCATGAATCATGAAGCAAATCACATACCCAGTTTCGTCCAAACTGAAGTAAGTTGGCGCTGCCTTGATGGTGTGGCACACCAACCATTTGGCTACGCCGATCCTTCGCATTATCGTGGACGGCTCGCCAGCTGCCTGTGCACCACTCATCAACCAACGCCTCCCAACAATCCATCTTATCCGCACACCATCTCCGGGGCACCTGTAAGTTATTAGAAAGAATTTTCAGCGCTACACCTATGAATGAAATCAAGAAAACTACGTAGAAGGACTTAAGAATAGGTAATTACCTTCATGTATTGCTCCTTCTTCAGAAACTTTCCGCGGCAATCCTTCGTCTCTTTCTTAATACCACGCGTGGCGTAGTAATCTGGAATAGCCTGCGGCCGAGCCTCGTGGCGCAAGTTCTGTAGTAACCGCCTACACTCGACCTCGAGAACCCTGGCCGCCGCCTCCTCATATCCATCTTCACACCTACAGAAGGTCTGCAATCAAACGTGAAAACACCGATTAGTACAATAATTAGGTATATGCTTAATTTTAGATTCTGTAAAAGGATAATTTACCCAAAAGCTCCTGATCACCATCTCGTCCCTCGTGTGGCACAAGACACCATCTATAATCTCCTCCGGCGGGGCCTGCGCAGCCTGGTAGTGCTCCCAGGTAAATCCTAGTGTAGGAACCTGACCCTCACCAGGCAACGTGACAAACCCCGGGAAATTTGTCCGGCAAAGCACACCAAGGACGGAGTTCGGCCTGCGGACTCCAAGAGGGTGTACCCATCCCCTGCAGTATGATAAGGTCAGCGCATTAGATATTTGAACAAACTTGAAGGCCAAAGTTAAAAAAAGGGTAAATGTAGTTACCTATCTCCTTCAGGTTTTATCACCGGCCTCTGCTCGCGGGTAGCCGAGGCGACCGGGAGACGTGTACTACCACGCTTGTACACGGTAGCCGGGGCCCCGTCCACCTGCACATCGCCCTCGCTATCCGTAAGCTCATCCCCGCCATCCCCGCCCCCTGAGCCGCCCGGACCCTCGGTCCAATCCGGCAACTCGGTACGATCCGGCCAAGGCTCCCATCCGGACCTCTCCACGTCGGGTGAAGCCTCCGGAACCGTAGTCTCCTCCGGCTGCTCCTGGGCCGAATGCACCTCGACCCGAGGCTGCTCCTGGACCGGAGTCTCATGGGACGAATTCCCGTGAACACCAGGCTCCTGGACCGGAGTCCCCGTAGCCTCCTCCGCAAACGGGTCGACCATACTAGTCCTATGCTCGGGTGAATGAGCTGGTGGTGGTGGCGAGGACGGCTCAACAGTCCTCCTGAATCTTCCGCAGCCACCACCTCTCCCTGTACCCTTCCCCTTCTTCCCTACCCAACCAGCACCTCTACCAGCGGGCAATGTCGCCGAAGAAGAAGAACCCCCGGCTGGTGTCGAAAGACTATCTGCCAAGGCTCTACGGAGAGATAGGGGTGGAAGGGAAGTACCACCCCTTGTGCGGGGCGCCTGGGAAGAACCCGTCGAGCGCTCTGGACCCGCGCCCACCATCTTTCAACACCTGCCATGATAAAGAATAAAATAAATTAGTACAACATAAAAAAATTGAATGACTGACATGAATAATAATATGTACATGAATAATAAATATTAAAATATATATAATTTAAGTTGTGAATCTTACAAACTAATAATCATCATCAATAAATGCATCATCATCATCACTATCACGCATGTCTTCATGAATGACGTGCTCATCGGGTTCAACGGCGTGAAGTTGTGAAAGGCCTTCCTTTAATCGTTGAAGCATTGACAGGTCATCCGCATCAGTAACCTCTACGAGTTCCAAGTCTTCTGGTTCCGGCTCAGGGCTGGAGTCGGATTCATTGTCGCTGTCTACTTCCATGTTCTTGGATGAAGCACGGCGGTTCTTGAAACGTTTCTTGGAAAGACGTGCTTCTTGGAAGAATTCTCCATCATATGTGTCTGGGTTAATGTGAGGTTCATAATCCTGTTCATTTGGGGGAGGTGGTCTGACAGGTGGCGGCACTTCATAAACAACATACCAACCTTCCAGATTCTTATCCGTTTGGCATGCCCACGGTAGGTAGAAAACTTGGGTCGCCTGTTGAGCCGTAATATAGACATCGGGAACATCTAAATGGGTGTTTGGATTGATTTCGACTAGTCCTATATGTTCATGAGTCCTTCTAGTCTCCTTCGGCTGGAACCAATAACATTTGAAGACTACGACGTTCGGTGGGTTTTCACCACAGAATTGAAGTTCATAAATTGCTTCAACTCTTCCATAATACTCGATAACACCTTCGCCGATAGCAGAGACACCACAATTTGTAGATTTCCGGTCGGGCATAGATAGCTCTTTGCCAAAGGTACGAAAGAGATACCCGTTGATGTTGTATTTCTCAAATGAACACACCTTATAGTCAAAACCATTAGCGACTTGTCTCAATTCGGCGTCCATAGACTCTGAATTAGCCTACAAGTTTAATACGAAACGGTTGTTGCATTAGCCGCAAGTTAGACCAAGAATGAAATGGTCCATTATTGATAATTACCGTTTGTTTGAACCAAGAGATGAAACCGGGATAGCCACCTCTTGTCTTTGACAGAAGCTCATACTCTTCGACGGAATCATTTTCGATCACCGCTCCATCCGAGAATTTGACGACGTAACGGCTGTTTGAAATATCCGGGAATAAGAGCAGTTCAAATGAATTAGAAGTTACGGGAAAATGTGCCGAGAACTCACTCGATGTACGGCCGCACTTCTGTTAGGTTGTTGAAGATATACAAAGAAAGGTTCCGCCATTCTTCGATATCCAACGTTATTGGTTTCGAAGCACCGGCTGGTGCGAGCTTTCCTTTGAATAGGCTGAGGTTGGACCCACCTTTTTTAGGGTCTCCATCATTGTGCCGAGGCTTCGGATTATGCAAATGATGATTTTTGGCTTCGTAGTCTGTTGTCACAAAGTTTGCCACCTCCTCAGTAATGAATGCCTCAGCCATCGATGCTTCAATTCTACGCTTATTTTTACATTTAGCTCAAAGGGTCTTCTGCATCCTCTCAGTTGCATAGCACCAACGATCTTGCACCGGCCCACCCAATCTTGCCTCGGTCGGTAGATGTAAAATCAAATGCTGCATTGGATTAAAGAAGCCCGGTGGAAAGATCTTCTCTAACTTGCACAATAACTCCAGTGCAAACTCCTCCATGTCTTCTACCACGCCAGGCGACAATTCTTTCGCACAAAGAACACGGAAGAAATAGCTCAGCTCCGCCAGTACTAGCCATTCATCCTCAGGAATAAAGCCACGTAACATCACCGGCATTACCCGCTCTAGCCATATGTGCCAATCATGACTCTTGAGACCAAAGATTTTTAATTTTTCAAGACTCGCTCCCCTCTTTAGGTTCGCTGCATACCCATCAGGGAACATCAAGTGCATTTTGACCCACAGGATAATTTCCCTCATAGCTGGCCTTCCAAGATTGAACCAGGCCTTTGGCTTCGACCACTTCTGCTTTCCTTTGCCTTCTCGCATGTTTTGTAACGGTCTATGACATAGTGTCTCTTGATCGACTCTAGCCTTAATATTATCCTTTGTCTTCCCATCTATGTCGAACAATGTACGAAAAATAGCCTCTCCGATATTCTTTTCAGTGTGCATCATGTCGATATTGTGTGGAAGAAGGAGGTCTTTGAAGTACGGCAGATCCCAAAAGCATGGCTTGTGAGTCCAGGCGTGTTTTGAATTATACCCCTTGAAATACCCTAGACGCTCTGGATCAGGCTCGAGGGCGTTTAACTGATCCAGGATCTGTTGGCCTGTGAACGCATGTGGTGCCAAGTTTTTGACAACTTTACCTTTGGTAAAGTTCTTCTTGTCTTTTCTGAACTGATGGTCGGGATCCAGGAACTGTCTATGCAAGTCAAAGCAAGAATACTTCCGACCCTCCTTCAACCAATGAAACTGAAGAGCTGCCTTGCATTGGGGGCACGAGAACCTTCCATGCAGACACCATCGAGAGAGTAGCGCATACGCTGGCAAGTCATGCATAGAGTACATGTACCACACATGCATTTTGAAGTTTTCTTTTCTAGCGGCATCGTATGTCTTGACCCCATTTTCCCAAGCTTCTTCCAATTCATCCTTAAGCGGTTGCAGGTACACATTCATATTCTTCCCCGGATAATTGGGCCCTGGAATTATCAACGTCAGAAATATGTTCTTTCTTTGCATAATCTGCCCGGGGGGGAGATTCAGTGGAATGAAAAATACAGGCCAACAACTGTATTGGGTTGCCGTCAAGCCGAAGGCATTAAAACCATCCGTGGCAGCGCAGACTCGAGGATTCCTTGGATCTGCCGCTTTATCCTGATGCAATCCATCGAAATGTTTCCACGCTTCCCCATCCGATGTGTGTACCATCATCTTATTCCCATCCGCATCTAGTTCGGTTCTTTTGCCCAATTTGTGCCATGTCATCTGTCTGGCTGTCTCTTCGACCATGAAAAGACATTGAAGGCTTGGTACGATTGGCATATACCGAAGAACACTAACTGCGATTTTGGTCTGCCTCTTCTCACCCATACCGTTGTCTACCACAAGATACCTGCAAGACTCGCAATTGGGACAATAGTCCAAGTGTGCATACTCCTTCCTAAATAAGACACATCCTTTCTCACATGCATCTATCTTCTCATAGCGCATCTTAAGTACATGAAGTATTTTATCCGACTGGTACAGGTTTGCAGGCATGACATGGCCTTTGGGTAGGAAACGTCCAAATGGTGTCATCATCGCGTCGTAGCATTCTCTTCCCAAGTTGGACTGAGCCTTCAGAGCCATTACTTGTGCAATTGCATCCAGCTGACAGAGCTCGGTGTGCTCATGGAGAGGACATTTTGAAGACTCCAACATTTCATAAAAGGCCTTTGCAGATTCCTCCATCTCATCTTCCGAATCCCGAGCATCATCAAAGTCTTGCACCATGTCTTCGATCCTAGTACCATGCTCGTCCGTGCGACGACGGACCACCTCAGCTCTTGTGCGTTGTATAGACTCACCATGAAATGTCCACACCGTATAATTAGGCTTAAAACCCCTCCTCTGCAGGTGTTTAATCATTACAGCCTCTGTCGTCTTTTTATAGTTGTCGCATCCAGGACAGGGGCAATAGTTTCTTTCCTCGCCATTTGCGAATGCGGCTTTCACAAATTCCTTTGTTTTTAAAAACCATTCTTTCGTCATCTCTTTCTGATTAGGGTGACCGGTATACATCCACGCACGATCACTCATCTTGCGTAGCTACTAAAGACAGAAGAAATATATTTATATACAATTTAGCATTTATATTCATCTTTCGCCATTTCTATTACGTCCAGGCAACCTACACGCTAATAGGTAAAGATAGGTCCTAATTCCACCCGAGTATGTGTAGATTGGGTTCGTTTTCCCATGCTCTGCTCCGGATCCAACGCAAAATTTCGGCAGCACCTCCCCGCTGCTCTCCTTATACACGTCTCTGCAATAAACAGAGAGGATGTGCATCCGGAGAACAACAGGGAGGCACTGACGAAATTCCGCATCGGATCCAGAGCACAGCATACGGGAAAACAAACCCAATCTAAACATACTCGGGCTGTCCATGGATAATATCGGACAATTCGAAAGGATGGCGGTTATAAATATGCAAAGACATGCATATTTATAGATGTCGCCCTTTTGAACGGGAGACGCATACTGGTCACGCATACTGATAAATTAATTGAATTACCTAAATCTAGAAAGTTGCATCCGGAAACCGAGCCACTGTAAATGAAGGGGCGGGGAGGAGATGAAATTTGTACTGACCCACGAATGCAGGGGCGGAGCTCGTACAACGCACGGGCAGGTCTCGCACAGCAGACCTCACAGCGACGAGACAACTATCACATGTAAATCCACCCGATCAACACAAATATTCCAATTATGTCATTTTAGAGGAAAACAAGCTAAGTATATAATATTCATGAGCTAACCAACGTTCTTATGCCATTTTGAGCTTATTATGGTATTTTGGAGCTAAATGGGCTAATTATGTCATTGTTGGGTTAATTAAAGCAAGGATAATATGAAAGAGGAGAAGAAAGAGGAGGAGGAGGAGAAGAAGAAGAAATCAAGAAGAAGGAGGAGGAGGAGGAGAAGGAGGAGGAGGAGAAGGATAGAAGGTCCTTGGCCTTCTCCTCCTCCTCCTCCTCCTCCTCCTACTCTGTTATGACCGGCTTGGCCCGCAAGTTATCTTAGGTAAATTACTTTAGGAAAGTTATCTTAGGCTCGAGTTATAAATACTAGTTGTAAGACATCAATTGCGATCAAGCAATAAAGATATTATCTTTTGTTGCCCGGCTCTCCAAGGAGCCGGAACCCTAGCCTCCGCCGCACCTAACCCTAGCCGCGACGGCGCCATCTCGCCGGCGCGTCCGCTCCAGCCCTCGCTCCCCTCCTCCCTGCCCTTACAACCTACGCCGGAGGCCCGGTAGGAACCCTAGTCCTACCAATTTGGTATCCAGAGATTCCAGGCTGATCATGTCGCTCCCTCCACCACCGCCGCCGCTCAACACTACCACCGCCCCACTGCCGCAAACCACCACCACTTCCCCGCTGGGACCCAACCCCCGCCGCCGAGCGTCGCCCCCACTACCTACGGGCTGCCGTCGCTGTCGTGGGCCACCCCGGCCTTCCAGCCACTCCACGGAGGGGCGCCGCCATCGCCGCCACAGCTGCTGCTCAGCACTACCACGCCGCGGGCACTCCCTGGCCGGTGTGGCCGGCCACCACCGCGCCGCTGGGGGGGCTGCCCCAACAGTCGCTACCGGCCACCACGGCGCAGGCTCCAGCGCCGCACCAGCAGCCGCGGCCGCCATCGACAGCAGCACCTCCAGCGCCCCGAACCACCGGTCGGCCCCTGCACCAGGTGCAGTTCCCGTCATCGCCATCGCCAATTCCCGCGTGGGCAGCCGGATCATCTTCGGGTCCGATCTATACCCAGGCACAGGCACTGCAGCAACCGCCCGGACGGGGCGGCCGCCAGCTTAGTCGACCCGTGCCGACCCTTCCAGCATCGGGCCGGCCTCCGCCAGCCGCAACGACCGCACCTCCGGCCGCCACATGAACCTTCCGCAGGTTGTCCCCGGCCGAGCAGTAGGAGCGTCGACGTCAAGGTCTTTGCTTTAACTGCGATGAGCCCTACACGCCGACACATGTCTGCCCCCGCCTCTTCTACTTGGAGACGGTCGACTACCCCGAGGCGGACGAAACGAACGACGCACCAGACCCGGCCGCAAATTCTACGGCGACGGCGTGCGTCGTCTCTCTCCACGCCCTCGCCGGCATCCGCCATGAGCGGACCATGTTGCTGCCCGTGACGATCCATGGCGAGCAGCTGGTCGCCCTGCTGGATATGGGCTCCACTCTTCTTATTCTTTTCTTATTTTCCTTTTGCCTTTTCCTTTTATTCCTTCTTATTTTCCTTCTTCTTCTTCTTCTTTTTATTCTTCTTCTTCTCCTCCTCCTCCACTAGCTCTTCTTCTTCTTCTTCTCCTTTTTTCTTCTTCTACTTATTCTTCTTCGTCTACTTTTTCTTATTTTCTTCTACTAAACAGGAAACTACCTACTAAATCTACTAATTAACTAACAAAAACTACCTACAAAATCTACTAATTTATTCTTCTTCTTCTTCTTCTTATTTTATTTTATTTTTTCTTTTTTCCTCCTATTCTTCTTCTCCTTCTTCCTGTTTTCTTCTTCTGTTCTTCTTCTTCTTCTTCTTCTTCTTATTTTCTTTTTTCCTCTTATTCTTCTCTTCCTCTCCTATTTTTCTTCTTCTTCTTCTTGGTTCTTCTCCTTCCCTTCCTTTTCCTTCTTCTTCTTTTCCTTCTTCTTATTTTTTTCTTCTCCTTTCTCCTTCTTGTTCATCTCCTTTCTCCTTCTTCTTCTTCTTCTAAACCTAAACTAACTAAAGCTAAACTAAAACAGAAACTTAAACTAAAACTAAACTAAAACTGAAACTAACCTAACTAATACTGAAACTAACCTAACTAAATCTGAAACTAACCTAACTAAAACTGAAACTAACTAAACTAAAACTGAAACTAACCTAACCAAACCTAAACTAAAACTGAAACTAAAACTAAACTAAAAGTAAGAACTAATTAAACAAAAACTATTAAAAAAAGAAGAAACTTACCAGGGGGAGGAGGGCCGCAGGGGGAGGAGGCCGGCGGTGGAGGAGGGTGCAGGGCGGCGGTGGGGTGGGGTGGGGTGGTGGGGTGGCGGTGGCGGCGGCGGCGGCAGCGGCGGGGGCGCAGGGAGGAGGAGGAGGGCCACAGGGCGGGGCAGGGCAGCGGTGGGGTGGGGAGGTGGGGTGAGGGTGGCGTCGGCGGCGGCGGCGGTGGGGCGGCGGCGGCGCTGGGGCGGCGGCGGCGCTGGGGGCGCAGTGAGGAGTAGGAGGGCCGCAGGGGGGGCGCACGGCGGCGGTGGGGTGGGACAGAGAGAGAGTGCGTGGGAGAGAGGAGAGAGGTGGGCGCGCGGCGACCGTTAACTTTTGGGGGGTCCATCCCCTTTGCCGTCTACCACTGATCCCCTTTGCCGTCTGCCACGGACGGCAAAGCTCGTCAGGCAGACGGCAAAGGGGTGGGTGGGGCCGGGGTGGGATGGGGAGAGAGGAGGGGTGGGTTGGGATAGCTTTGCCGTCTGCCATCTCCACCTTTGCCGTCTGTTGACAGACGGCAAAGAGGTGGCTGATGGCAAATATTTATTTTGCCATCAGCCTCCTCTTTACCGTCTGTTTTTTGCCAACACATGGTAAAGAGGTTCTTCGCCGTCCGCTGGCTGATGGCAAAGATTTGGCAGACGGCAAATAAAGGAATTCCAGTAGTGTCTTGCTATACTTCTGCTCAAGCCAATGCCCCCACATCTTTCCATAGAACCTACAGTATGCTAATGCATCATTGCAAACCCATATATGGCATGCTCATGTGGGAAATATGAGAAGCCCTTCTGAAACTTGTTTTTGGCAGAAAGTTGACCTTGAACTGCATATGCTAGCTACACACCTCTCCTTGATCTGAAAACTTGTAGTCTTGTAGTCCTTCCATACCTAAGCCTACTAGACATGGTTTCGTCCCAGTAATTCCCCATTGAAAACCAGTTTTGCTAGCCCCAGTTTGATGTTATAGACTTAACTAAAGCTAAACCCCCACCTGCATTGCCCCATGTAAGACCAAAACCCTCCTTCACCGTCCAGAGATCATGCCTTGCCTGTGACAATATGGCTTCACCAGAGGGTGGTCATGGATGCACATTGGCGCCGTGACCATGCCACTCGCTTGCAAAACTGGTGCTGTGCACCTTAGCTTTGCCCTGCGGCTCAGGTCTAGCAACGACCGCATGTCCCATTGTGCCGTAGAGCATCCTTTGATCGTCTAAGATGGCTCACGCAAACGTGGCCGCCATGCCGAGCGCACGCCCGTGATCCTTCTCACTGTGCCCTCTCCGTTCGGCTCTGCCCGAGCGCCGTGAACCCTTCAGATCAATCCCCTCCTCCGTAGCAGTCTCCCAAGCCACCTCTTGCTCCCTCGCGAGCTCTATTCCTCCTCCCATGGCCACGAGGTCACCATTTCGGCCTTGCTCAAAATTCAAGCCTCCCCGAGCCCTTCTCCCCTTTGAAGTTCGCCAAGGCTTCCCGGAGCTGTTGCAGCCTTCTTCTCCCATGCTCCTTCCCTCCTCCCGGTGGCCGGAGTGACCCACCCGCGGCCAACCTCCTGCAGCCGCTACCACGGCCGTAGGCCCTCTTCCCCATGCTCCCCCGGCGGAGCTAGCGTCCTAGAGGGATTTAACCCTTCGTCCCACGACTGTCGGTGGCCGGGCGGTCGCCGGAAGTGGCCAGATCCCCCGGAGCAGGTGCTGGTCGTGCTGGGTCGGGCTCCCCTACCTCTCCCCTGTGCTCGCGGGAGGTAGGGGGTGAAACTGATAGGTGGGCCCCTTGTAAGCCTCCCACCGATCAGGCCCACCCCATTAAGTGCAGGCGCCCCGCGCTGGATTCCGCCACCCTATGGCTGAGGCGCATTCGGCCAGTGTGCTTTCGACGTCACTGTGGCCTGCAGTGTTGGGCTGGCTCGAGGCTTATCTAGCACACAGGGCGCAGTTTAAATCATGTAGTATATACTTTTTCCCTTTTTCTTTTTATGAGGGAATTTCAAAAATCGTAACTAATTCAATTCAACTCCAAATTTGATGATTCAAATTCCTACAGGTTCCTAAAATCCTGCTCTATGGAGATGTGCGTATTGCACATTTTTTCAGAAGTAGTTTGTGTGAATATCAAATTCAAATATGAATTTGATTTATTCAAACTACACTTTCTAAAAATCGTAGAGGACTCAAATCAACTCCAAATGGAGTGATTCAAATTTGAGAGAGTTCAACTATCATGCCCTAATTTGCTAGCTTAGGTTAACATTTTTATCTGCAATATTTCTGTTGCATCAAATAAATAGCACCTATTTATATTTATTCCATGTTAGAAAATCTATAGGAAATGATACCAACTCCAAATCTAGTGAAACCATCTCCTACTTGTTTCTAAATTCATGACCTATTAATTGAGTGCCTCCACTCATTATTAGCACAATGTTTTCTGTGGACTTCTTGTGGGGTCACTGACGCCTTCACATCCTTCGTTCAAAAATTTCTAGTGATCCAAATCTACAATAACAAGCTTTACGTATTTTGTTATGACCAGAGATGTCCCACAAAAATAGAACTCCTATTTATAGAGCACTTTTATTCCTTCTTGCTGTATGACTTACTATGGTTGTTTCCGATGATAGTTGGCGAAATAGATGGAGTACTCGGAGTTAGAATAGAAGACCTTGAAGACCCCGTAAACCTATTTGAGCAAGGCAAGCAGCCCTTGAAACATGTGTGAGAAAATATTTTTATGCATGTCATGTTAATATTTCTTTCCGAAGCATGTGGTCATGATGGATTCGTTAAACCCTGCGGTAGGGTTTTTCCAATGGTTCTTCGATAATACTTGCATGAGAGCAAAACCCTACCATCTATGAGGGTCAAGCTGATAAAAAATGATAAGTAGATAGTAGTGTTACGCATAGGACGAGTATATGCATGGTGATGGTAACCTAGAGGTTATTTCAATAACTTTTAGAAAACCCCGCGGGGTGCCACTAATGCCCAATGACGAAGGTGTTGAGATGGACGGCTACATGAGAAAGAAGTGGTGTACCAAGGAAGGTTTTGTGCATGTGGTTTCGCAAATGGGATTAGATTAAAGATTTTTCGACCGTCCCAACCTTACATGTGCGACCATGATACCCCTTATGGGACGGAGCCTTGTTGATTACTTTGGTCAGTGCTAGCGAAGAGCCCGCATTACAAGTGATGGGAGTGACATGGTCATTCTCGGGACGGGGTCGTGCCAGGTAGGATGACTATGCTGGTTTTATAGGTTCCAGGCACATCGGTGGTCCCCGCATGGATGATACGATCTAGAGCGAGGCTCGTAATATGTACATTATGTGGGCTGGGTACCAATCGAGTAGACTCTTTGTTTACTATTGTCAGGGGAAACACATTGTTCATGTTCTTACCTTGAGTAGGTTATATACCGTGAGTCATGGATGACACGGAAGGTTCCCGAGTGTCGTGGGTACAGTGCGCAACCTCTACAGAGTGTAAAACTATTCAAACAGCTGTGTCCACAGTCAAGGACAGTTGGGTGGCTGTAACACCCGAGATGTAATCCTTTCCATATTGGGATCCTTTCCTATTTTTTGGAACCTTCTTGTGGTTGTTATATAAGTTATCATTTCATGTGGCTCATTTCATGTCATCATTTTTGCATCATGGCATTCTCATCAAATGCATTGCCTTAATTCTTGAATGCTAGTTGATTGATGATGTTTGTGATAGCTTCCCTTGTGTGGTGTGATGAGGTGATGTTTTCAAAAAAAGTTTGCCTACCAAGCCTTTCACAACAATGCAAAGCCCTTCCCCCCTCTTGTTATTTTAAACATGCTTGTTAAACCTATTTTAAAAATGTAATAAATTCAAAGAATTAACTAGTGGTTGAGGGGGTGATTGACTTGTTGTTTTTAAGCTTTAAGTCAATTGGGGTTTTTATTAAAACAGCATATTAATTCCTGTTTTTAGGTATAATTTGATTGCTCTATGAATCAGGTTTGCATTTTATTTAAATAGGGCATAAATCCCTCATGCCCTAGGTGTTTTTAGTTTATTTTCAAAAACCCTGTGTTCTCTGGGTATTTTATTTGCTGTTTTGGTTATTTGAAAAAGAAAAACCTTTTTTTCTTTTCTGTTTCAGCAGGCTCCAAAGAAGCCCAGATGGGCTGGCCTACTCCTCCTCCACCTGGGCCTCGCCTCTCCCCCTCGCTAGCGCAGCCCGCTCGGCGTCCCTCTTCTTCCTCCTGACGCCGTTGCTTTCCCCTCCTTTCCGTCAGAGACAGAGAGCGAGATGTGAGAGAGAGGGGCCGATGCCGTGGCTTCACGGACGTCGAGGATGTCCCCTCGTCGCCTATTAATTCCTCTCGACGTGCGGGCCTTGTCTAGTGTTCCTCTTCCCCTGCCGCCACACCCTCTTCTTCCCCCCTCTCTGCAGGTAAGATTCAGTGAGAGAGAGAGAAGTTCAGAGAGAGCCGCGCCTCGCCGTCGTCCCTCCCCTCATCGCCGGCGCGTCTCCATCAAGTCCAAGGCGTCCGCGAGGATGGGGGACCTTCCCCCGTTCCATTTTCGTCACTAGTGGGGCTGCTCCCCCTCCTCGGCGTCTCCTTCACGACAACATCGCCGGAGCATAGCATCGGGTCATCGCAGGCATCCCTCCCCTTCTTCCTCTTCTCGATAGCGAGCTCATCTCCGAGCACCCCAGGGTGAGGGCCTCCTCCTCCGAGGGAATTGCGCCGGCGTCGATGGCCTGTGTGTTCGGTTGCGCCGCCCCGTAGCGCCGCCATTGTAGAGCTCCTCCGCGTGGACTAGCCACGGGAATGGATTCCCCATAGAGCCAGCGTCCCTACCCGAGTAGCCTCGACGTCGATTGTAGTCCGTAGCGACGCTGTCGTCCTCCCCTGTTCCGGCCGCCGCCGTGGTAGGATAGTAGCGGAGGGGCTGCTCAAAAGAGCACGCTCCCCCTCTCTGGTAAGAACACTTACCTCAGCGTAGTGGCAACCGAGCGTACGCCAGTGCAGGGCGTCGTGGGTTCGATCCCACGCGGGCGCCCTTTTCATTTTTCTCTGTATTGCTAGTAGCAGGGCAGCGCCGAGAGCTTAGCCTGCTATTTCCCCCCTATCTGGCAAGCGCGATGCAGTAGCCCAGTGGTGTGTCACCCTAGTGGCACCAGGATGGTTGTGGGTTCGGTCCACACCCACCCCCTTATATTTTTATTTTGTTTTCCTTTCTTTCTTTTGCTGTTTTTGAGTTGAATCTTTCACACCAGGGGATATGTTGATGCTGTTTGGTATTATGAGTCCTAGTGTGTGTGTGCACATGAGTGTGTGTGTGCACATGAGTGTGTGTATGAGCGCATGTGTGTAGGTGTGTATACATGTGAGTGTGTGTGTGTGCATGAGGATGCATATACACTTGTGCAGGAGGGCCTAACCCCTCATGTTGCACCTAGTCATGTGGTGTTTGATTCCATAACTGATCGCTCCTAACACGTTCGGGGTTGTTATGGGGATCCCCTTGATAAATCGTGTAGTGTTAACGCTTGTCTGGCAGGACCCAACACTGATTTTAATCTGCTAATCACCAAATAGTAATTTGCATAGGGAATAGCTACCCCGAGGATTTAATCAACAACCCGGGCCAGTGCTCCTCATGAGTGTTGGTCCAAACTAGAGCACTGTGCGGGGCCAACTCAGGGTAACTTGAGTGATTTCTATGAGGCAACTGTACGCGTCGCTTATCCGTCATGTCCTAAGAACGAGATACGCGGCTCCTATCGGGATCGTCGACTATTCGGGAGGTCTTGCCAGATTAGTCTTACCTTAGCGATATATCTTGCGTATAGGGATTCCAGTGAAACTTTGGGTCTGCTCAAAGTTGAGGTTTTCCTCTAAGGAATCCGACGAGATCACGAGTTTCGTGATAGAGGATTACTTTGCGGCCCGTGGCAGTTTGTGATGGACTAGTTGGAGCACCCCTGCATGGTTTAATGTTTCGGAAAGCTGTGCCCGCGGTTATGTGGAAATGTGGATATTTTGTTAACATCCGGTTCTAGACAACTTGAAGTAACTCTAATAAAACTACCAACTGTGTGCGTAACTGTGTCTGTCTCCTTCGGAGATCGTTCTCCGATCGAGAACACGGTGGGGTTATGTTTGATGTAAGTAGGTGTTCAGGATCACTTAGTGGTCATCTAGTCTTTGAGCGCTCACGTAGCCCACCACATGATTACTCTGATCATCGTAAGGTAGCCACCATATATGCTTAGGTTGGTGCAAACACATACACTAAACCTTCCTCACCTAATAACTTGGCTAGATTCGATACCAAGGTCATCCGATTGCCGAGTCCCTATGGCTCACAGATTACTACAAACCCCAACACGTACAGGTACCCCCGACGCAGGAGATTCCGATGAGAACCAACTGAAGTGGGAGTTCGATGAGGACTTTGGCCGTCTGTTCGTGAACTATCCGGAGGACTAAGGCTGTGGTCCTGATCGTGGGCCAGCATTGCAGGATGTCATAGTTTTACTTGTTTCATGTTGTCCGTAGGGGGACTAAACTATGTTGTGAATAATTGTGTATCTGTAAGCTTTATGCTATACTTTTGTCAGATGGCAAGTGTATGCCCTACTTGTCATTCTTGAGTTATGTAATGTTATGATTATCTCGATTGCGAAAGGTTTAGATGCGCCCCTTCCCCTTTTGAGGCATCGCCCCCAAAATAGGAAAGGGCCGCATCTTAGTCGTTACAGTAGTGCTCTTTAAACTACGTCGAGTCGTTTTCGCATAAACCAAATGTGCGTGTGTGAAAAATATGATGGTGTGAGAAAGATGTTACGTTGGGTCAAGGCAGACGACTTGGCATGGAGGGTGAACATAGGATGTCTAGTTCTTAGTTGATATTGATATATGTAACCTGTTCACATGGTTACCAGTTACCTTATGATGCATATCCGGTCAAGCATTTGATCATTGCCGGATTTCGGGTTCCGCAAAACCCTAAGGATTCGAACCCAGGGGCGCGCGCAAAGACCACACAGCAGATCTGGGTTACCGGACTCGCTACGCGTTTGGCAAGGCTAGAAACTCACGCGAGGGTGAGGAGAACTCGGAACACAACAGTTTACCCAGGTTCGGGCCGCTGCAAAGCATAATACCCTACTCCTGCTTTGGTGGGTTGCCTCTCTCAGAAGTTGATGAACGAGATAGTACAGTGCTTTTTGTGCCTCCGGAGGTCAAGTGGCTTGTTGTGTTGTTCTAGGGTTCTGATCATCGATGCCTCTCTCAGGTATCCTACCCTCTCTATTTATTGTGAAGGCCAGGGTCCTCCTCCCTTATCGTAGGCGGGACGGGATCCCACAACAGCCAGTTTTGGTTGGAGACAAAGGAACATGCTTCCCCTGTCAAAAGTGGTCTTCGCCTGCAAAGTAGCTGTCTGGGCTACTGGGAAAGGCCCGCGGTGATGTCTACCCTACTGACGCGCGGCAGCGGCTTGGTTGCACCGGAAGGGAAACGTTTGGAAGATGCCTTTAGGGTCCATGTAGGCTCCCCCTTCTTTGCACCAAAGAGGGGACTGCACCGCTCTGCCATCTGCGAGTCGCGTGTCCACCTTCTGCGTCATCCTTGACTCCTGAAGTAGAGCCTTGCCTCGGAATGTCCACCGCTCTGGAGTGGTCTTGAGGAGGCCCCTATGGGTTTTGATTCCTTTCCTCCTCGTGATGCTTGGCCCCTCACGAGGGCCTTGCCGTGCCCGTTGATGCTTGATCGATGGGTGGGCCAGCCCTGGGCCGCAGACAGGCAAGTCTGGGTACCCCCATTCCCAGGACGACGACAGTAGCCCCCGGGCCCAAGGCATGCTTGGGCTGGCTTCCTGACGAAGCCTTGGAGGCAGCCCGAAGCGTCACGGCCCCTAAGTGTCTGCGGGCCAGGCTTCACACATGCCACGCGGCCCGGCAACATTCTAGTTCCCAAAGCGCCCGAAGGCATGCCTGGTCAAATTGATGTGACGCCTAGATGCTGCGCCAGCCATCATTGCTCTCTGAGGGCGGTGCCTCTACACACGCCACACGATCGCGTCCCCTCACGAATGGCGTGGGCCCGGGAATGCAAAGGGCCACCTGCCTGCTCTAGGCTGCCTACTTAACACGACAAGGGAATATGGCTTGCGTCGCCTCAGTCTTCTTCGCCTTCCACCTTCATCCCTCCACACTCGCAGCATGGTGCCGGTGAGGAGGTTCTCTGCTGCCGAGAAGGGGAAGGCCCCTGGCGAAGGTCTTGCAGCCCCAACTACCAAGAGGGGGTGAGGACACCCTCGGAAGTACGCGACGGTGGCGACTACGGCCTCCGGCAGGCGCGGCCGTGGTTCCGCCTGCCTGGGGAACCCATCGGCAGCCATGGTGGGGCGACGACCGGCGCGGGTGCCCGTTGCGGACAGAGTGGGAGGTCGGTGGTGGAACCCGGCCGTCTTTCCTTCGGCTCCACGCGGCTGATACGGCGACGAAGTTCGTGAAGTGGGTGGACATACCGGAGATTGCCTGGCTCCAGCTGCCAAGCTTCTTCGCGAAGGTGTTGCGGTCCAGCAGGCACTCGGGCCTTCGGCTGCAGGTCGATGGCTACTTCGGCGTGGCATCCTGGGACGAGGTCGACGTCACCCCCTGCGGCTATGTGTACCTGAACCATGGGTGGAAGGCGTTCGCCCGCGCCCGAGGCTTAAAGAGGAGGTGCTACCTCAACTACAAGTTCGACGGGGAGGTGACGCTCTTCGTCAAGATCTTTGGTGCTGAGGGCGATCGTCTGGGTTGCTGTCCGGTCGACGCCGGCTGTGGCGGACCTGTGGACGAGCCCGTCTCTGGTGATGGGCGCCACGCCTCTAGTAGCAGTGACACTTCCTCCGGGAGGAGCCCGAGTGACAGCGGCAACAACAGCTACGACGAGCCGCCTCGCCGCCGTGCCCGAGCCTCGGGGTGAAGCCCCCAAGCGCGGCGCCGCCCATCTGCTCCTGTGGCGCTGGTGAAGGAGGACGAGGACACGGACTGAGTGTCGGTGTGCAAGTGTCGGGCCCTCCTCCGGGATCTCCATCGTTAGCTGTCTTCTCCTTGCTCTCGACCCTACATTCATAGGAACACGGGCAGACTCTTCGGGCATGTAATGCATTTTGGCGGCCGCCCCCTTTTGTTAATGATGTTGTTTCTCTTTTGTTTTAGATACTCGGCTTGGTATGCTTGCGGGGTATTCCTTAGTTGCGATGCATGATTGTGGTGTGCGGGGGGGGGGGGGGCTCGTTGGTTGGTTGGTCTTTCCCTTGTTGCAGGTGAAGTGGGTCGATGCTCTATGTCAGCTGGCCCCGGTCCCGCATATTTCCTTGCTGCCGTGGAGAGCGTCCCATTACCAAGGTCGTTTCTCACGAGGCAAAGCCTTAGCACCGGAATGCCAACTGGCTTTGTGACCGGTAAGGCTCCTGAGGCATTGTGCTCATGAGACCCCTTAGACATTCAACCGGCTCTACGTCAACACGCCCTAGTCCTGCACATTTCCGTGCCACGAGGCACGGCTTGAAGGTCGCCCCTCGTGGAACAAGGCCCTGGCACCCGGGTGCCAGGTGGCTTTGTGACTGGTAAGGTTCCTGAGGCGCGATACTCAGGACCCCCTTAGACGTTCAAGAGGCCCTCGCGAGTTCTCTTTTTGGAGACCCTAATCTGAAGTCAGGAAGCTCTGCGTCAGTAGGTCCCAGTCCCACACATTTCCCCTCCGTCGTGAGGTGCAACCCGTTACCAAGGTGGTTTCTCACGGGGCAGGGCTCTGGCACCGGGGTGCCAGGTGGATTTGTGACCGGTAAAGGTCCTGAGGCGTTACGTTCAGGATCCCCTCTAGGCGCTCAAACTGTCCCAAGATAAACAGCTGTTGTGGGGAAAAAGCAAATGTTGTTCCCTCTCCATGGTCGTGCGTCGAGCCGCGATTAGGTATCGTGAGAGAGTGCTAGGTGGCATGAGTCTGCCGACTCGTCAATGAGCACCACATGTGTATTCGGGCACCAAGGCCTTGGCGAGGTGCCGGCACCATGCCCCCAACCAGTGCACGCGAGGTACAAGCGGGGGAGGGCAGACGCACGCACGACATAGAGGAAAAGAGCATGCTGCAAAGAATGTGTCGAAAATAAGTTTTTGCGGAAAGCTTCATTTGGAAAGGCCTCGAGTTTTGACTTCATAAATACCATTAAATCCAAGCCAGAAAAAGAAAATGCAAGCCGCGTACGGCACCTAATCTACTCTCCGCTCCGTCGCCACCCAGCGCGGAGCTAAGGTCTTCCACTAGGCGTGGGCTAGACCCCTTCCGCATCCTTGGGGGGCCCTAGGCCTATACTACCTCAGCTTGTTATTACATGAGAGTGTTTATACGTCTCCGTCGTATCTACAATTTTTGATTGTTTCATGCCAATATTCTACAACTTTCATATACTTTTGGCAACTTTTTATACTATTTTTGGGACTAACATATTGATCCAGTGCCAACTGCCAGTTCCTGCTTGTTGCATGTTTTTTTTGTTTCGCAGAATATCCATACCAAACGAAGTCCAAACGCAATAAAAAACCTACAGTGATTTTTTTGGAATATTTATGATTTTTTGGAAAAAGAATCAACGCGAAACAATGCCCGAGGGGGCCACAAGCCCAGGAGGCGCGCCCCAACCCCCAGACGCGCCTGGCAGGCTTTGACCAATCCCTAAGGCGGTTGGGGCCCTTCTTTCGCCGCAAGAAAGATAATATCCGGAAGCAAATCGTGTTACAAGGACACCTCAATTGGAGTTATGGATCTCCATGAATTTATGAAACGGCGAAAGGCCAGAATCTAGGAGCGCAGACACAGAAGGACACAAAGAGAGATCCAATCTCAGAGGGGCTCTCGCCCGTCCGCCGCCATGGAGACCATGGACCAGAGGGGAAACCCTTCTCCCATCTAGGGAGGAGGTCAAGGAATAAGAAGAAGAAGGGGGGCTCTCTCCCCCTCTCTCCCGGCGACGCCGAAATGCCGCCCGGGACATCATCGTGTGACGGCGATCTACACCAACACCTTCGTCATCTTCACCAACACCTCCATCACCTTCCCCCATCTATATACAGCAGTCCACTCTCCCACAACCCGTTGTACCCTCTACTTGAACATGGTGTTTTATGCTTCATATTATTATCCAATGATGTGTTGCCATCCTATGATGTCTGAGTAGATTTTCGTTGTCCTATCGGTGATTGATGAATTGCTATGATTGGTTTAATTTGCTTGTGTTTATGTTGGTGTCCTTTGGTGCCCATCATATGAGCGCGCGCGTGGATCACACATAGGGTTGGTAGTATGTTGATAGGACTATGTATTGGAGGGCAAGGGTGACAGAATCTTCAGCCTAGCATAGAAATTGATGCATACCGGATTGAAGGGGGACCAATATATCTTATTGCTATGGTTGGGTTTTACCTTAATGAACATTAGTAGTTGCGGATGCTTGCTAATAATTCCAATCAGAAGTGCATAGAATTCCAAGTAAGGGATGACATGCTAGAGTGGCCTCTCCCACATAAAACTTGCTATCGGTCTAGTAACGTAGTCAATTGCTTAGGGAAAATTCCGCAACTCCTACCACCACTTTTCCACACTCGTCAAACTAATGTAATTGTTTATTTATCTTGCAGCCCCTAGTTTTTATTTACGTGTTCTTTCTTTTCTTGCAAACCTATCCTATCACTCCTACAAAGTACTTCTAGTTTCATACTTGTTCTAGGTAAAGTGAACGTAAAGTGTGCGTAGAGTTGTATCGGTGGTCAATAGAACTTGAGGGAATATTTGTCCTACCTTTAGCTCCTCGTTGGGTTCGACACTCTTACATATCAAGAAAGGCTACAATTGATCCCCTATACTTGTGGGTTATCAAGACCTTTTTCTGGCACCGTTGCCGGGGAGCAATAGCTGGGGGTGAATATTCTCGTGTGTCCTTGTTTACTTTATCTCTAAGTAGATTTATTTGTTGTTCTAGGTTGTTCTCTATCTTTACTTATGGATATGGAACACGAAATACCAAAAAAATAGGTGTACTTGCTACTCATGGAGATGTGGAACCTCCTAAAACCCTCGATGCTCGTTATGTGGAAAATATTATGCACTTCTTTAATAATCCTGAGAAAACCCCATTAAATTATATAATGGGATACACGTTGGATCAACGTGAATACTTTGGGGATTATCGCTTGACTCAAAAAGGGAAACTATTATGGGTTCAAATTCATATTTTAAATGGTCTGCTTGGGAGCTATGCTTGAGATATGATGTTACTTGTTGCTCTAGGATGATGGCTCAACACCTTCCCTTTTCTTGTAAATTTAATGCTAATGAAACCTTGGCTTCTTATGCTAATGGTATATATGATTACTATGACGTGAAACAAATAGAAGATTTTGTTGCTTTTTGGGTGCTTATGAAATTGAAGCTTTGTTTAAAAGGTGTGATGATAATGATGGTGCTACTTACCGATGTGAAAATTTTGTTATGCTTCATTATTGTTATACTAATTATGAATATAATGCCCATATTTATCGATTTATGGAGAAAATATACGCTGCCGAAGAAAAGAATAATATTTTGCAGGAAATTATGGAAGAAGAAAATGCTGAAACTATGAGCTCATTAGATGAAAAAGATGATGAGGAGAGCGAAGAACAAAAGGAGGAAGAGCGGACTAGCTACCCGTGCCCACCTTCTAATGAGAGTAACTCTTCAAATCATACATTGTTTAATTTCCCATCGAGGGATGAATGCTATGTTGATTGTTATGATCCCTTGGATTCGTTTGAAATATCCCTTTTTGATGAAATTGATGCTTTCTATGCTTGTGGCCATGATGCCAATATGAATGATGCTTATGAAGATGACTTGCTATAGTTCCTTATGTTAAACATGAAATTGTTGCTATCGCACCCACTTATGATAGTCCTATTATCTTTTTGAACTTATTAGGGATTACATAGATGGGTTGCCTTCTACTATTACACATGATGATTTTGATGAATATAATATGCATGTGCTTGCTGCTCCTACTTGCAATTATTATGAGAGAGGAACTACATCTCCATCTCTCTATGTTGCCAATACGATAAAATTGCAAGAAACTGCTTATGCTATGTATTGGCCTCTACTTGATGTGAATGAATTGTTCTTTTATGACATGCCAATGCATAGGAAGAGTTAGACTTCGTCACTGCATGATATATGTTACCTTGTGCTCACTACTAAATTACAAATCATTCTTAATTAAAATTGGCTTTGATATACCTTGGGATCCGGGTGGATCCATTACTTGAGCACTTTATGCCTAGCTTAATGGCTTTAAAGAAAGCGCTGTCTGGGAGACAACCCAGAAGTTTTAGAGATTCATTTATTTATGTTGAGTGCTTTTATATAGTTTAAAAAGAAAAAAAATATAGAGGGGAACTTAAAACGTTTTCAAAAAGAGAAGCGATTGAAAGGTGATGCATTGCGGAAGTGAGGGTCGACGTTGAACACATGTGTTCATGCTCATGGAAACAATGTAGAATTTTTCATGGAAGTTTCTCACAAAAATAATTATCCCCTTGGACAATTCCATTGTATTATAAAAATAATGTGCCAAGTACAGCCTTTATGATTAGTTTGGGTGATAGTTGTTTGATCATGCTGAAAAAGACATAAACTTTGTGCTCACGAAAGTATTTTTAATTCCTATCCAGAAAGATATTTTGAGTTGATTCTTTTTATGCTGATTTATATGCAAATTTCCCTAATTTTCATAACGTTTCAGAATTTTTGGAGGATCAGCAGTACGGTAGATGTTCAAAAAGACAGATTCTGTTTTTTATGCATTGTTCTCTTATTTTGATGAATCTATGGGTAGTATCGGGGGGGGGGGGGTATAAACCATGGTGAAGTTAGATTACAGTAGATATAATGATAATATGAAGTTGGAATGAGTTCACAACAGTACTTAAAGTGGTGATTTACTTTATTATGCTAACGGATCTCACGAAGGTTTTGTTGACTTTTGTGTGATTGAAGTTTTCAAGTTTTGGGTGAGACCACGATGGATGAAGGAATAAGGAGAGGCAAGCGCCTAAGCTTGGGGATGCCCGAGGCACCCCAAGGTAATATTCAAGGAAGACTCAAGCGTCTAAGCTTGGGGATGCCCCCTAAGGCATCCCCTCTTTCGTCTACAATATATCGGTAATTTTACTCGGAGCTATATTTTTATTCGTCACAAGATATGTGCAAATGCTTGGAGCGTCTTTTGTGTTTATTTTTCCTTTTTATTTTATGCACCATGCTGGTATGATTTAGTCCTTGGTGGCTTTATAGAATGTTTCATGTGCTTCACTTATATCATTTGATGTTTGGATTGCCTGTTTCCCCACACATAGAAAACCGCCATTTGTAGAATGCAATTTTGCTTCACTTATATTTGTTAGAGCATTGCATATCTTTTGTAGAAAGAATTAACCTCTCATGCTTCACTTATCCCTATTTAGACATTTAACAGGAGTTGGTCATTCACATGGTTAGTCATAAAATCCTACATAAAACTTGTAGATCACTGATATGATATGTTTAATTCCTTGCAATAGTTTTGCGACATGAAGATGTGATATTAGAGTCATGCTAGTGAGTAATTGTGTATTCATAGAAATACTTGTGTTAAGGTTTGTGATTCCCGTAGCATGCACATATGGTGAAACGTTATGTGACGAAGTCGGAGCATGATTTATTTATTGATTGTCATCCTTTGTGTGGAAGTCGGGATCATGCGATGGTTAAATCCTACCAACCCTTCCCTTAGGAGCATGTGTGTAGTACCTTGTTTCCATGACTAATAGACTTTTGCAATAAGTATGTGAGTTCTTGATGACTAATGTTGAGTCCATGGATTATACGCACTCTCAACCTTCCACCATTGCTAGCCTCTCTAGTACCGCGCAACTTTCGCCGGTGCATTACACCCACCATATACCCTTTGTCAAAACAACCACCATACCTACCTATTATGGCATTTCCATAGCCATTCCAAGATATTTTCCATGCAACTTCCGTTGTTCCGTTTATTACGACACGCCCCATCATTGTCATATGGCTTTGCATGATCGTAAGATAGCTAGCATGATGTTTTCATGGCTTGTCCTTTTTTGATGTCATTGCTATGCTAGATCATTGCACATCCCGGTATACCACCGGAGGCATTCATATAGAGTCATATTTTGTTCTAAATATCGAGTTGTAAGTAAATAAAAGTGTGATGATCATCATTATTAGAGCATTGTCCCATGTGAGAAAAAAATAAAAGAGGCCAATGAAGCCCAAATAAATAAATTAAAAGGACAAATAAGCCCACCAATAAAAGAAAATAAAATAAATAATAATAATAAATGAGAGAAAAGAGAGAAGGGACAATGCTACTATCCTTTACCACACTTGTGCTTCAAAGTAGCACCATGCTCTTCATGATAGAGAGTCTCCTATGTTGTCACTTTCATATACTAGTGGGAAGTTTTCATTATATAACTTGGCTTGTATATTCCAATGATGGGCTTCCTCAAATTGCCCTAGGTCTTCGTGAGCAGGTGAGTTGGATGCACACCCACTAGTTTCTTTTTGAACTTTCATACACTTATAGCTCTTGTGCATCTGTTGCATGGCAATCCCTACTTACTCACACCGATATCTATTGATGGGCATCTTCATACCCCGTTGATACACCTAGTTGATGGGAGACTATCTCCTCCTTTTTGTCTTCTCCACAACCACCATATTCTATTCCACCGATAGTGCTATGTCCATAGCTCACACTCATGTATTGCGTGAAAGTAGAAAAAGTTTGAGAACACTAAAGTATGAAACAATTTCTTGGCTAAAGCCGGGGATGTGCATGGTTTAAATACGTTGTGTGGGAAAATGGAGCATAGCCAGACTATATGATTTTGTAGGGATAACTTTCTTTGGCCATGATATTTTGAGAAGACATGATTGCGTTGTTAGTATGTGTGGGGACCCCAACTAGCAAGTCGAGTTCGCCGTGCCCAGTGACCCCAAGGATCAATGTTCACTGAACACAGATACTGAATAATAGTCTTACATCCAACTACCAAATTATTACATCAAATGACCAGAAGGTCGGGTTCAAGAGCAAGGCCTAAAGACAAATGAAGGGATACATCGAGTAGCGGAAACTCGTATGGGCTAAGTGGTGCCCATGCCATCAAGCCTACACCGACAGGCATTCTGACTCAGAAGCGTCCTAGATCGCAGGTCCGTCTCCGACGGCGTACTCATCGCCAAACTCCGGTCCTTCCATGTCTGGTCAATAACATAACCAGTGGCAAGCCAATGAGTACTTTGAATGTACTCGCAAACAGCCCATGACATAAATGGTAATGAATAACAGTGACAGTTATCTCGAGTGGAATGCGATGAGGTGGTATGATCATGTATATGCATCAGGTTAAAGAATTCCTTGTGAATATCAGGTTACAGATATTGACATATCTGTAAAGGGTTGAACACACCGGGTTCACCCTAAATGCCAAGTCATCAGACTTGTCATAATCTCAAGGTATTAATGAGGGCTAAACCATCCGGGTTTACCCTATATGACAAGTCACCGAACATGATCATATTATTGTGATTATCATGATTATAACGACACCTTTTTAACACCACACACACACATTTGGTTTATGCGGAAACTCAGGACATAGTTTAAGCAGCACCACCCAACTGTCCTTGACCGTGGACACGGCTATTCGAATAGTTTACACTCTGTAGAGGTAGTACGCTGGACCCACGAGAAACGGAATACTTCCGTGTCATCCACGACTCGCGGTATATCACATATACCCGAGGTAAGTATCCGACCATCATCTTTCCCCTGACGATACTAGACAAAGAGATCCACTCAATTGGTACCCAGCCCACATGTTGTACGTCTTACGAGCACCGACTCTGGACTGTAACAACCATGTAGGGACCAACGGTGTGCCTGGAACTCATAATAATGGCATAGTCGTCCTACCTGGCACGACCCCATCACGAGAGTGACACCGTCACTCCCGCCACTAGTAATGTGGCTCTTTGCTAGCACCGAGCAGAGTAATCAACAAAGCCCCGTCCCATAAAGGGGTATCGTGGTCGTACTGGGTAAGGTTGGGACGGTGGACACATCATAAATCTAATCCATTTCCGAAACCATACTCACACCAAAATCACCGGTGCATCACGTCACCAAAAGTGATCACCAACTCATCATCACCCTCGGACATTAGTGGCACCCGACGGGGTGTTCATAAACTCTTTATTTAACTCATCATTATGCTTGAGATGATATGTGTTAACATTACTTGTCAACATGAAAATATCATGACCCTCACGGGGTAGGGTCAAGCTCAATGCAGTGATTATACTCTACTAGTCAACATGACAGTAGCATGATCCTCGTAGATGGTAGGATCAAGCTCATCATATTTGTGCTCCGAGGAGCTATGTGAATATCACTACTATAATGCAAGGGCTTCGAAGAAGCCTTCGGTACCATCACATCAATGATGAACCGGCATCGTGATTACATGCAACGGAAAATACTTGCTATTCTAGCATGCATCATTTTATTTACTTAAGTCATGGCAAAAGGGCTGCTTGCCTTGGTCAGCTAGGTATCTGGGGTCTTCGAGGTCTTCCGCTCTGGATCCTCCGTCACTCGGTAACTCTACCGTCGAGAAAAGAATAAATAAATACTAGCTTTTACTAAAACAGTTCACAAAGTGCTTTTAAAAATGTTGCAAGGCTTGAATAAATTCAGGTTATTATTTTGAAAAATGTTCCCTACTGTTTTATTAGCTAAGCATATTTATTTAAAAGCAAACTGAAGCAAACAAGTGCTTTTTAATATCATTTTATTATACCAAAATAGTTTCTGTTATTGATAAATGTCAACTATTACAGAATCAAATACGACTCATTTTTAGAAAAATACTGGTGGAAGAATTATATTTTTCTACTGCCTAAATCTTTTTATGAAAATCATTTAGTTTGCTGGATTAAAACAAAAGAAAAAGGCCAGGGAAACAGATCCAGCCGGCCCAGCCAGCAGGCCTGGCCACTAGGAGCGGGCGGGCCAGGTTCAAACCTGACCTCCGGGCCCCTGGGGTCAGCGTCAGCGGCTGCACGCGCTGGCTGCCCAAGGACACCGACAGGTGGGCTCCACCTGTCGGGTCCTTCTCCTACCTCTGGCCAGAGAGGTCGAGATGGACGCCGGCGGGGCTGCCGTTGTCCTCAGGCCTAGCTAGGAACGGGGAACGGGTTCCTTGTGCCTCCGCCTACCTGCTCGTGGTCGGGACGTCACCGGAGGTGGTTTGGGTCGCCGGCGACGAGGTGCTCGTGGCAGAAGGGTTTCGGGTTCGTGTTGAACTAGGGGCTAGAGGTATGTATTTGCTCGGGAGAGCTAGGGGAAACGTTCATGGTGTCGAGGGGAGTGCTTGGACACAACTGGGGAGGCTGGGACCGGCCGGAGCGTCGGCCCCTGGCGGGTGGCTCTCTGCAGCGCGCCAAAGCGCAGTTTTGGCATGCCACGGCATGCAGGCTCGCTCTGGGGCACTTGGGATGTGTCCTCCATGTCCTGAGTGTTGCTGGGTGTGTGCCTAGCCGTTGTGGTTTACTGGGAGCTTGAGCTGGTCAATGGAGCAAGGAACACTAGTGTTGCCAGTACTGTCCTGCAGCTCAAATTGGAGTTCTTGTCACTTGTGCTTGGAATTGGGGAGGGGCTGGTCGACTGGGTGCTTAGGGTGTTCTGGTGCTCTAACCCACCAAGTTTGGGGCCTGGACATTGGGTAAAACAGTGGTTAGGAAGGTTTTTACCTTCCTATCAGTAGGTGTTCGACAGTGACTTCGGGTGCTTCCACTCCACCACTGTAAATGAAACTTAAGAGGTTTGGTCTTGGGGTAAAAACATGGGGTTCCACCAAATATGAGCTCCATTGAACAAGTTTGGCTTTGCAAACTTGAAAATGTCTCAAAGTGACCAGTACTGTCCCTTACAAAGGAAGTGTGGTCAAACAGAGTCTCACAAATCGCGTTTTTGGTGTGGAGTCCTCATTTGGCGTGTTAAACACCTTTGGAAAGTTTCAGCTCTATTGGAGAAACTTTGCAATGTAGAGTTGTTCCAACTCTACTCTCGACACAGAGGGTTTTGGGCTCCATAAGTGCACTTACCCCCCTTGGATCAAGGTGAGATTTTAGGTGAGCACCTAATATGGTTTGGGAGGGCTCCCGTAATTTTATGGGAATTTACTGAGATACTTTCCTTTGGAAATGTCTCAAAAAGCTAAAACAGACAGAAATGGTTTTCAGGGTTTTACTCAAATAATATTAATATAAAATAGGGTTGAAAATCTTATGTATGGAAAATATATGTCCTTCTGAGCTTCCATAATTTACTCAGAATTTCCTAAGGCAGGAAAGTAATTTTCCTTGTGGAAATATCATTACTGGCCTTAGAAATAGACATAGATATAAAATAGAAAAATAATATTTGAAATCACTAAATAGTGTTTTTAATGAATGAAAATGATATTAGGATCAGATCACCAACTTTAGTTGAAAGTGCCACCTGGCTTCATGAGCTAGTAGTGTATCCCAACATGATGAAGGTGATCTTGATGTAAAGGAAAAAGGGTTTTTGATCATAGCAAAAATAATAAGTTTTTCATGGGTTGAGTCATCAAACAAGCAAGCATACACTCAAACAAGGGTTGACATTGCACTCACAACATTATTTGGAAAAGTTTTAACAAGCTCTGATTTTTGCAATACAGAAAACTTGGGGTGGAAAACAGGGTGTGACAGACCTATACCCCTTACAAGAATCTCGTCCCCGAGATTCCTAAGCTAAGCGTTAAACAGCTCGGGAAATTCTGATCGGAGATAGACTTGACGCTCCCACGTGGCTTCTGCTTCGGTATGGTTGCTCCACCGAACCTTGTAAAACTTGATGGTGCGGCTTCTGGTGCAACGCTCTGCTTCATCCAAAATGCGGATCGGTCTCTCGCGGTAGGTAAGATCTGGTTGAAGGTCAATAGCTTGATGATCAATGTCCTTGTAAAGATCGGGACGGTTCGGCACTTGCAAACACTTCCTGAGTTGTGACACGTGAAACACGTTGTGCACACCCGAAAGTTCAGGATCTTGAAGGGTCCAATGAATCTTGGACCTAGCTTCCCCTTGACATGGAAACGCTTGGTCCCCTTGAGAGGCGTGACTCGCAAGTACACTTGGTCTCCAGGAACAAACTCCATGTTTCTGCGGCGAGGGTCCCCATAGCTCTTCTGCCTTGACTTAGCTGCCTCCAAGTTCTCTCGGACAAGCGGAACCTTGTCCCCTGCTTCCTGCAGTGCTTCTGGCCCGAAAACTAGCCCTTCACCGGTTTCGGACCAATTGAGCGGGGTGCGGTATTTCCGCCCATATAATTCTTCGAATGGGGCCATTTGAAGACTGGACTGGTAGCTGTTGTTGTAAGAGAACTCAGCAAATGGCAGGCAGTCTTCCCACTTAGCACCATGGGCCAAAACACAAGCGCGGAGCATGTCCTCAAGTATCTGATTTACCCTCTTGGTCTGTCCACCCGTCTGCGGGTGGAAAGCCGTACTAAAAGAGAGTTTGGTTCCGAGAGCTTCTTGAAACTTCTTCTAGAATCTTGAGGTGAACTGCGTGCCGCGGTCGGACCCAATCTCTTTGGGGACTCCACGGAGATTCACCACTCGATGAATGTACAGACTAGCCAGCTGGCTGCCGTCGTAAGTGGTGTTAACGGAGATGAAATTGGACACCTTGGTCAAATGATCAACTATGACCCAAATGGAGTTATGACCCTTATTCGACCGGGGCAACCCGGTGATGAAGTCCATGCCGACTTTATCCCACTTCCATTCTGGCACTTGAAGAGGTTGTAGAAATCTAGCGGGTCGTTGGTGTTCAGTGTTGACTCGCTGACATACATCGCATTTAGCGACATAGGAGCCAATTTCCCTCTTCATGCGATGCCACCAGAATCGTTCTCGGATGTCTTGGTACATCTTGGTAACACCTGGATGGATAGAGTACGGTGTGTCATGTGCCTCTTGCAGGATCAAGTCCTTAAGTTCGGCCTTGTTGGGTATGCACAGGCGCTTCCCGTACCACAATACTCCTTGCTCATCAATCGAGAATCTTGGGGCTTTGCCTTCTCGCACCTTCCTCTCGAGGCCTTCGATACTCTTGTGCCCCTTCTGGGCTTCCTTGATGCCGTCTGCCAGAGTAGGCTTGACTTCGAGGTTGGCTAGGTACCCTGGTTCGACTATCTCAAGTCCTAAACCCTCCATCTCTTCATACAAGGCGGGTAACCTTTCCTTGAGCGCGACGTTCAAGGAGCCTGCCTTCCGTCTCAGGGCATCGGCTACCACGTTCGCCTTGCCGGGATGGTACTGAATGCTGAGGTCGTAATCCTTGATTAACTCAAGCCATCTACGTTGTCTCATGTTCAGATCTCTTTGGGTGAAGATATACTTCAGACTTTTGTGGTCTGTATATATCTCGCATCGCTTTCCCAGAAGGTAATGTCGCCACGTCTTCAGAGCATGCACTACCGCTGCTAGATCGAGATCATGGGTGCCATAGTTCTCCTCATGCGGTCGCAGTTGCCGTGACAAGTACGCCATGACTCTGCCATCTTGCATCAGGACTCCACCGAGCCCGGTTCCCGAGGCATCACAATATATCACGAATTCCTTGTTGATGTCTGGGGTAGCCAATACCGGAGCCGTAGTTAGACTCTTCTTCAACTCATGGAAGCTTGTTTCACACGTTGGTGTCCACTCAAACTTCCGGCCTTTCTTCAAGAGCTGAGTCATAGGCCGAGCGATGCTGGAGAATCCCTCGACAAACTTGCGGTAGTATCCCGCGAGCCCGAGGAAACTCCTGACATCCTTCACGTCCTTGGGTGATTCCCAGTTGGTCACTGTAGAAATCTTGGACTAATCCACGGCTAAACCGCGTGCCGTCAGGGTATGACCAAGAAATCCAACTTCGTTCAGCCAGAGCTGACACTTGCAGAATTTGGCGTAAAGTTGGTGCTCTCGAAGCTTTCCCAGAACTAGCCTCAGGTGTTGCTCATGCTCTTCTTCGGACTTGGAGAAGATTAGTATGTCATCGATGAACACGACGACAAACTTGTCAAAATATTCCATGAAGACCTTGTTCATGAGGTACATGAAGTAGGTTGGGGCATTTGTCAAACCGAAGGGCATGACCGTGCATTCAAACAGACCGTACCGGGTCACGAAAGCAGTCTTGGGTATATCTTATGGTCGGATCTTCAACTGGTAGTATCCTGATCGGAGATCAATCTTGGAAAATACCCTGGCCCCGTTTAACTGGTCAAACAGGTCTTCGATCATGGGGAGCGGGTACTTGTTCTCAATTGTTACATCATTAAGCGAACGGTAGTCGACGCAGAGTCGAATGGTACCATCCTTCTTTGAAACAAACAGAACAGGTGATCCCCAAGGTGACGCACTCGGACGAATGAACCCTTTCCTTAGTTGCTCATCCAGCTGTTTCTTCAGCTCTGCCAACTCCTCGGAACCCATCCTGTAAGGCTTTTTATAAATAGGCCTCGATCCGGGCATAAGCTCAATGATGAACTCAATGTCTCGGTCAGGAGGCATTCCGGGTAGCTCGTCAGGAAAGACGTCCGGGTATTCACAGACTATAGGCGCTCGATCAAGCTCTACCTCGGAGAGACTGTTGACTCGAGGTGCGTGAGCCGATACTGGTTCGGAGACGAACTTGACCTTGACCCCTTGGTTGCTTATCATGGTGATGGCTCTGTTAGCACAGTCCAAAAGACTCTGGTACTTGGCCAACCAATCCATACCAAGGATTACTTCCACACCTTGTGATTTAAGCACGATGAGGTCTGCCAAGTAACTCGTCCCATTGATAACTATCTCGACCCTTCTACACCCTAGGTTGGTTCTTAATACTGCTCCTGGGGTTTGAATTGCCATCTGTCCGCGGAGTAAAGTAGGTTTTAAACCGCATTTCTCCACAAACCCTTGAGTAACAAAAGAATGCGAAGCACCACAATCAAACAACACTGTTGCTGGAGTTGAATTGACGAGGAACATACCCAGAATGCAGTCCGGGTCTTCCTGTGCTTCTTCTGTAGTGATGTGATTGATCCGGCCCCTACCATTGAACTGTTGGTTGCGGGGGGCCTAGTTCCTCCCAGGAGCACCTTGACCGGGGTTGGGTGCATTGGGATGCGGTGCGTCGGGCTTCTTGTTGGGGCACTGCCTGGAATAGTGCCCAGTCCGACCACACACAAAGAAGATGACTTGCCCTGGAGGGTTGGTCTTGACTCCACCGTTGTTCGGCGGTTTCACTACTGGCTTGACTTGCTACTGAGGCTCATAATTCTGGCGGAACACTGGGTACTTGTACTGTTGTTGCTGAAAGTTGGGTCTTGCAGGTGCTGACTGCCACGGTCTTGGTCTTGCATTACCGGGTCCTCCACAGCCTATCAGCTTGCGCTTGCGGGTGTCGTCCATTGCACGACGCTTGTATTCCAGCATAAGCGCTTTGTTAACCAACTCGCTGAAAGTCTGGCAGTCGCAAACCACCAGCTGGTATTGCAGGGACTGCTGTAACCCTTCCATGAAGCGTTCCACCTTAGTGGCCTCAGTGTTAACATCTTCAGGTGCGTACCTTGACAAGAGAGTAAACTTCTGCAGGTACTCCTTAACAGTTCCACTGCCCTGCCTTAAGGCTCGGAATTCACGCTTCTTAATGGTCATCAGTCCAGGCGGAATGTGAGCCACGCGAAATCCTTCCTTCAACATCTCCCACATGATGACTTGCCCTGCCCGCATGATCTGGAATCCATCCCACCATGCTCTGGCGGTGCCTCCGAGACAGTAAGAAGCATAAAGGACCTTCTCATGATCATCGGTGCACTTGACCAGCGCAAGGAGGTCTTCAATGGTGCGAATCCAGTCATCGGCGTCCAGGGGTTCAGTCGACTCCGTAAATATGGGGGGCGTAGTCCGCATGAACTCAGAAAGAGTAGAGCGACCACCGCCATACTCATTCCGCGGCGGGTTGTCCACCACGACTTGGGTCAGCTGCTGGATAGCGGCATTGCTGGCTTGACGCTCCTCTCGAAGAGCTTGAAGGAACTGATCCATCGTCAAGTTCTTAGGAGGAGGTGGTGGCGGAAGGTCTCTAGGCTGCTCGTGGTGACCTCCAGCGTGAGCTTCTGCTGCGGTTCCCTGCGGCGTCCCTGAAGAGCCGGCGCCGGGGTTGCCGAAGGTGCTGTTGCGGGTTGCGTTCACTATCCTGTCATAGAAACAGACAGGTCAAAATGCAACCTTGCTCGGGAGTACAAGGATTTGCTCCTAGTAAGAGGGGGTCCAATACGTGCATGTGCCAAGTTTTTAAAACCAAAGTTTTTGACAAATTGGAAATTGCATTCATGACAACTAGGTGACGTAGTCACTTACAGACTGTCCAAGGAAATAGGTGACTTACATCAAGCACACATACGCAATTTAAAAACGGATACAAGGATACCGTATACTCGGGTACTCCGATTGCCTACGCTAAAATCTACACGGCGGACTGCTTGGTCTCAAAGGCAGACTCAACAGGATCCTCAGCTTCATCAACATCCTCTTCCTTTATTGGAGTGGAAGAAAGAATCCGCACGTCTTGGCGTCTCTTGGGCGAGGCGGAGAAGATCTCAGTGTACTCTTCCGCTGTCAGGCGACGACTCTGAAGAGGGACTGCCTGGATGGGTAACACACCACCCCTAGTGGCAATAGCTGCCCTCCCTTCAGGTGCGCTTGCCTTCTTTACTTTGTGGTTCTGCATCTTCTCAGTGTGGAGCAGGCCTTTGACTAGGTGCAGCTCTTGGCGAAGCTTGACTGATTCCTTAACGAGGAAGTGTGCCAGGGTGTCTGACGAGAGACTGAAGTAGGTCTAAAACCTCAGTGGCATCCCGTCCTCCATGGCGGGGGTGAGTGTCCAACTCCCATCCACTCCTTCCTTAATGAAAGGTAGATGACGAGTGACAGGCTCATTAGCCATCTCATGGAGGATGCTGCGGAGTTGCATGAGCGCCTCTCGTGCAGCCGTCTCCACTGCCAACATCAGCTCTCCCATCTGTGGTCCTTCAAAGAACCAACTAGACGGGGAGTCATTAGCCTTCACTATCACGTCCACGTGATATTCCTTGGTGTCGGCGTTGACCCAATGCTCGTGGTAGAGGAATATGGGCGTGTGTCGTACGTGGAACTTCTCGAGACAATCCACCAGAAGTAGTGGAAAGCCGGTCTCCAGAAGCGTCTCAGGTACAACAGCCATCTACAAGGCATAGGAGAGAAGTCAGGAGGTTGTATGTGCAAGAGTCTTGTGCAAGGCTGGCGTCCTAACGTTCTTGGTTAACGTCCATGCTATCTAAGGCTTCCTATAGTCAGGATGGCTCTGATACCAGCTCTGTGGGGACCCCGACTAGCCTGTATTTCATCCAAGTACCCCAAGGATCAATGTTCACTAAACACAGATACTGAATAGTAGAGTCTTACATCCAAGTACCAAATTATTACATCAAATGACCAGAAGGTCGGGTTCAAGAGCAAGGCCTAAAGCCAAATAAAGGGATACATCGAGTAGCGGAAACTCGTAAGGCCTAAGCGGTGCCCATGCCATCAAGCCTACACCGACAGGCATCCTGACTCGGAAGCGTCCTAGATCACAGGTCCGTCTCCAACGGCGTACTCATCGCCAAACTCCGGTCCTTCCATGTCTGGCCAATAATATAACCAGTGGCAAGCCAATGAGTACTTTGAATGTACTCGCAAACAGCCCATGACATAAATGGTAATGAATAACAATGATAGTTATCTTGAGTGGAATGCGATGAGGTGGTATGATCATGTATATGCATAAGGTTAAAGAATTGCTTGTGAATATGAGGTTATAGATATTGACATATCCGTAAAGGGTTGAACACACCGGGTTCACCCTAAATGCCAAGTCATCGGACTTGTCATAATCTCAAGGTATTAATGAGGGCTAAACCATCCGGGTTTACCCTATATGACAAGTCACCGAACTTGATCATATTATTGTGATTATCATGATTATAACGACACCTTTTTAACACCACACACACACACTTGGTTTATGCGGAAACTCAGGACGTAGTTTAAGTAGCACCACCCAACTGTCCATGACCGTGGACACGTCTATTCGAATAGTTTACACTCTCCAGAGGTAGTACGCTGGACCCAGGAGAAACGGAATACTTCCGTGTCATCCACGACTCGCGGTATATCACATATACCCGAGGTAAGTATCCGATCATCATCTTTCCCCTGACGATACTAGACAAAGAGATCCACTCGATTGGTAACCATCCCACATGTTGTACATCTTACGAGCACCGACTCTGGACTGTAACAACCATGCAGGGTCCAACGGTGTGCCTGGAACTCATAATAATGGCATAGTCGTCCTACCTGGCACGACCCCATCACGAGAGTGACACCGATCACTCCCGCCACTAGTAATGTGGCTCTTTGCTAGCACCGACCAGAGTAATCAACAAAGCCCCGTCCCATAAAAGGGTATCGTGGTCGTACTGGGTAAGGTTGGGACGGTCGACACATCATAAATCTAATCCATTTCCGAAACCATACTCACACCAAAATCACCGGTGCATCACTTCACCAAAAGTGATCACCAACTCATCATCACCCTTGGGCATTAGTGGCACCCGACGAGGTGTTCATAAACTCTTTATTTAATTCATCATTATGCTTGAGATGATATGTATTAACATTACTTGTCAACATGAAAATATCATGACCCTCACGGGGTAGGGTCAAGCTCAATGCAGTGATTATACTCTACTAGTCAACATGACAGTAGCATGATCCTCGTAGATGGTAGGATCAAGCTCATCATATTTGTGCTCCGAGGAGCTATGTGAATATCACTACTATAATGCAAGGGCTTCGAAGAAGCCTTCGGTACCATCACATCAATGATGAACCGGCATCGTGATTACATGCAACGGAAAATACTTGCTATTCTAGCATGCATCATTTTATTTACTTAAGTCATGGCAAAAGGGCTGCTTGCCTTGGTCAGCTAGGTATCCGGGGTCTTCGAGGTCTACCGCTCCGGATCCTCCGTCACTCGGTAACTCTACAGTCGAGAAAGGAATAAATAAATACTAGATTTTACTAAAACAGTTCACAAAGTGCTTTTAAAAATGTTGCAAGGCTTGAATAAATTCAGGTTATTATTTTGAAAAATGTTCCCTACTATTTTATTCGCTAAGCATATTTATTTAAAAGCAAACAGAAGCAAACAAGTGCTTTTTAATATCATTTTATTATACCAAAATTGTTTCTGTTATTGATAAATGTCAACTATTACAGTATCAAATACTACTCATTTTTAGAAAAATACTGGTGGAAGAATTATATTTTTCTATTGGCTAAGTATTTTTATAAAAATCATTTGGTTTGATGGATTAAAACAAAAGAAAAAGGCCAGGGAAACAGATCCAGCCGGCCCAGCCAGCAGGCCTGGCCACCAGGCGCGCGCTGGCCAGGTTCAAACCTGACCTGCGGGCCCGTGGGGTCAGCGTCAGCGGCTGCGCGCGCTGGTTGCCCTAGGACACCGACAGGTGGGCTCCACCTGTCGGGTGCTTCTCCTACCTCTGGCCAGAGAGGTGCAGATGGACGCCGGCGAGGCTGCCGTTGTCCTCAGGCATAGCTAGGAACGGGAACTGGTTCCTTGTGCGTCCACCTACCTTCTCGTGGTCGGGACGTCACCGGAGGTGGTTTGGGTCGCCGGCGACGAGGTGCTCGTGGCAGAAGGGTTTGAGGTTCGTGTTGAACTAGGGGCTAGAGGTATGGATTTGTTCGGGAGAGTTAGGGGAAACGTTCCAGATGTCGAGGGGAGTGCTTGGACACAACTGGGGAGGCTGGGACCGGCCGGAGCGTCGGCCCGTTGCGGGTGGCTCTCTGCAGCGCGCCCAGAGCGCAGTTTTGGGATGCCACGGCATGCTGGCTCGCTCTGGGGCACTTGGGACGTGTCCTCCATGTCCTGAGTGTTGCTGGGAGTGTGCATAGCCGTTGTGGTTTAGTGGGAGCTCGAGCTGGTCAAGGGAGCAAGGAACACTAGTGTTGCCAGTACTGTCCTGCAGCTCAAATTGGAGTTCTTGTCACTTGTGCATGGAATTGGGGAGGGGCTGGTTGACTGGGTGCTCAGGGTGCTATGGTGCTCTAACCCACCAAGTTTGGGGCCTTGACATTGGGTAAAACATTGTCTAGGAAGGGTTTTACCTTCCTGTCAATAGGTGTTCGACAGTGACTTGGGGTGCTTCCACTCCACCACTGTAAATGAAACTTAACAGGTTTGGTCTTGGGGTAAAAACATGGGGTTCCACCAAATATGAGCTCCATTGAACAAGTTTGGCTTTGCAAACTTGAAAATGTCTCAAAGTGACCAGTACTGTCCCTTACAAAGGAAGTGTGGTCAAACAGAGTCTCACAAATCCCATTTTTGGTGTGGAGTCCTCATTTGGGGTGTTAAACACCTCTGCAAAGTTTCAGCTCTATTGGAGAAACTTTGCAATGTAGAGTTGTTCCAACTCTACTCTGCACAAAGAGGGTTTTGGGCTCTCTAAGTGCACTTACCCACCTTGGATCAAGGTGAGATTTTAGGTGAGCACCTAATATGGTTTGGGAGGGCTCCTGTAATTTTATGGGAATTTACTGAGATACTTTCCTTTGGAAACATCTCAAAAAGCTAAAACAGACAGAAATGGTTTTCAGGGTTTTACTCAAATAATATTAATATAAAATAGGGTTGAAAATCTTATGTATGGAAAATATATGTCCTTCTGAGCTTCCATGAATTTACTCAGAATTTCCTAAGGCAGGAAAGTAATTTTCCTTATGGAAATATCATTACTGGCCTTAGAAATAGACATAGATATAAAATAGAAAAATAATATTTTAAATCACTAAATAGTGTTTTTAATGAATGAAAATGATATTAGGATCAGATCACCAACTTTAGTTGAAAGTGCCACTTGGCTTCATGAGCTAGTAGTGTATCCCAACATGATGAAGGTGATCTTGATGTAAAGGAAAAAGGGTTTTTGATGAGAACAAAAATAATAAGTTTTTCATGGGTTGAGTCATCAAAGAAGCAAGCATACACTCAAACAAGGGTTGACATTCCACTCACAACATTATTTGGAAAAGTTTTAACAAGCTCTGATTTTTGCAATACAGAAAACTTGGGGTGGAAAACAGGGTGTGACAGTATGCTTGAAATATTATTTTCTTTATGTCAAATGATAGACTATTTCTTGGAATCACTCGTGTTTTAGTATTCATGCCACGATTAGATTACATGATCAAGATTATGCTAGGTAGCATTGCACATCAAAATTTATCTTTTTTATCATTTACCTACTCGAGGTCGAGCAGGAATTCCGCTTGGGGATGCTGATACGTCTGTGTCGTAACTATAATTTTTGATTGTTTCGTGCCAATATTCAACAACTTTCACATACTTTTGGCAACTTTTTATACTATTTTTGGGACTAACATATTGATCCAGTGCCGAGTGCCAGTTCCTGTTTGTTCCATGTTTTTTTGTTTCGCAGAATATCCATACCAAACGAAGTCCAAACATAATAAAAATCCAACGGTGATTTTTTTGGAATATTTATGATTTTTTGGAAGAAGAATCAACACGAAACGACGCCCGAGGGGGTCACAAGCCCAGGAGGCGCGCCTGGCAGGCTTGTGACCAATCCCTAAGGCGGTTGGGGCCCTTCTTTCACCGCAAGAAAGATAATATCCGGACGAAAATCGTGTTAAAAATACACCTCAATCGGAGTTACGAATCTCCGGGAATTTAAGAAACGGTGAAAGGCCAGAATCTGGGAGCACAAAAACAGAAGGACACAGAGAGAGAGAGAGAGATCCAATCTCGGAGGGGCTCTCGCCCCTCCTCCACCATGGAGACCATGGAATAGAGGGGATACCCTTCTCCCATCTAGGGAGGAGGTCAAGGAAGAAGAACAAGAAGGGGGTCTCTCTCCCCCTATCTCCCAGCGGCACTGGAATGCCGCCCGGGACATCATCGTGTGACGGCGATCTACACCAATACCTCCGTCATCTTCACCAACACCTCCATCACCTTGCCCCATCTATATTCAGCGGTCCACTCTTCGGCAACCCGTAGTACCCTCTACTTGAACATGGTGCTTTATGCTTCATATTATTATCCAATGATATCTTTCCATCCTATGATAAGATATCATAAGTGCTTATAATTCCAATCATAAGTACTTATAATTCCAAGTAAGGGATGACATGCTAGCAGTGGCCTCTCCCACATAAAACATGCTATGGGTCTAGTAACGTAGTCAATTGCTTATGGACAATTCCGCAACTCCTACCAGCACTTTTCCACACTCATCAAACTAACGTAATTGTTTATTTATCTTGTAGACCCTAGTTTTTATTTACATGTTCTTTCTTTTCTTGCAAACCTATCCTATCACTCCTACAAAGTACTTCTAGTTTCTTACTTGTTCTATGTAAAGCGAACGTAAAGTGTGCGTAGAGTTGTATCGATGGTCGATAGAACTTGAGGGAATATTTATCCTACCTTTAGATGCTCGTTGGCTTTGACACTCTTAGTTATCGACAAAGGCTACAATTGATCCCCTATACTTGTGGGTTATCAAGTGTCACAGTGGGGGTGTATCTGGGAGGTCGCGAGGATGCTTTGGCCTCGCGAGTGTCCCTACCACGGAGGCATTAGGCGCCTGATTCCGGAAGTCATTGGCGGACTCTGTTGATTTCCTTCGTCTTCCCCACCAGCATGGGATGGAACCCTTCCGCGTCCTCGGGGGGCACTGGGTGTATACAGCCTCGGCTCGTTATTACGTGAGAATGTCACGAGATGAAGTAGGTTCCGGAAGGATTGAAGGACGATGCAGGGTTGATGCAGTGGCAGCGCGGAGGGAGTGCAGGGGCGGTGCAGAGTCGTCATGGGTAGAACTTGCGGAGGTGTTGTATGTTCCAGGCATTCTGGATGGGGACTCCATCTTAAGTCTCCGGACGAACAGAGCCAGCCCTAGTGATGTGGACGACCTTGAAAGGGCCTTCCCATATGGGTGATAGCTTATGCAAGCCTTCCCTGGATTGGACACGCCTCAAGACGAGGTCGCCGACTTCGAGAGTCCTGAAGCGGATGGTGCGGCAGTGGTAGCGTCGTAAAGCTTGCTGGTACCTCGCGGCCCGAACAGAGGCCCGACGGCGCACCTCCTCTCCGAGTATGAGGTTCGTCCCCCGCACGACCTCTTGACGCTCCTCATCGAACGCCAGGACCCGCGGGGAGCGGTGCTTGATTTCATGGGGAAGAACCGCCTCTGCTCCGTAGACGAGGAAGAATGGGGTCTCGCCGGTGGGCTTGGTTGTAGTGGTGCGGATGGACCATAGTACCGACGGAAGCTCGGCGACCCAACCTCGGCTGCAAGCTTCGAGCTTCTTCTTCAAACTCCTCACTATGAGGCCCCGCAGGACCTCCGCGTTGGCGCGCTCTGCCTAGCCATTGCTCCGCGGATGGACCACCGATGCATAGCATATTTGTGTACCGAGGCTAGCACAATAAATCTTGAAGAGCTAACTGGTGAACTGTGAACCATTATCCATGATGATGCGGTTGGGGACGCCGAAGCGGCTCACGGGGCCTTGATGACCTTGACGGCGGACCCGACCGAGATGGTGCGCACGGACTCCACCTCCGCCCACTTGGTGAATTTGTCGATGGCGACGTAGAGGTAGCGGAAGCCCTAGCAGCCCGCGAGAAAGGCCCCAAAATGTCCAGCCCCCAGACCGCGAAGGGCTAGGTGAGCGGCATGGTCTGGAGGCCCTGCGCAGGCTGGTGGGTCTGCTTGGCATGGAACTGGCAAGCCTCACAAGACCTGACCAGTTCGTTAGCATCCTCTAGGGCTATGGGCTAGTAAAAACCTGACCTGAACGCCTTACCTGTGAAAGTGCGCGAGGAAGAGTGATGTCCGCAGTCCCCACCATGAATATCATCCAGTAGTTCGCACCCCCTCTCCCTCGAAATGCACCGTAGGGCGACGTCGTTTGGATGCCTGTGGTACAAGGCACCGTCTCGCACGCAGTAAGCCGAGGCTTGCCGTACCACGTGTTCCGCATCTTCCTCCTTCTCCGGCAGTATGCAAGGGAGCAGATATGCTCCGAGTTCCTGCATACAGACGTCGTCTTGAGGCTCCAAGGCTAGGAGCAGTCGAGCCCCCGAGGCCTGACCACAGTCCGGAGCTCCCTAGGGCGGTGCAGGGGAGAGCTCCTTTTCGCGCGGTGCCGAGTCTTCGGGTGACATTATCGCAGAAGCAATGAAGATCCGCTCCTCAAAGACGCCCGACTCCTGAGCCTCGCGACACGAAGCTCTTTTGTCGATGTCGTCTGCCTCCTTGTTTTCACCAGGCGGGACGTGCTGGAACTCCAGTCCTTGAAAACGTTTCTCGATCATATGCACCTCTTGCAGGTATGCCTCCATATGCTCATCTTTGGGATGTACTCCTTGATGAAGAAGTTGACGAGGAGCTGAGAGTCGCCCATCACAGTGAAGCGCTAGACTCCAAAGGCCGCCGCTGCCTAGAGGCCGGTGATGAGGCCCTCGTACTCTGCTATGTTGTTGGAGACCTTCTCCCCCCTCTGGAAGTAGAGCTACACGGCATAGCGAAGCTTGTCTCCCATCGGGGAAGTGAGGAGGACGCCAGCCCCTCCCCCCATTCGCGTGAAGGCTCCGTCGAAGTGCATTGTCCATCCCTCGGGCGCTTCCGCTCAAGGGGCAAGGTATTGGTTCCCTTCCAGACCCTGGCCAGGCACGTCCGTCCATTCTACCATGAAGTCGGCCAAGGCGGCTCCTTTGATGACCCTGGTCATGCTAAACTCGATGTTGAAGGCCTGAAGCTCGATGTTCCACTCAGTAACTCTTCCTTCCGCGTTTGGGTTGTGCAAGATCTACTCCAAGGGGTAAGCGAAGATAAACTTGATCGGGTGTCCTTGGAAGTAGTGACTTAGCTTGCGCGAGGCGACAAGGAGTGCTAGAAGGAGCTTCTGCTGCTTGCGGTAGCGCGAGAGGGCGTCCCGCAACACCGTGCTGACGAAGTACACAAGGTGCTCGACGAGAATACGACTACCCGGGGCGTCGTGTTCTTTTGTGACATCAGGTGGTTAGAAGGCTTCTTCGTCCGAAGGGAATGCTGGGGCCTCGGGAGGAAAAGGCTCTTCTGGGCCTGCTTCGCCAGTCTGGACCTCGGTTCTCTCCACTCGCGGGGGAATTGGAGCTTGCGGGTCGCGCGAGCCCTCCGGAGCATCGGGCGAGGCCCGCATTGGCCTCCCAAAGTGGTGCCTTTGCCGGCTCGCTCCTCCCTAACTGCCACCAAAGCAACGCTTGCGGAGTGTGGAGTGGCAGCAAGGTACAGAAGCAGGGGATCCCGAGGGCGAGGTGCCACCATGACCGGTGGGCTCGGGAGATAACGCATGAGCTCATCGAAGGCAGATTCGGCCTCTGCGGTCCACTCGAAGGGCCCCTTCCTTTTCATGATCTTGAAGAAGGGCAGTGCCCACTCGCCGATCTTGGAAATGAAACGGCCTAGGGAAGTGACACACCCCGCCAGCTTTTGAATTTTCCTTGAGGGTTGTGGGCGCGCTCATCTTGTTTATGGCATTTACCTTTACTGGGTTAGCCTCGATCCCACGGTGTGACACCAGGAATCCAAGCAACTTACCTGATGGGACTCCGAGACGCACTTCTCGGGATTGAGCTTCAGTTTCACCTCCCACAAGCTGGCGAAGGTCTCTTCCAGATCCTCCACCAGGGTTTTGGCTTGCCTTGAGTTGACCACGATGTCGTCGATGTAGGCTTCCGCATTCATCCCGAGCTACGGCCCCAAGGCAATGTGCATTAATCGCTGGCAGGTTGCCCCAACGTTCCGCAGCCCGAAAGGCATCCATTCATAGCTATACACCCTGCATAGAGAGAGGAAGGACGTCTTCTCAACATCCTCCACCACCATCCTGATCTGGTGGTAGTCCGAGAAGGCGTCCAAGAAGCACAAGAGGTCGCATTCCGCGGTGGAGTCCATGATCTGGTCGATGCGCGGTAGCGGGAACGGGTCCTGAGGGCAGGCCTTATTGATGTTCATGAAGTTGACGAACATGCGCTCCTTCCCACACTTCTTCGGGACAACCACCGGGTTTGCCACTCACTCCGGGTAGCGCACCTCCCTGATGACCCTTGCTTCCTTCAGCTTCCACACCTTCTGAGCTATGAAGGCGTGCTTCTCCGGAGCCTGCCTCCGTGCCTTCTTCTTCACGGGACGCGCGTTCGGGCATACTATGAGATGGTGCTCGATGACGTCCCTGGGGACCCCCACAAGGTTGGAGGCACTCCAGGAGAACGCGCTCTTGTTCGCCTTGAGGAAGTCCACCAATGCCTTCTCTTGGTCTTGGGGAAGATTTGCACCGATGGTGAAGGCGGAGGTCAGGCTCCCTTCATCTGCTCGCACTTGATTCGTTTCCGCCTGGTCCTAGGAAAACAATTGCTTCTTCTACACGGGCGCGATGTCGATGGCGTCTCCTGGGTCCCCCGTGGCGGGCGCCTTTCCCTTGGAGTCGACATGCGCAGCGGCCGCAGCCTTACGGGTTAACCCGAGCATCGATGAGGCGTCCTTGATGTCCCCCACGACGGTAAGCACGCCGCCGCTCCCTGGCATCTTGACTACGTTGTAGGCCGGGTGCGTTGCTGCCATGAAATATGCGAGGGCGGGGTAGCGAAGTATAGCATTGTAGGGAAGGTGGATGTGAGCGATGTCGAAGTTGATCCGGTCGGTGCGGAAGTTGGATCGGGTGCCAAAAGTAACAGGGAGACGGATCCGTCCGACGGGGACGACGGATCCCGCCACGACCCCAGAAAAGGGCTTCGAGGGTGCGAGCTGCTCTCGAGGTAACCACAGCGCGTCAAAGAACTCTACCGAGATGACATTGAGGCCCACACCGCCATTGATGAGGGTCTTGGAGACAGCTACACCGGAGATGGTCGGCGTGCACAACATTGGAAGCGCCCCGGCGACCATCTTGGCTTTAGGATGGTCGTCGGGGTCGAAGGTGATGTTGACTTCTCGCCCCACACTGTGTTCCGGGGGCTCGGGCCTTAGGCAGGCCGTTCCCCCGCCGTGCAGGAAACGCTTGACGTGGCGCTTGGAAGGTGGCGCTTGCGATCCGCCGAGGATGCAGGCGATCGCAAGGGCGGTCCTGCATGTTGGGAGGCTGCCCGCAGCCACGGGGTGGCGGTTGTCGATGGTTGCACTTGCCATAGTGGTGTCGGGCCAAGATCTGGCTCCTTCTATTGGTGTGGATGCTCCGACACGCGCCACCTACCTGGCACGCAAAGTGTAGGATTTCTGGCTCCGCAAAACCCTAAGGATTCGAACTCACGAGCGCGCGCAGAGACCACACAACATATTCGGGTTACCGAACTCGCTACGCATTTGGCAAGGCTAGAAACTCACGCGAGGGTGAGGAGAACACGGAACACAACAGTTTACCCAGGGTTGGGCCGCTGCAAAGCGGAAAACCCTACTCCTGCTTTGGTGGATTGCCTCTCTCGAAGGTTGATGAACGAGATAGTACAATGCTTTTTGTGCCTCCGGAGGCCAAGTGGCTTGGTGTGTTGTTCTAGGGCTCTGATGATCTCTGCCTCTCTCAGGTATTCTACCCTTTCTATTTACAGTGAAGGCCAGGGTCCTCCTCTCTTATCGTAGGCGGGACGGGATCCGACAACGGCCAGTTTCAGTGGGAGACAAAGGAACATGCTTCCCCTGTCAAAAGTGGTCTTCGCCTGCAAAGTAGCTGTCTGCGCTGCTGGGAAAGGCCCGCGGTGACGTCTGCCCAACTGATTAGCGGCAGCGGTTTGGTTGCACCAGAAGGGAATCCTTTGGAAGATGCCTTTGGGGTCCATGCAGGCTCCCGCACTTCTTTGTACCAAAGGGGGGACTGCACCACTCTGCCATCTAGGGGTCGCATGTCCACCTTCTGCATCATCCTTGACTCCTGAAGCCTTGCCTTGCCTTGGAATGTCCGCCGCTCCGGAGTTGTCCTGAGGAGGCCCCAGCGGGTCTTGATTCAATTCTCCTCGTGAGGCTTGGCCCCTCACTAGGGCCTTGCCGTGCCCGCTGGTGCTTGATCGATGGGATGGGCCAGCCCTGGGCCGTAGACAGGCAGGTCTGGGTACCCCCGTTCCCAGGACGTCGACAATCATGTTACGGTATTCAGGGAAAAACTTGCAGTTCGCAAAGATTGTATACTAGTGATGTATCATGCTTAATTATTGCCTTATTCCACATCATGGGTTGCTTGCGAGTACATTCAAAGTACTAATTGGCTTGCCAGTGGTTATTTCATTGACCAGGTAAGGGAGAACATGAGATGGTGAAGAGTACCTTGGTGACGTTCTTGCGAGTTAGGACGCTTCGCAGTTAGAATGCCTTTAGGTTAAGGCTGATGGCATGGGTTCACTCTTTCGACCAATATTTCCACTATTTGGTCAAGTTTGGTGGGCTGGCCTTCAAGGCCCTATCTATATAAGACTTGACCGCAATGGTCATTATTTGTATCGAATAGTATGTATGGATGTAAGACTCCTATTATTCAGATTCAGTGTGTTCAGTGAGTATTGATCTCTGGGATCACTGAGCACGTACACTCCGTCATCATGACTTACAAGTCGGGGTCCCCACAGAGTAGGTATCAGAGCCATCCTGACTGTAGGAAGCCCTTACTTAGCACGGACATTAGTTAAGACAAGCTGTTTTCCGGTCCGTTCACAAGCAATTGCAAAACGTGTAACTTTCTCACCTCTCGTAAATTTTCAAAGGAAGCGAAGGTTTTTTCCTTAGCACTTCCACCCTTGATCTCTTGACTATCCTCATCTTCTTTTTCAAAACTTGCAAATATTTGCTAACACCCTTATGCCCTTTGATAACCGGATTAATAAAAATCCTCGTGGATAACTTGGAAGGGAGAAACCTTTCCAAGCGATCACCCACGTACTTGGAAGACAAGGTTGGCAATGTTGTGACAAGACGACACAAATAGAAGCTACCTCCTCGAGGAATGATTACGTCGAGATGGTGCTGCCCTCGACTGTTTTCCAGAGTGATGCAACCTTTACCTACGACGACGAGGACATAATATATGCAAGACCATGATATGCATTGTTGATAGATTGACCCTATCATTATCGCAGTTGTGTCGACCACCTTCGATAGATGAGGACCTCGCCATTTGGTACGCCTCAAGTATGTGAGCAGGGAAACGGTTCTCTTCATCCCCCGCACTAGGTGTCGATATTGTGATGAATGTGATTGACAGGTCGGAACTCTATCATGCCATGCCGATGTCATTGCATAAAAGTTGTCCAAATGGGACACTCAATGTTTGGGGAGGCGAGGAGACATTGATAGGATTATGAGACCAACAGAAGACCGTGTCAACGATAGCCATGCAGAACCGCCTTCATCGGCAACTCCTCAGATAGGATGTCTTCATGGACACTTTCCATATCAAACCGAGTCATTTCGACAAACAACAACAAGAGAAATGTGAGAAGATCCGTAAGAGTGAGGAGACTCCTCTCCAAATCAAGAAGCAAGCACGATTCTTGAGTCCGAGAACCCCTAGGGTAGGATCAGTCATGAATCCCCTATACGAAGTCGATTATGTGAAATGGTTCGGATGGAACCATTTTGTGTGTTTTTTGTTTTTGTTTGTTTGTGCTCTGATATAAGTTGCGCTTTTACCCTAGGCAACGAGTACACGACTGTATTATCTGCCTCATCTTGATGCTTATGTCGGCATTTCAGCACTTGCTTGATTGCACTTGCACTATACCACCCCCTTAGGCACTCCCCTCTATGCTCGTTTCTCTCTCCCACCTTTCTCGACAACTAAAGACCAGTAAGATGAGATGCACCAATTATCCACCCTGAGAGACAACTGACATTGAAGACTCCGACTACAATGTACTCAAACAGACGCAACCCATAGCCTTATGCTTCTCCCTCAAGATTGGGAACCCCTCCCCTAACCATCCTAGACCTCACAAGATTTCCTAGCTCAAACTTCTGGTCACGTGCCTAATACACGGATGACCAGAGCACTTGTTGAGCTCCAATAACCCCTGGTTAGCACTGGGTCCATTACGGTACAAGTGATCACACTGAACACGTACCATTCATTCTTAAGGTAGCACCATAACCCTGATGCCATAGGAAGGATTATTCTGGGATACATGATTTGTAGACTATGGTTTGCTGTGACGATAATAGGTGTCTTGAGGATATAATTAGACTATCTTGGTGGATCGTAAGATCCTTGTGAAGATATGTGAACTTGGTGGAACAAGTTGATAAAGTAGCATAACCTACACATTCGTGGAGCAATCTTGGATTCACTAGGACACTTATGATCATCGAGCTAAAATTATTGGTAGTACAATACAATGAGTTTGTCAAGTAGTAGTCATGGTTGATGATTTTACCATAATGACTTGGAGTAATGAGTAAGAGTTCTTATTGGACTTGAGTTTCAGATTTAGCTAGGCGATCCTACTATAGTATCGGTGATGAATGAGGCCACATAGTTCAGATCAAATTGGATTTAGCATGATGATCTTGATCATGATACCATGTTTCTAGGCTGGTAACTAGTCAGACTAATTGGAGTTGTCGAATTGATTTACAAATCAATATAAGCCTAGCCTTGGAGAATAGTTGTCCATGATATTGGAAGATGGTGGGTATACCATGGCATAGTCCTTGCAATGATATGATGATTATGAGTGCCCTAGGTGATCATGTAGAACCCCATCAATTTTGGATTGGTGGGAGTGGTGGGTCCAATCATGGTTGATAGGATCGATGAACCACTCGATTGGATTAGTAGGAAGGAAACAAGGCCTTGGATTTCTGCCCCATGTGTTTCCCTAAACGTAGGAATACGGTACCCTGCCCTTTGGATGATCTAGGTGAACATTTGGATTTGTAGTGTCTTAATTCAAGCTTAGCGGCTTGTATGCATTCCCAAGGATTCTTACATAGGATACATGTGCAACTTAGCTATGGCATACTTATAATGTTTTGGTTTAGTCCTTCTCTCAACTCTAGTGTTGACTAGCACGAGCAATTTGGCGTTGACTTATGTGAGATGGCACCTTCGATGATACAGGGTGATTTTTTTCCTGAGACACAGTCTTGACTAGTGGAAACTAAGGAATGTGCTTAAGGAATATGATAGTAGATGTCCACTCACATCCTAAGTTCCTTGAACCCCAAAGTTCACCGAGCCATAAAACAGTCGGGTTATGACCATGGGAAAACGGCTCTAAGTCGTTAAACTATGGCCAATACTCCGCCCCAACCACCACCATTCATGTCTATGAGGAACATGGACATGAAGGACTAGATTATGTTGGACCACGAACCTCTCGGCCAGTGATTGCCCGCTCCTCTCACCTGTCTCATGAGAGGTGTGCTTATGTGATGCTTGGAGAAGTATGTTGTTACCCTCATGGATGATATACTTACTCACCCAATGAGAGGAGGATTACTTTAGTCCTGTTTAGACAAGCTCCAGGAATGTCGATCCCATGCCTCTCGATAGTAAGGTGTTATCTTAAGAGGGTGGGCTCCTCGAAGAAATCTCCAAGCCGTAGAAGTCAATCCTACCCAAGCGAGGCAAAGAATCGCAATGGTTGGGAAACCATGACGATAAAGAAGAAGCAGTAGAAGTCAACCACTGCTCCTCTACCGACTACAACAACTACGTCAAGAAGCATGCACATTCAAGCCGATGTAGCCTTTGGAAAACAAGAGAAATCAGAGACCCCTTCTTGGTCCAAAATAAGGACGAAAGTCCTAGTTGGATCAGGGTGAAAACCTGCCAAAGGTGATTCACCCCGCCTGCCAAGCCTCAGACCTTATGGATTGGATGACTGGTCTATAATCTTGGGTAACCAGCTCATCAAGAACCCCCTCACGAACCTTACTAGATGGTAGAACCCGTTCTAGACACTAAGTCTTCGAGCTTAGATTTATGGACATTACCCAATCCAGACCCTTCCACGAGAATCTACGAAGAGGCTAGAAGGCCAAACAACTGAAGACATACCGAAAGCATGCGTCCGTGGCAACAAAGACAAATGGCCGGAGACGAACGAAGCACATACATGGGTAACTTACTCAAGCAGGAGAAATCGACGAAAAGCCTACGACGAACCCTCCTGTTCTAACCCAAGACAACTAGGTGTCACTAACCAACGTACGCAGCCCCAAGGCCAGCACCCAAACATGCTACCTTGCCACGTATTCCGACTTTGGGGTAGACCTGCAAGCCATACTCTTGCGAGGACATAGGCCACCAAGTCCTTGACCCTTAGTCAAGCCTAGATTATTGCCAGAACCCCGTTCTTAGTCAGGTGAGGACATGCGGGGCATTCGAAGCTGTATCATCAAGCACCTCAAGAACCACATCGAAGAAGTAGCAACAAGGGGACGTGAAGATTGCTTCTGACCCAAGATTTTGTATCTCTCCAACGCCTAGCCTAGAAATCTCGAGGACGAGATTTTCTTATGGGGCTAAGGTCTATCACACCCTCTGTTTTGTCTCTCCTGACTAAATGAACTAATCTCAAAAATTAGGACCAATTAATTTTTTTGTGAATGCTTGTGATGCTTGATGTGATTCTTGCTTGTGTGATTATGTTTATATAACAAGGTTCCTAATGTTCTTTGGACTCACATCCTTGACCCAGACATTTGACCAATGACCATACCATGTGTATAGGACCAGAAACTACTTTTACCCAAATATTATTTCACCAAAAAGAATTTATTTCATTTAAGCTTTCAAAAACCCGTGAGTTGGGATTTGAACTACAAATCCTCAATTTTGGGAAGATGTTTTGACCCACATATTTTATCGAAACCCTATTATCAAAAAGACTTCCCAAAACCTCAAAATTATTATTTTAAAAGTTATTTTCCGATCTTATTTAAATACCTCTTTCTTAGGCCAGAAATGGTCTTTTACAAAGAAACGTTATTTTTTGTGCCTTCAAAATATTTTATAAAATTTGGGGAAACTCACTTGATATACATATTCCATATATAAGAGTTTCAACACATGGTCATGTTCAAAATATTGGACAAAACCATTGAAAACCCTTTGTGCCGATTTCAAGCTTTTGGAACATTTCTATAATAAATATTCTCAATAAATCCCAGTAAAATTCTAGCATGTCACACATGACATGTGTGATGATCTTGCAAATTTTCATATCAATCCAAGTTGATTTTATTCAACTAAATATTCCAAAACCATATGTGTCCAGATCGAAATTTGAGCAACTCTATATTGCCAAGTGTGTCCAATTGTGCTCATATTTTGTGGACATGTTTTGATGCCCCAATAATGCATCCACACCAAGTGGTGCATAAAGGAGAATAGATTAACTTGTCCCAAACCCCTCAAAACATTCTCTGCTGATTTCTAAGATTGGGAAACTTTACATTGTGAAGTTTCTCCAATTGATCCCAAACATTTTGCGCGTGCTCTAATGCTCAAATAATGAAACCACAACAAGTTGTGGATTAGTGGGAACTGATATGCATGGATTCATATGCAGAAAGCCATTTCTGCCCATTTCTTAGGGTTTTCAAGTCTACCTTGGAAACTTTCTCCACCAAATCCCCAATTTGGTGTACAAGCTCATTTTCACCTATCATGTGATTCTGTTATGTTTCATAGCAACTGGAGACCATTTGCCATCCCTAACATCTATCCAACACCTACTGCCCTCTTACCAAAATTGTTGCTTTGGCCCCTTCCACTATTACCCTTGAGCTAATTTTTTACCACAACACATTATAATTCCCCCTTACCTCCAGTAACCTTGCCATGGCCCTGGGTAAATTATTGGAGCGTAGCTCCCTCTTTTTGCCACTTATATTCACCATGGCAACACCTATTTTACCCCTCTAGCTATACTTCAGCTCAAGCCAATGCCCCACATCTTTCTAGAGAACTTCTAGTATGCTAATGCATTATTCCAAACCCATATATGGCATGCTCATGTGGGAAATATGAGCAGCCCTTCTGAAACTTGTTTTGGCAGAAAGTTGACCTTGCACTATAACTGCTAGCTACACACCTCTCCTTGATGTGAAACTTTGCAGTCTTGTAGTCCTTCCATTCCTAAGCCTACTAGACATGGTTTCATCCCACTTATTCCCCATTGAAAACCACTTTTGCTAGCCCCTAGTTTGTTGTTGTCGACTTAACCAAAGTAAAACCCCCACCTGCATTGCCCCATATAAGAACAAAACCCTCCATCACCTTGCAGAGATCAATCCTTGCATGTTTGATAGCATGGCTTTACCAGAGGGTGGTCATGGACGCACAGTGGAACGGTGACGATGCCACTGGCTTGCAAAACTGGTGCTCTGCACCTTAGCTTTGAACTGCATCTCGGGTCTAGCAATGACCGCGTGTCCTAGAGCGCCAAAGAGCCTCCTTTGACCATCGAAGACCCTCCCCGACACGAGGAAGCGGCCGAGACGGCTCAGGCACGCATGGTCGCCGTGCCCATAGCGTGCCCGGGGCGCTCCCGATATCCTTTTCGTCACCCCCATTCCATTTGTCTCTCCCCGAGCGCCCTAAACCCTTCAGATGAACCCCCTCCTTTCTAGCATTCGCCTGAGCTACCTCTCGCTCTCTCTTGAGCTCTACTCCTCCTCCATGGCCACGAGGTCCCTATTTCGGCCTTGCTCAAAATTCCAGCCTCCCCTCTCCCCTCTCCCCTTCGAAGTTCCCCACAGCCTCCCGGAGCTGTTGCGGCCTTCTTCCCCCATGTTCTTTTCCTCCTCCCGGTGGCCATAGTGCCCCAACTGCGGCCAACCTCATGTAGCCGCTGCCATGACTGTGGCCCCTATTCCCCGATGCTCCCCCGACGGAGCTAGCGTCCCACACCGAGGGGGCCCTTCATCCCCGCGGCCGTTGGTGGTCGAGCAGTCTTCGGAAGTGGCCAGAGCCCCGGGGGCAGACGCCGGCCATGCTGGGTCGGGCTCCCCTACCTATCCCATGAGCTGGCAGAAGGTAGGGGGTGAACCTGAGTGGTGGTCCCCTCTATAAGCCTCCCACCGATCGGGCTTGCCCCGTTAAGTGGAGCTGCATCACGCTGGATTCCTCCTCCTTGTGGCCGAGGCGCATTTGGCTAGTGCGCTTTCGACGTCACTATGGCCCGCGTGGCTGGGCCGGCCAGAGGCCTATCTAGCGCCTAGGGCGTAGTTTAAATCATATGGTATAGACCTTTTCCCTTCTGCTTTTTATGACGGAATTTCAAAAATCATAACTAATTCAATTCGACTCCAAGTTTTTTGATTCAAACTCCTACATGTTCCTAAAATCCTACTCTATCCAGAGATGTGCATTGCACATTTTTCGAGAAGCATTTTCTGTGAATATCAAATTCAAATATGAATTTGATTTATTCAAACCCCACTTTCTAAAAATCCTAGAGGACTCAAATCAAGTCCAAATGGAGTTATTCCAATTTCTAGAGACTTGAAATATCATGCCCTAATTTCCTAGGTTAGGTTAACAGTTTTATCTGCAATATTTCTGTTGCATCAAATAAATAGCACCAGTTTCTATTTATTCGATGTTAGAAAATCCATAGAAAATGATACCAACTCCAAATACAGTGAAAGCACCTCCTACTTGTTTCTAAATTCATGACCTATTAAGTGAGTGCTTCCACTCATTTTTAGTAGAATATTTTTTTGTAGACTTCTTGTAGGGTCAGTCATGCCTTCACATCCTCCGTTCAAAAATCTCTGGTGATCCAAAACTACTAGAACAAGCTTTAGGTATTTTTCTTATGACCAGAGATGTCCCAGAAAAATAAAACTCATATTTACAGAGCACTTATGTTCCATCTTGTTGTGCCACTTTCTGTGGTTGTTTCCGGCGATAGTTGGCGAAATAGGCAAAATACACGGAGTTGGACTAGAACACCTCGAAGACTCCGAAAACGTATTTCAGCAAGGCAAGCATCCCTTTTACCATGTATGAGAAAATATTTTTATGCATGCCATGTTAATATTTCTTTCCGAAGCATGTGATCATGAACAATTCAATAAACCCCTCAGTATGGTGTTTCCGAAGGTTCTTTGATATTACTTGCATGAGAGAAAGACCCTACCATCTATGAGGGCCACACTGATAAAAATCGATAAGTAGATAGTAATGCTACTCATAGGATGAGCATATGCATGGTCATGGTAACCCATAGGTGATTTCAAAAACTTACCGAAAACCCTGTTCGCTACCACTAATGCCCGAGGGAGAAGGTGTTGAGATGGATGGCCACTTGAGAAAGAAGTGGTGTACCAAGGAAATTTTCTATATGTAGTTTCAGAAATGAGATTAGATTTAAGATTTGTCGACCATCCCAACCTTACGTGTGCGACCACGATAACCCTTATGGGACGGGGCCTTGTTGATTACTTTGGTCGATGCTATCAAAGAGCCCACATTACTACTGACGGGAATGACATGGTCACTCTCAGGACGAGGTCATGCCAGGCAGGACGACTATTCTGTTTTTACAGGTTCCGGGCAGACCGTTGGTCCCGGCATGGATGATACGATCTAGAGCGAGGCTCCTAAGATGTACATCATGTGGGCTAGGTACTAATCAAGTGGAGTATTTGTTTAGCGTCGTCAGGGGAAAAGCGTTGTTCGGGTGTTGACCTCGAGTATGTTATATACCACGAGCGTGGATGACATGTAAGCACGCCGATTCTCGTCGGTACAACGCGCAACCTCTGCAACAAGGAATAGTTGTATCCATGGACAAGGACAGTTGGGTGGTGCTACTCAAACTATGTCCAGTTGTTTTTTCATAAACCAAGTGTGCGTGTGTGCAAAATATGATTGTGTGAGAAAGATGTTACCTTGGATCAAGTCAGACGACTTGGCATGGAGGGTGAACATGGGGTGTTCAGTCCTTAGTTGATATTTATATTTGTAACCTGGTCACGTGGTTACCAATGACCTTATGATGCATATTTGTACAAGCTTTTAATCATGTTACACATTCAGGGAAAAACTTGCTTTCTGCAAAGATTGTATACTAGTGATATATCAAGCTTCATTATTCCCTTGTTCAAAATCATGGGTTGCTTGCAAGTACATTCAAAGTACTCATTGGCTTGCCACTGGTTATTTCATTGACCATGTAAGGGAGAACAGGAGATGGTGAAGAGTACGTTGGTGATGTTCCTGCTGATGACCCACAAATGTAGGGGATCTATCGTAGCCTTTTCAATAAGTAAGAGTGTCAAACCCAACGAGGAGCAGAAGGTACTGACAAGCGTTCTTGAGCAAGGAATAACTGCAAGTAGTGAAAGGTAAATTTTTATCGGTTTTTTGGTATAAGCAACAAGGAAATAAATGCCGGGAAAGTAAATGGTGCTGAGGTGCAGCAAGTGGCCCGATACTTTTGAACACAAAGGATATGTCCGGGGACTAAACTTATAAACACTAAGGCGTTCTTGTGGACACACGGGAAAAATAGTCAAGTGCTTTCGCCATATTCCGTCTTGTACTATGTTTTGTATTGATAAGTGTTATGTGGGTGGATCTTTGTTAGTGCACCGTCTAGTCTAAGAAAAGTACACTCTTATGGCTAAACCCCTTGCAAGCATCCGCAAATACAAGAGAGAAATTAAGGCAAAGCCTAACCGAAGCAAGAAACTTTTGGATCCAACACTCCCTCGTGCAAAAGCATGCAAACTAGGGTTCAGGTTGCTGTCACTCGGGCAACCCACCATAATCATTATTTATACACGATGCATTTCCCTAGGTGCTTAAAAAGGCGAAGTGTTATGTAGTCGATGTTCACATAAAACCACAAGAAGAATAACACTATAACTTGAATATCAATCAACACATATTACTTCAACATCATATGACTACTAGCAACTAGACTTCTCCCATGTCCTCAAGAACTAAAGGAACTACTCACCAGACATAAAAGAGATCTTGATCAGAGGGGATGAAAATATGATGAAGAATCTGGTCATAACAATAATTCTCCAACAATACTCAATAGCATTCACCACAAAAGGGTAATCAACATTGGTAGAGTAAACGGGATGAATAGTGCAAGGTACAACTCCGATTGCAATGGTAAAGTGAGATGGGGTGAAGATGGAGATGGTGCTGGTGATGAAGATGATGCTGATGATGATCTTGATGATGCCCATGATGATGGTGATGACGATGAGGATGATATCCCCGTCCGGGAGGAGTTCTCCCCGGCAAAATATGCCTGCCAGAAAGGTCTTTTCTTCTTTGCGGGTTTCCGCCATGGAGCGGCGGCGGAACTACGGAAACTCTTCTGTCCTACGGATTTTTAGGTCACGAGGGTCATATAGGCCAAAGAGGTGCACTGCCCAGGCGGCCTCCCTGCGCGGCCAGGAGTCAGGCCACGCCACCAGGTCGCGTGGGTGCCTGGTGGCCCCCTCCGGCCCTTCTTCGGCCTGTCTTCGTCATTTGTTCAGAAATTTATTCCCCGTAACGTTCAGCTAAGTTGGAGTTGTTTTGATATGCCAACTCTTCATGCTCTTTTCTCCGCTGAATACCGCGTCCGCTGTTTTGGCACTGATACGTCTCCAACGTATCTATAATTTTTGATGGTTTCATGCTATTATCTTGTCAAACTTTGGAAGTTTTGCATGCCTTTTATATATTTTTTGGGACTAACTTATTAACTCAGTGCCAAGTGCCAGTTCCTGTTTTTTCCATGTTTTTGACCCCTTTCAGAGGAGGATTTTGAACGGAGTCCAAACGGAATGAAACTTCCGTAAAGATTTTTCCGGAACGGAAGAAGATCGGGAGACTTGAGAACCAAGGTAGAGGGTCCTCAGGGACCCCACAAGCCCTCATGGCGCGGCCAGGGGGCCCGCGCCGTCCAGGCTTGTGGGCTCCCTGGGCCACCTCTGCCATAGGATTTGCGCCTATATATCCCCAAAGATTCAACAAGAAATCAGGATATCATCGAAAGTACTTTTCCGCCGCTGCAAGCTTCTGTCTCCGCAAGATCCCATCTGGGGCACGTTCTGGTGCCCTGTCGGAGGGGTGATTCAGATACAGAGGGCTTCTTCATCAACACCATGACCTCTCCGAAGATGCGTGAGTAGTTCACCATAGACCTATGGGTCCATAGTTAGTAACTAGATGGCTTCTTCTCTCTCTTGGATCTTCAATCCAAAGTTCTCCATGATCTTCATGGAGATCTATCCGATGTAATCATCTTTTGTGGTGTGTTTGTGGAGATCCTATGAATTGTGGATTTATGATCAGATTATCTATCAATCTTATTTGAGATTTTTCTGATCTCTCTTATGCATGCTTTCATATCCTTGTAATTCTCTTCGAGTTGTGGGTTTTGTCAGGCCAACTAGATCTATGATTCTTGCAAATGGAGAAGTGCTTGGTTTTGGGTTCATACCATGTCGTGACCTCACCCAGTGACAAAAGGGGTAGCGAGGCACGTATTGTGTTGTTGCCATCAAGGGTAAAAAGATGAGGTTTTCATCATTGGTTTGAGATTATCCATCTACATCATGTCATCTTGCTTAAGGCGTTACTCTGTTCGTCATGAACTCAATACACTAGATGCATGCTGAATAGCGGTCCATGTGTGGAGTAATAGTAGTAGATGCAGAAAGTATTGGTCTACTTGTCTCGGACATGATGCCTATATATATGATAATTGCCTTAGATATCGTCATGACTTTGCGCAGTTCTATCAATTGCTCGACAGTAATTTGTTCACCCATCGTAATACTTGCTAGTTTGAGAGAAGCCTCCAGTGAACACTATGGCTCCAGTGTCTACTCCACACCATATTTTCAGCCTTACACTTTTTACTTCGTTGCACTTTCCGCCTTCAGATCTCACTTTGCAAACAATCTTGAAGGGATTGACAACCCCTTTATAGCATTGGGTGCAAGTTCTTTTGTGTTTGCACAGGTACTCTAGACTTGACGAGATTCTCCTACTGGATTGATACCTTGGTTCTCAAACTGAGGGAAATACTTACTGCCCCTGTGCTGCATCACCCTTTCCTCTTCAAGGTAAGAACCAACGCAAGCCCAAGAGATGACAGAAGGATCTCTGGCACCGCTGCCAGGGAAGAAATTTTGTTGCCATAGCAGAAGGATCTTTGGCACCGTTGCCGGGGAGGATCAAGTCAAGAACTCATCCAAGTAGGTGTCGCAAACTCATCTCTTGCATTTACATTGTTTGCGAGTTGCCTCTCGTTTTCCTCTCCCCCACTTCACAATTTTCCTTTTTTCGTTTGCCTTTTCCGTTCGCCCTTTTCTTTCACTTGCTTTCTGTTCGCTTGTGTGCTATGTGCCTTCAATATGCTTGCATCTTCGCTTGCTGAAAATCTAGTGATATGGATCCTCATCCACTTGCTAATCTCTTTAAGAGATTCAATTATGTTGATCCAATTGCGAGTGAGTTGAGTGCACTTGACTTTCTATATGGAGTTTAGCTTGAGATGCGTGAATCTGAAAATCGTGATGAAGAAATTTATGAAGTGATTCATGAGGGCTCCTTGAATGAAAAGCATGATTGCAGTGGTTTCACTATAAATTCTATTAGTGACAATCATGCTAAAGATATGCAAAACCCTAAGCTTGGGGATGCTAGTTTTGCTATGTCCACTACTTGTTGCAATGATCATGATTGGGGTAAAGATTTTTCTTATGATCTTGAAAATTTATTTAACACTCATGATGATTATTATATTTGCAATAATATTGAAAGTGGGTTTGGAGAAGTCATGACTTTAGTTAATGATAATCCCACTATTTTTGAAGAGCGTCAACTTTGCATGCATGTGGATCATGAAAAGAATTTCCTTTGTGATAGCTATATTGTTGAATTTGCTTATGATCCCACATGTAATTGCTACAAGAGAGGAAAATATTGTGGTAGAAACTTTCATGTTACCAAATTACCTCTCGTTATGTTAAGATTGCTATTGTCTCATTTTTCTTCCTTGCATTTGGTAACTATTGGTTGTCTTGCCAATTTGTTCTCCTATAAAATGCCTATGCATAGGAAGTATGTTAGACTTAGATATGATTTTCACATGCTTTATGATGCTCTCGTTGTGCTTCAATTCTTGTCTTTTGTGTGAGCATCATTGATTTATCAATGCCTAGCTAAGGGCGTTAAACAATAGCGCTTGTTGGGAGGCAACCCAATGAACTTATCTTTTTTTCTATGTTTTTTGCGTCCACACCATCATAATTCTGTTGTGATTGTGTCCTTTGTGTTTCTTTTTGTGTTTGAGCCAAGCAAAACCTTTATGATTAGTCTTGGTAATGGTTGTTTGATCCTGCTGGAAAAAGACAGAAACTTTTCGCTCACGAGATGATTTTTCATTTTTATTCAGAAAGATATTTTGAGTTAATTGTTTTTTCTGCTGGTTGATATGCCTTTTTCCCAGGCAGTCGTAAATTATCAGAATTTTTTAGGTACCAGAAGTAAACGAAGTATACAGATTGCTACAGACTGGTCTATTTTTGACAGATTCTGTTTTTGTTGAGTTGGCTGCTTGTTTTGATGAAACTATGGTTAGTATCGGGGGGTACTAGCCATGGAAAAGTGATAATACAGTAGCCCAACACCAATATAGATAGAATTCAAGTTTTCTACAGTACCAAAAGAAGTGGTAGTTTGTTTTCTTGTGCTAATGTTATCACGAGTTTCTGTTTAAGTTTTGTGTTTTGAAGTTTTCAAGTTTTGGGTGATGTTCTAATGGACAAAGAGATAAGGAGTGGAAAGATCTCAAGCTTGGGGATGCCCAAGGCATCCCAAGCCAAATTCAAGGACACCAAAAATCCTAAGCTTGGGGATGCCCCGGGAAGGCATCCCCTCTTTCGTCTTCAATCCATCGGTAACATTACTTGGAGCTATATTTTTATTCACCACATGATATGTGTTTTGCTTGGAGCGTCTTGTATCTTAGGAGTATTTTCTTTTTGTTGTGTCACAATCATCCTTGCTGCACACCTTTTTGATAGAGAGAGACATGAAGTCATCGTGATTTTTGCTAGAATGCTCATAGTGCTTCACTTATATCTTTTGAGCTAGATACTTTTGCTCTATGTGCTTCACTTATATCTTTTAGAGCACGGCAGTGCGTGACTTGGTAGTTGGCTTATGCTATGAAAGTAGTCCCAAATGTGATAGGTACCCAAAGAAGATACAAAAACCTCCATCTTCATGTGCATTGAGTAGAAAGAGAAGTCTTGATTCCTCTCAATTAGTTTTGAGACGTGGATTTGGTAATGTTAAGAGCTATGTTAGTAGGGTGTTGTGAATCTAGAAATACTTGTGTTGAAGTTAGTGATTCTCGTAGCATGCATGTATGGTGAACCGCTATGTTAGGAAGTCGGAGCATAATTGATCTATTGATTGTCATCATTTGTATTGAGGTCCGGATCGCGCGATGGTTAACACCTACCAACCCTTCCCCTCGGAGTATGCGTTTAGCACTTTGTTTCAATTACTAATAAAAACTTTCGCAACAAGTATGTGAGTTCTTCATGACTAATGTGAGTCCATGGTATAGATGCGCTTTCACCTTCCACCATTTCTAGCCACTCTAGTGCCGCGCAAGTTTCGCCGATACACAAACTCACCATATGACTTCCTCAAAACAGCCACCATACCTACCTACTATGGCATTTTCATAGCCATTCCGAGATATATTGCCATGCAACTTCCACCGTTCCGTCTCATGACTTGTGCCGTCACTCTCATATTGCCATTGCATGATCGTAAGATAGCTAGCGAGATGTTTCAACATCATACACCATGCTAGATCGTTGCACATCCCGGTACACTATCGGAGGCATTTCCTATAGAGTCATCATCGTTCTAAGCTTCGACATGTGATTAAATAAAAGTGTGATGATAATCATTTAGAGCATTGTTGCATGTGAGGAAATAAAAAAAGAGAGGCCAAAGAGCCCAAAAAAAGAGAGAAAAAAAGGAGGCCTAAGATCCCAAATAAAAAAAAGACAAAGAGAGAAGGGACAATGCTACTATATTTTTCCACACTTGTGCTTCATAATAGCACCATGTTCTTCATGATTGAGAGCTTCTTGCTTTGTCACTACCATATGCTAGTGGGAATCTTCATTATATAACTTGGCTTGTATATTCCAATGATGGGCTTCCTCAAAATTGCCCTATGTCTTCGTGACCAAGCAAGTTGGATGCACACCCACTAGTTCTCCTTTTGAGCTTTCACATACTTATAGCCCTAGTGCATCTCTTGTATGGCAATCCCTACTCATTCACATTGATATCTATTAATGGGCATCTCCATAGCCTTTTGATACGCCGAGTCAATGTGACCATCTACTCCTTTTTGTCTCACAACCACCACCACACTCTATTCCACCTATAGTGCTATATCCATGGCTCGCGCTCATGTATTGCATGGTAGTTATAAAAAGTTTGAGAAAGTAAGAGTGCGAAAACAATTACTTGGCCAATACCGGGGTTGTGCATGATTTACATTAATTGTGTGAGGATGACGGAGCATAGCCAGACTATATGATTTTGTAGGGATAACTTTCCTTGGCCTTGTTATTTTGAAAGTTCATGATTACCTTGCTAATTTGCTTGAAGTATTATTGTTTTCATGTCAATAGCAAACTATTGTTTTGAATCTTACGGATCTGAACATTCATGTCGCGTGAAAGAATTTGCAAAGGACAACTACGCTAGGTAGCATTCCACATCAAAATTTCATTCTTAATTACTTCCCTACTCGAGGAAGAGTAGGAGTTAAGCTTGGGGATGCTTGATACGTCTCCAACGTATCTATAATTTTTGATGGTTTCATGCTATTATCTTGTCAAACTTTGGATGTGTTGCGTGCCTTTTATATACTTTTTGGGACTAACTTATTAACTCAGTGCCAAGTGCCAGTTCCTGTTTTTTCCATGTTTTTGACCCCTTTCAGAGGAGGATTTTGAATGGAGTCCAAACGGAATAAAACTTACGAAAAGATTTTTTCCGGAACGGAAGAAGATCAGGAGACTTGAGAACCAAGGTAGGGGGTCCTCAGGGACCCCACAAGCCCTCATGGCACGGCCATAGGGGCCCGCGCCTTCCAGGCTTGTGGGCTCCCTGGGACACCTCTGCCCTAAGTTTTGCGCCTATATATCCGCAAAAATTCCACAAAAAATCAGGAGATCATCGAAAGTACTTCTCCGCCGCCGCATGCTTCTATCTCCGCAAGATCCCATCTGGGGCACGTTCTGGTGCCCTGCCGGAGGGGGGATTCGGATACAAAGGGCTTCTTCATCAACACCATGACCTCTCCGATGATGCGTGAGTAGTTCACCATGGACCTACGGGTCCATAGTTAGTAACTAGCTGGCTTCTTCTCTCTCTTGGATCTTCAATACAAAGTTCTCCATCATCTTCATGGAGATCTATCCGATGTAATCATATTTTGCGGTATGTTTGTCAAGATCCGATGAATTGTGGATTTATGATCAGATTATCTATGAATCTTATTTGAGTTTCTTCTGATCTATCTTATGCATGATTTCACATCCTTGTAATTCTCTTCGAGTTGTGGGTTTTGTCTGGCCAACGAGATCTATGATTCTTCCAATGGGAGAAGTGCTTGGTTTTGGGTTCATACCATGCGGTGACCTCACCCAGTGATAGAAGGGGTAGCGAGGCATGTATCGTGTTGTTGCCATCAAGGGTAAAAAGATGGGGTTTTCATCATTGGTTTGAGATTATCCCTCTACATCATGTCATCTTGCTTAAGGCATTACTCTGTTCGTCATGAACTCAATACACTAGATGCATGCTGGATAGCGGTCGATGTGTCGAGTAATAGTAGTATATGCAGAAAGTATCGGTCTACTTGTCTCAGACGTGATGCCTATATGTATGATCATTGCCTTAGATATCGTCATGACTTTGCGCGGTTCTATCAATTGCTCGATAGTAATTTGTTCACCCACCGTAATACTTGCTATTTTGAGAGAAGCCTCTAGTGAACACTATGGCCCCAGGGTCTACTCCACACCATATTTTCTGCCTTACACTTTTTACTTCGTTGCACTTTCCGCCTTCAGATCTCACTTTGCAAACAATCTTGAAGGGATTGACAACCCCTTTATAGCGTTGGGTGCAAGCTCTTTTATGTTTGCGCAGGTACTCTGGACTTGACGAGATTCTCCTACTGGATTGATACCTTGGTTCTCAAACTGAGGGAAATACTTACTGCTCCTGTGTTGCATCACCCTTTCCTCTGCAAGGGAAGAACCAACGCAAGCCCAAGAGACGACAGAAGGATCTCTGGCACCACTGCCAGGGAAGAACTTTTGTTGCCGTAGGAGGCACCAGAAAGTTGTAAAATGCGTAAAATAAGCAAAACACTATAAGAACAGCATCATATTGTGAAATATATCAATGAATAGAGAAAAATTATGATACGAAATAGTGATGCATTTTGGACATATGAACTCCCCCAAGCTTCGACCTCGCTTGTCCCCAAGCGAATACTGAGCTCGGTAAACCTGTCCACAAGTTTAGAGAGTGAAGTGTCGATAAATAAGAATACACACAAGACGCATCATAATTTCTCTACTAAACTCAACCATCCTCAACAACAATATGAACTCATAAGGCCCATATGAAAGAGTAATATCAATTACAATCAAAAGTAGGGCTAAGGAAACTCATCAAACCATGGCAAACATGTCCTTGCTGAAAGAACAACTAATAACTTTTAACTTTTACTCTTCTTCTTATATTTTGATGAGATCAATTAAAGCTTTTTGAAAGAACATGTTATTATTCAAAAATGCTAACGCAAAGGAAGATGTTTGCTTTAGCCAGGCTTAACAAACAACTTACTTATCTCAATGATAATGTCAACAAAGTTGTGATATGGCAATTCTCAATGAAAGAATATAAATGCATGCATCTTTGTCAACATAAGGTGTCTACTCTTTATAGGATAGACAGACTCAACATAAAAGTAAAGGATTAGCCCTTCGCAGAGGGAAGTAGGGATAACTCATGTGCTAGAGCTTTTAGAGATTTTGAAATCAGTAAGATTGTAAAAGAAGCTTTTGAGAGGTGCATAATTCGTCAACGAATGCTAGTAGATAGCCCAATACTTCTCATGTTGGACAAGTTTTGAGGAACGACTCCCAAAGTGGGGACGGTCACATCCCCTTAGTCTCCCTTGTTTATCACTACCAAATTTTCTGATTTCTCATAAACAAAGCGTGAAGGAGGTTTTTTTGTTGCTTTTATCTTTTACGAGATGGGCGCACTCATGCCAGTCCCTCCTTGTATTTGGGGTTCGCAAATTAGACATGCAAACCCAGGATAAAGCTTGACCAGTATGAGAAGATCATGAATTGTCTACTACTTCCTCATGGGGTAAGACAGAGGCACAAAACAGGGAATAATATTTTGAAGGTTTAAAGATAGCACATGAGTAATATACTTTAGGAGTTGCAGTGAAACACCACATATAGGGAAGGTATGGTGGACTCTTGGGAAGGTTGAGGTTTCAAGGTATGGGTGCACAAGCAGTAATCCAGCTTAGTACAAGGGTTGGCTAGCAAAGGCTTTTGAAAGGAGACAAATGATGTTGACTTGGATGTAAAACTATATAAAGTTTAACATAAAGAATTGGCATGAAACATCTAGTTGTCTTCCTTGTCAGCATAACACTTCAAGCATAAGAACATAAAGGTTTTGGCTATGTCGCTACTAGAGAAACTCATGCTTGTTGTTATGACCAATACCATGTTTGCCAAGATTAAATAAAGTTTTCAAAGCCATACCTGATATATAAGATCAATACTCCCATAATAATTAGCATATAAGCTCGATTGCATGAAGGTAATACTAGGTCTAGCGAAGAAACCAATAGACTTCTCATTAATATTCCATCATAGACAACTGCACACTAACAGATACAGGACTCTCCACAAAGGAGTGATAGAGTTCAATGTAAAACCTATTTCATAAGATAACTGCACTAGACATGATATGACACTAGACTTGACCATAAAAGATAAGGGATAAAGATAAAGACAGCAAGCACTCCCCCCAGCTTGGAACAAACTAAGGGGATGCCATTACCCATGAAGATTTCACTCTTCATCCTACTTGTTGTTATTCAAGTCTGTTATTATGCGTCGAAGGGTTTGGTTTTCAACTTCCAATATGGCCACCTGTACTTTAAGCACACGGAAGTCTTCACAAAGTTGGTTAGTGATTATGTGAGCTTCGGAAATACAAGATAACACATGTGGAGCTTCCAGTGGAGGGACAGTTCCTGAAAGGTTCAGAGAAAGATCATGTCGAGGGTTAATAACCCCCACAAGGATGGGGTTGTTGGAGCTAGATCCTCGTGATGAAGGATCTCCTTCTTGTTGGATGGTGACCATCTTGACTTCCTCTCTCACGGAGCGCTCCATCTCTGCTTGTCTTGCGGCAATTTCTTCATTAGTAGCCCATCCAGTGACCTTCCCCTTGTTGATATCTTGCTAGACACGGCGGAGACAACGACCCATGTAGTCTTCCCCGCTCGAGTCGCAAGAAGACATCTCGAACAATATCTTCTTAGCCTGACCGAAAGAGATCAAAAGAGAAAATGAACGGAATCGCAAGATACAAAACCGGGACGATCCGAGAAAATATATAGCAAAAAATTTTGCACCAAAAGGAAGGTAACAAGCCAAAGTAGGGTCGGAGACGGGCTCCTGGTGGCCCAGGCGGCCTCCCTGCGCGGCCAGGAGGCACGTCGCGCCACCAGGTCGCCTGGAGCCTCGGGATCTCCTTACCGGCTCTCCACTTCGGCTCGGAATTTTCCTAATTTTGCAAAAACACATAATACGGAACTTTTATTGATGTTCGCGAAGTTTGCTTACCGTATTACATACCTATTCTTGTTCTTCTTCTGCTGGTGTCTGACACAGTATTGCAATATGTTCTTCATGAGTAGCTACCTGTATCACATCCACCTCTACATTGATGGGGTGTCCAGCCATGTAATGCTTGAGTCTTTGCCCATTGACAACATGTGGTTTGGTGCCTTGAAAATTGTTAATTTTGATTGCATCGGAGCGGTAGACTTCTTTGATATGGTGTGGTCCTTCCCACTTGGAAAGTAATTTACCTGGAGAAAACCTGAAACGAGATCTATACAACAAAACTTTATCACCAACATTAAATTCTTGTCATGCCACTTCGTTACCTTCTCTTTGAACATTTTTGCACTCTGGTAAGCTTCACTTCTCTCCACTCATCTAGAGAAGTCAAGTTCATGAGACGGTTTTTACCAGCAAGCTTTGGGTCAGCATTAAGCTCTCTAACAGCCCAGAAAGCTTTGTGCTCTAACTCTAAAGGTAGATGGCATGCCTTGCCATAGACCATCTTATACGGAGACATTCCCATGGGATTTTTGCACGTAGTTCAATACGCCCACAAGGCATCGCCTAACTTTTTCGACCAGTCCTTTCTAGAACTGTTCACTGTCTTTTGCAAGATCAACTTGATCTCTCTATTTGTAAGCTCAACTCGCCCACTTGTTCAAGGGTGGTCAGGTGAAGCAATTTTATGATTAACATCATATTTGGCTACAGCATTTCTAAAAGCACCATGTGTAAAATGTGATCCCCCGTCGGTCATGAGGTACCTCGGTACACCAAACCTAGGGAACATTACATCCTTGAGCATTTTCAAAGATGTCTTGTGATCAGCACTTTCAGTGGGGATTGCTTCAACCCACTTGTTCACATAATCAACAACCACTAAGATGTGAGTGTACTTGTGTGAAGGAGGAAAAGGACCCATTAAATCAAAACCCCAACAATCAAAAGGCTCAATGACTAGAGAATAATTCATAGGCATCTCATTTCTCCTACTAATATTGCCAACTCTATGACACTTATCACAAGATAAAACATAATTTCTAGCGTCTTTAAAAAGAGTAGGACAATAAAAAGTTGACTCGAGAACCTTGTGTGCGCTCCTCTCACCGGCATGATGTCCTCCATAAGGACTTCTATGACATCGTCTCAAGATATCCTTCCGATCGTGCTCCGGAAGGCATCTCCTCACGATCCCATCCGCACCTTCTCTAAAAAGATGTGGGTCATCCCAAAAGTAATACCTCAAGTCGTGGAAGAATTTCTTCCTTTGCTGGAAGATTAAACCTGGAGGCAAAAACTTTGCAACAATAAAGTTAGCATAATCTGCATACCATGGATCGGAATTAGATTGTACCCTCCAAACAGCTAACTATTCATTAGGAAAACTATCATTGACTGGAATAGGATCATGTGGTATGTCCTCCATCCTGGAAAGGCTGTCTACTACAGGGTTGTGTGCTCCCTTCCTATCAACAATCTGCAAATAAAATTCTTGAATAAGAAGGACCCATTTCATAAGCGTTGGTTTGGCATCCTTCTTTTCCATAAGATACTTAATAGCAGCATGATTAGTATGAATGATGACTTTGGAATCAACAATGTAAGGCCTCAACTTATCACAAGCAAACACTACCGCTAAAAATTCTTTCTCAGTAGTAGCGTAATTCTTTTGAGGACTATCAAGGTTTTTGCTAGCATAATGTATAACATTTAATTTCTTATCAACATTTGTCCTAACATAGCTCCAACAGCAAAATCACTAGCATCACACATGATTTCATAAGGCAAATTCCAATGAGGTGGTTGGACTATAGGGGCGGTTATTAAAGATTTCTTAAGAACTTCGGAGGCTTCCATACAATCTTCATCAAACACAAAAGGAATATCCTTCTAGAGAAGGTTAGTGAGTGGTTTCGAAGTCTTAGACCTCTTTTGTCCTTTGAATATCCTTCTAGAGAAGGAATATCCTTCTAGAAACCAGCATGACCGATGAAACTACGAATACCTCTTTTGTCCTTTGGATAAGGCATCCTCTCGACTGCTTCGACCTTTGCCCTGTCCACCTCGATTCCCTTTTCAGAAATCTGTGGCCAAGAACAATTCCCTCATTGACCATGAAGTGGCACTTCTCCCAGTTGAGAACCAAGTTCATCTCCTCACATCTCTGCAAAACATTATTAAAGTTGTGGAGACAATGTTCTAAAGAGGTTCCATAGACGGAGAAATCGTCCATGAAAACCTCCACAATTTCCTCACAAAAACCATGAAATATAGCAGACATACACCTTTGAAAAAGTAGCAGGAGCATTGCATAAACCAAAAGGCATACGTCTATAAGCATAAGTACCAAAGGGACAAGTAAAAGTGGTCTTCTCTTGATCGGCAGTGTTAACATGAAGTTGAGAGAAGCCAGAATACCCATCAAGATAGCAAAAGTGAGTGTTTTTGGATAACCTTTCAAGCATTTGGTCGATGAATAGCAGCGGGTAGTAGTCCTTCCTGGTTGCTTTGTTCAGCTTCATGTAATCAATACACATTCTATATCCAATAATAATTCTTTGAGGTATTAGTTCATTCTTATCATTAGGAACCACATTCGTACTTCCTTTCTTGGGAACACAATGTACCGGACTTACCCACTTACTATCAGCTATTGGGTAGATAATACCTGCGGCTAGAAGCTTGAGGATTTCGGTCCTCACAACATCCTTCATCTTCGGGTTCAACCGTCTTTGATGATCAACAACCGGTTTAGCATCATGCTCAATATTGATAGTATGCTGACAAATAGATGGACTAATCCCCTTAAGATCATCAAGGGTATAGCCAACAGCACCTCGGTGTTTACGAAGGACTTCCAATAACCGCTCTTCTTCAGATCCTGAAAGGTTAGCATTGATAATAATATGATATACTTTCTTTTCATGCAAATAAGCATACTTTAGCGTATTGAGAAGAGGTTTAAGATCAAACACCGGGTCTTCTTTTGGTTTCGATAGAATTCCCAAAGGCTCAACCAAAAGGTTGTGCTTCAGGATAGCAGGTTGTCCCAAGAATATGTCATCTAGCTCATTCCTTTCCTGCATATGCATATCATTTATGTTGTCCTCCATAAATTGCTGCAAAGGTTCGTTAGGAGGAATAACAATAGAAGCAATCTCTTCAATAATTTTATCATTACTTGGCAAATCAGTACCACGAGTTTGCTTTGAGAATTTAGAAAAGTTAAATTCATATGGATCACCATTAAATTCAAAAGATACTTTTCCTTTCCTACAATCTACAATAGCTCCACAAGTTTTGAGAAAATTCCTACCAAAGATAATAGGGCAAAAACTATCTTGCACTGAACCGAGTACTAGAAAGTCAGTAGGATAGTTCACCTTTCCACATAGGACTTCAACATCTCGCACAATTCCAATAGGAGAGATAGTTTCTTTGTTTGCAAGATGAATAGTAACATCAACGTCTTCAATTTGAAATGGTAGAATCTCATTCATGATCTCTTGATAAAGTGAAAAAGGAATAGCACTAGCACTGGATCGCAAATCACATAGCTTGTAATAATTATGATCTCCTATTTTAACAGATACAACTAGAGCACTTGAAATTGGGCCTTTATTCTTGGTTGTAACAAGGTTAGTATAAACAACACAAAAAATTATATTGGAATCCTCAAAATTACTAGTAACAAGATCCTTGACTAATGCAACTTGAGGATTGACCTTAATCAGGTCCTCATGCTCATCAGTCGTTCATTCACTTTTATTCAGTATGCCTGTGACAAAAGAATGCTCCCTCATCCTTGTGGGAAAAGGGGGATTTCCATATAAAACTACAGGCAAGATAGGGACAGAAACGTTGATATCAACCGGGTTTATGGTGCCGACCGTCCTTCTTCTTAGAGGAATCAATATGAGAGGCAAAGTCTTTGAAAAATCAATTACAAGCTGGGAATCAAGACCAATCTTAGCACAAAAGGTATTGAAGTAATCAGTTTTCACATAGCTCTCAATGTAATCATGCTCATAATTTATAACGGGTTCAATACCTTTATCAATCTCCCAATCTTCAGTGTTCTTCAGGATCATTTCAATAAGATCCCACCTAGCATTAGTGCTTTTGTTGGAGAATGCCCCACTAGAGGAGGCATGAAGCATCTCTTTATCTTGACGAGAAAGCCTTGCATACAAATTTGTAAGAATGATTTCCTTGGGCAGCTCGTAATTGGGACATTTGAGCATTAGGGACTTCAGTCTCCCCCAAGCTTGAGCGATGCTTTCTCCGTCACGAGACCAAAAGTTAGAAATATAATTCATGTCTCGATGTATTTCATGAAGAGGATAAAACTTTGCATAAAAGAGAGGCATAAGATCTTGCCAATTTAGCAAATGAGAGTTATCAAGAAGCCTATACCAATCCAAAGCCTTATCTTTTAATGATACAGAGAATAGATTTCTCATAACAAAATCCATCGATATACCTGCAAGCTTAAATAAGGAGCATAGTTGTGAAAGATATAGCAAGTGTTCGCCTGGATGTCTATCTTCTGCATATCGATTAGACAAGACACAATCAATAATACCAGTTGGTATATTAAAGGGCACAATTTCAGTAGGTGGGGGAGGCTTCTCCACCAGAATAGCGGTGGGGCAGTTCCCCACAAGCAAAAAACCAAGTGCACAGTTGTCCATAGGGACAAAAGGCGGAAACAACAAAATAAAAACATCACGTACAGTGTAAAGATTTCATTACCAATTTCACTTACCAATAGTGTACACTCCCCGGGAACGGCGCCAAAAAATGGTCTTGATGACCCACAAGTGTAGGTGGTCTATCGTAGCCTTTTCGATAAGTAAGAGTGTCAAACCCAACGAGGAGCAGAAGGTACTGACAAGCGATCTTAAGAAAGGAATAACTGCAAGCACTGAAAGGTAACTTTTTATGGGTTTTCTGGTATAAGCAACAAGGAAATAAATACAGGGAAAGTAAATGGTGTTGAGGTGCAGCAAGTGCCCAATCCTTTTGAACACAAAGGACAAGCCGGGGGACTAAACTTATAAAGACTAAGGCGTTCCGAAGGACACACAGTAAAGATAGTCAAGTGCTTTCGCCATATTCCATCTAGTACTATGTTTTGTATTGATAAGTGTTATGTGGGTGGAACTTTGTTAGTGCACCATCTAGGATAAGACAAGTAAACTCTTATGTTTAAACCCCTTGCAAGCATCCGCAAATACAAGAGAGAAATTAAGGTAAAGCCTAACCATAGCCATAAACTTTAGGATCTAACACTCCCTCGTGCAAAAGCATGCGAACTGGGTTCAGGTTTCTATCACTCCAGCAACCCACCATAAGCATTCTTTATACACGATGCATTCCCCTAGGTCCTTAGAAAGGCGAAGTGCTATGTATTCGACGTTCACATAACACCACTAGAAGAATAACACCATAACTTAAATATCAACCAACACATATTACTTCAACATCATATGACTACTAGCAACTAAATTCTACCATGTCCTCAAGAACTAAAGGAACTACTCACAAGACATAAAAGAGATCATGATTAGACGGGATGAAAATATGACGAAGAATGTGGTCATAACAATAATTCTTTAACAATACTTAATAGCATTCACCACAAAAGAGTAATCAACACCGATAGAGTAAAGGGGGTGAATAGTGCAAGGTACAACTCCGATTGCAATGGTAAAGTGAGATGGGGTGAACATGGAGATGGTGTTGGTGATGATCATCTCGATGATGCCCGAGACGATGGTGATGACGATGAGGACGATCTCCCCTTCCGGGACGAGTTTTCCTCAACGAAATCTGCCCTCCGGAAAGGTCTTTTCTCCTCTGTAGGTTTCCGCCGTGGAGCGGCGGCGGAACAGCGAAAACTCTTTTGTCCTAGGGTTTTTTAGGTCAGGTGGGTGATATAGGCCAAAGAAGGGCACCAGAGGTGGGACCCTCCGCCCAGGCCGCCTCCCTGCGCGGCCAGGAGGCAGGCCGCGCCACCAGGGCGCCTGGGTGCCTTGTGTCCCCCCATCGGCCCTTCTTCGGCCTATCTTCATGATTTGTTCAGAAACTTCTTTCCCGTAACTTTCAGCTCAAATGGAGATGTTTTTCTATGGCAACTCTTCATGCTCTTTTCTCCGCTGAATCCTGCGTCTGCTGTTGTAGCACCAGAAAGTTGTAAACTGTGTAAAATAAGACAAAAGTCTATAAGAACAACATCGTATTGTGAAATATATCAACGAATAGTGACAAATTATGATAAAAAATAGTGATTCATTTTGGATGTATCACCTGCGAGCTAGGAGGCTTCCTAGTTAGAATGCCTGTAAGTTAAGGCTGATGGCATGGGTTTACGCTTTTGACCAATATGTCTGCTATTGGTCAAGTTTGGTGTGTTGGCTTTCAAGGCCCTATGTATGCAAGACTTGACCACAATGGCCATTATTTGTATCAGACGGTATGTATGGATGTAAGACTCTTGTTATTCAGTTTCTATGTGTTCAGCGAGCATTGATCTCTGGGATCACTTAGCACGTACATTCGATGATCACGACTTACAAGTCCGTGTCCCCACGGTATAAAAGGAAGAGTCTTCTTGCTTGAAGCTTGAGCCAATCCTATTACTTCCTTTCATCAAGGGGCATCTCCTCACAATCCTATAGCCAAAGCATCTTTGAACTTTTCTGAAATATACTTGAATATTATTACTAATCCAAGCATTTGAAGTTTGGATTGCTTGTTTCTCTACATATAAGAAACCATTACTTGTAGAATGGTCTTCTTCTTCACTTATATCTATTTAGAGAGTCAAAAGGAATTGGTCATTTACATGGTTAGTCACAAAGTCCTACATAAAACTTGTAGATCACTGAGTATAATATGTTTGATTCCTTGCAATAGTTTTGCGACATTAAGATAGTAATATGTGGGTGCACTAGTTGATGATTGTGGATTAGTAATAATATTTATTTTAAGGTTTATGATTCTCGAAGCATGCGGGTATAGTCTGTGGTTAACTCTTCCCAACGTTCTCCCTAGGGGCATGCGAGTAGTGCTTTGCTTCGAGAGAGATAATAAAATCTTGCAATAAGTATGTGAGTTCTTTCTGACAAATGTTAATCCATGGATATACGCACTCTTACCTTTCCACAATTTTCTAGCCTCTACGGTACCATGCATTGCCCTTTCTTAGCTCGAGAGTCGATGCAAACTTCGCAAGTGCATCCAAACCCCGTGATATGATACACTCTATCACACATAAGGCTTATTATTTCCTCCTCAACACAGCCACCACACCTACCTATTATGGCATTTCCATAGCCATTCCGAAATATTTTGCCATGCATCTTCCACTGCTTCAGTTTTGGTTACTTCAACATTCATTGTCATATTGCTTTGCACGATCGTAAGATATCTAGCATGATATTTCCAAGGCTTGTATGTTTTTTCATGTCCGTGCTATGCTGGATCGTTGAACATCCTTGTACACTCCGAGAGGCATTCATATAGAGTCATACTTTGTTCTAGGTATCGAGTTGTAATATTGAGTTGCAAGTAAATAGAAGTGTGCTGATCGTCATTATTAGAGCATTGTCCCAGTGAGGAAAGGATGATGGAGACTATGATTCCCCCACAAGTAGGGATGAGACTCCAGAAAAAAAGAAAATAAATAAAAAAAGAGATAGGATAAAAATAAAAAAATAAAATAAAGAAAAAATCAGAGAAAAGAGGGAAGGGGCATGCTAATTCCACACTTGTGCTTAAAAGTAGCACCATGTTTCTCATATGGAGAGTATCCTATGTTGACACTTTCATATACTAGTGGGATTTTTTCATTAAAGAATTTGATGCACACCCACTTAGTTCTCATGTTGAGATTTCATACACTTACAACTCTAGTGCATCCGTTGCATGGCAATCCCTACTCCTCGCATTGATATCTATTGATGGACATCTCCATAGCCCATTGATATGCCGAGATGATGCGAGACATTCTTCTTGAATTTTTACCCCTTTGAAACCTACCACCATATTCTATTCCACCTTTAGCGAGACATTCTTCTTGAATTTTCACCCCTTTGAAACCGACCACCATATTCCATTCCACCTTTATGCTATATCCATGCCTCACACTCATGTATTGAGTGAGTAATAAAAAGCTGAAGCACGTTAAAAAGTATGATCCAATTGCTTGCTTTGCACCGGGTGCTCATGATTTATACCTTATGCTAGGAAGACCAAGCATGGCAGGCTATATGATTTTGTAGGGATAACATTCTTCAAGCATTGTTATTTTGAAAGGACATGATTGTTTGCTAGTAAACCTGAGTATGGATGTCTTTTTGTCAAATTATAGACTATTTCTTTGAATCACTCATGTCTTAATATTCATGTCATGATTAGATATATGATCATGATTATGCCAGGTAGCATTCGACATCAAAAAATATATTTTTATCATTTACCTACTCTAGGACAAGTAGACATTAAGCTTTGGGATGCTCAGACGTCTCTGTTGTATGTATAATTTTTGATTGTTCCATGCCAATATTATACAACTTTCACATATTTCTGACAACATTTTATATAATTTATTGGACTAACATATTCATCCAATGCCAAGTGCCAGATCCTGTTTGTTGCATGTTTTTTCCTTTTGCAGAATATCCATATCAAACAAAGTCCAAACGCGATAAAAAATTACGAAGAATTATTTTGGAATATATGTGATTTTTGGGAGGTGGAATCAACTCAAACTTAGGCCCACGTTCTCCACTAGGTATCAGTGCGCAACCCATACCCCTTGGAGCGGGGTGCTGCCAAATGGCAACCTCTTTAGTCTGTTGGGGATCTTCTTCGGGTGCAAGAAATCTAATTGATGGATAAAATTTTCCTCAACATTTCAGCCCAATCAGAGTTACAGATATCCAGAAATTTGAAAAATGGTGAAGGGCCAAAGGACACAAACGTGAAACAGAAAAAAACAGCGAGGGAGATCCAATCTCGGAGGGGATCCTGCCCCTTCACTACCATGGAAGACATGGACCATAGGGGGAACTCTCCTCCCATCTAGGGGGAGGCCAAGGAAGAAGAAGAAGGAGGGGGCTCTCTCCCCCTCTATTTGATTGGCACCAGAGTGCCGCCGGGGAATGAGCATGACATCGATCTACATAAACAATCTTGCCACCGTCAACACCAACTCTCTCCCCCTCTATGCACCGTTGTAACACCTCTTTTCCCGCTGTAACTCTCTAATTAAACATGGTGCTCAACAATACATACTATTTCCCAATGATATGTTGCTATCCTATGATGTTTGAGGAGATCTGTTTTCTCCTAGGGGTTAATTTTGATATGATGTTACTGATATGAGTTGTGTGTTGATATGGTGGTGTCCTAAGGTGCCTTCTGGCAGGCGCACATGCAAACGATACACGCTGGAGGGTTTGCAATATCTTCATGATTCTCTTATAGTAGGTGGAAAGAGTGACAGAGATTTACAGCCGAGCAAGGGAGTTTTGCGTGTATGGGAGTAAAGAGGACTTGATGTTTAATGATATGCTTGGGTGATTTCTAGTAGTTGCAGATGCTTTCTAGAGTTCCAATCATAAGTGCATACGATCCAAGTACGAAAAGTGTTTTAGTGTATGCCTCTCCCTGATTGCACATAATAAGTATCTATCATGTTATATTAAATTACGTATGGACAATTTTTTTCTTGTGTTACACAAAAATCTTTCTACTAAACAAGCCCAAACTTTTATTTACTTTTTATTTATTTTCTTGCAAAGTACTTCTAGTTTTATTCTTCTTTTAGATAAAGTAAACGTTAAGTGTGCATAGAGGTGTATCAGTTTTGGTAGAACTTGAGGGACTATTTGGTCTACCTTTAGCACCTCGTTGGATTCGACACTCTTACTTATCGAAAAAGGATACAAACGATCCCCTACACTTGTGGATTATCAATGCATCATTGTTTTGGTCTACTTGTTTATGGACGTGATGCCTATATACACATAATCATTGTTGCGAATAACATGTCATAACTATCCATTATTTTGTCAATTTCCCAACAATAAATTGTTTACCTAGTGTGTGCTATGTTGGAGAGAGACACCTCTAGTGAAAACTACGGCCACCGAGTCTCCTTAATCATATTGCCAAAAACCAAAATTACCTCGCTGCTCTTTTAATTTTATTTGTTTACTTTTTATTTATATTACCTATCTATCAGAATTAATCCTTGCAAGTAACGAGCTCAAGGGACTTGACAACCCTCTTGCCCGCACTGGGTGCAAGTGTTTAGTTTTGTGTGTGTAGGTACTGATGACGAGAGTTTACTTGATTCTCCTATTGGTTCAATAACTTCATTTCTCCTTGAGGGAAGTGGTATCTCTACTATACTACATCAACCCTCCTGTTCGAGGAAAAACCCAACGCAGTTTACAAGTAGGAGTACTGAACAAAAGGCAATCCCATAGGCTTTTCCCCACATCAGACCCCGACACTCATGGCCTTTACCTCTGGTATGAAACGTACACACCAGGCGATGGCCCGAGAGCCTTCAACCTCTAGGTAAACCATATATCCCTACCTTGCTTCCTAGCCATGTCATCTCTCTCCTTAAATCCAGTTTCCTTTGGGAAATGACTATAAGTTCCACCTGTCCCAAGATAACCTGATGTTAGTGAGACCTTATAGCCACTCGTGTTAAGTTGTGTGGTGTTGCTTCTAAATCCTTAGCGGTGTACCTAGTGCGCTATACTAATATACTAGGGAATCTTTGCCCATATGTATAAAGTTTGCAAAATTTGAGGTCTATTCGCCTTTTAGGTGTTTTTGGTTTTTCCTGGTTCTATTTCGTTTATCAATTCCATTCTTTTGCTCCAATTTGGTCCATCTGCAAGTGCTGCTAAGAAGATCAACCTACAACTTGGGATGCCCAATAGTCCCAATTCACTCAGTTAAAATTAACCACCTGATATTTAGAATAACAACATCAACTCCGCCAAATGAAGAATGGGGCAGAAGCAGAATCTGCATGCAATAGACACGGCCTGAAGATACCTAAGGGAAGTTTGTCTGAGGGCATATGAGAATGAACACCAACATTTTATTTTAGTCATCATGAAGAAATATTGTGAGAATGAGCCAAGAGCAATGTCAAAACCTCGATATGTAAATACATCCATAAATATGTTGGAACTTACTAGTGCACATGAAAAAATTCTAGGCGCGATGAACAAGGTTTACGGAAAATGTGGATAAGCTCGCAGCTACCCAGATTGATGAAATTATCATGTGCAAGACAAGGAACATGTCCTCATATTCAGATGGTTCCAAGAGAAATAATGAAGTATTATGACCGACTTCTCCTACAAGAAGTCTGCAGTCCGAGAACAGTGCATCAATATATGGGAAGTTACCACAAGTGTTGAACAGCCAGTCGCATATATTCCATTGGAAGAACACATTCTTCTCCAACACACCCTTGTAAAGGTCACTAGTATGAAGGGAATTCATTCCAAAATGGAATTGGAAATATCTGAGGTACGCCTCGAAGATGATCTTTATCATGATTATGGACTGTACCAAGGAAGAAAACACATCTTCTTCATAGCTCAGTTCGTCATTAAGGTATTTATCCAGCCCCTGCAGATGTTGTGAACGTGTTGTCCAGTTCATGCGAGCCACTTGTACACGAGAATGACGATATTCAAAGAAACCTTGGCCCAGTTTGAAGAAGAATATGAACACAACAACCCCTATGAGGTATGCAAGAAAAGTCTGTGAGCACAAGCCCGACAAACTAACATGTTACCATGGATCTATATTGGAATGTCATGACAAGTCCACAAAAAGATATTCCCCAACAATAAAGAAATATCGGGCACAGAACCTCCACAGCGCTCCATAAGATCTAGGTTCACACACAAGGTGATATTACCAATCCTTGTCAAACTCGTTGTATATGTTGCCACAACAAGGTACACCTTATGAAAGAGGACCACCAACCAACCAAAGTTTGTATACGTTGAATACTTATCAAGACAACAATCATGTTGTGTTCAGTGATCATAACAAGGTCTACAAATCATATACATATGAGAAAGCTACCTTAACAAGCGACAAATTTGGACTATCTGAATTTACATGGAAACAAAGAAATCCAAAAATAAATACATGTGTACAAACTTTTGGGACATGGTGAACCATTGGTACCTCACATACCAGACCAAACTTTTGGAAGAAGCAACTTAGAGAACATGAACATCAACATTATCAAGCCCTCATAGCTAGACATTAATATCTTCTGGAATCTTCTCAACTCCCGAGGACCCCACATCAAAAGAAAGAGTTCGTATGGGAGAGTTGCAACAAATAGGACCCCAGGGAGGACATGATCAAATATTTGGCACAAATGAGATTCTTACTAGTAGGTCACCTTAGTAACACAAGCATAAGATGACACACAAAGAGTTCCCCAAGAAGATCAACATTAGTTTGGTCCCAGTATTGTTTGCCTCGTATAACTCGCATAAGGGAGTAGACCATATCACACTTCTTTTTCTCACCAGGACCCGGTCAGAAGGTATACATGTGTTGGGATGGGGAATTTCTATCTCGGAGTCTGCAGAGTGGATAAGTCATTTTTGTTGCTATCTGTGACAAATATCTTAAGAATGCGAAAGCATGGCACATGCATTGTCTGACTTCTGCATAATTACACCATGGAAACAAACTGGTACAAAAAGAAGTATCCATACGGGTCACCAAGTTAGTATATCAAAGGATATGTGTCAAACTATGAGCACCTACTAGTAGAAAAGAGGGCTTTGGTCCGCTTGATTAAATCCCATTAGTTCCGGTTCACTCACGAACCGGGACCCTTGTGGGCATAGGTCCCGGCTCGTGAGGCAAGGGCGCCGGGAGGGCCTCGTGGGCCATTTGTCCCTGTTCGTTTGTCACCTTCGGTCCCGGTTCCAGACACGAACCAGGACCAATGTTTCTCGCTCCTGGCCCACAACTAGTAGTCCCCGTTTGTGGCTGGAACCGGGACCTGAGGTTGTCCTTTGGTCTCGGTTCCAGCCATAAACCGGGACCAACGGTTGGCCTACATATACCCCCACGAGCAGAGCAGTGCACTGCTCTGTTTTTTCTGTCGGTCGTAGGAGAGCTTTGTGGTGCTCTAGCTCACCTCCTATGCACCTGAGGTGTTCGATGAAATGCCCGAGCCACACTTAATCTTTCTCCTTTAGAAGCTCCTTGTCCAAGCTCCATTTTCATCAAGATTTGTGTATATTTTAATACACTTTATTATATAACGCACGCAGATGAACCGTCAATGGATGTACGGTGACCGACACACCTCCGAGTATATTAATGGCCTGCATAATTTTCTCGAAGCGGCTAAGGCAAACAAGCAGAATGGTTTCATGCATTCTCCATGTATTGTATGTGGGAATACGAAGGTATTCTCCAACTATAAAACCCTTCACTTCCACTTGCTTCAGAAGGGTTTTATGCCACACTATAATGTTTGGACCAAGCACGGAGCAAGAGGGGTTATGATGGAAGAGAACGTAGAAGAAGAGGATGATGACAACTATTCTCCCCCTGAATACGGCGATGCTGCAATGGGGGAAGCTGAAGATCAAGAGGAACCGGACGATGTGCCTGATGATGATCTTCGTCAGGTCATTATTTATGCGCATAGAGAATGCGGAAGTGAAAGGGAGAAGTTGAAGTTCGATCGCATGTTAGAGGATCACAAAAAATGGTTGTATCCAAATTGCGAAGATGACAACACAAAGCTCGGTACCACACTGGAATTGCTGCAATGGAAGGCAGACAATGGTGTGCATAACAAGTAATTTAGTTCGCTACTAAAATGAATGAAGAAGAAGCTTCCAAAGGATAACGAATTGCCCGGAAGTACGTACGAAGTGAAGAAGGTTCTATGCCCTCTAGGATTGGAGGTGCAGAAGACACATGCATGCCCTAATGACTGCATCCTCTACCACGGTGTGTACGAGGATTTGAATGCATGCCCAGTATGCGGCACATTGTGGTATAAGATCAGAAGAGATGACTGTGGTGATGTTGAGAGCCAGCGCACCGGGAAGATGGTTCCTGCCAAGGTGATGTGGTATGCTCCTGTAATACCACGGTTGAAACGTCTATTAAGAAACAAAAAGCATGCCATGTTGATGCAATGACACATAAAAGACCGTAAGAATGATGGGAACTTGAGAGCACCCGCTGACGGATCGCAGTGGAGAAAGATCGAGAGAAAGTGGAGGAACTTTACAAGTGACCCAAGGAACGTATGGTTTTGTTTAAGTGCAGATGGCGTTAATCCTTTTGGGGAGCAGAGCAGCAACCATAGCACATGGCCTGTGACTCTATGTATGTATAACCTTCCTCCTTGGTTGTGCATGAAGAGGAAGTTCATTATGATGCCAGTTCTCATCCAAGGCCCTAGGCAACCTGGCAATGACATTGATGTGTACCTAAGGCCATTAGTTGATAAGTTTTATTGCTATGGAATGGACATGGTGTATGTGTGTCGGATGAGAACGAACAGGAGGAATTTGACGTACATGCGTTGCTGTTTGTAACCATCAACGATTGGCCTGCTCTTAGTAACCTTTCAGGATAGACAAACAAGGGATACACCGCATTCACACAATGTTTAGGTGACACCGATAGTATACATTTGGACAAATGCAGGAAGAATGTGTACATGGGGCATCATCGATTTCTTCCGACCAACCATCAATGTCGAAAGAAAGGAAAGCTTTTCACCGGAACAATGTGTACCACCAACAGCCAGATCACCGAAAGAAGCCCGCCATCCGTACTGGTGATCACATACTTGATAGGGTCAATGATTTACAAGTATTCTTTGGAAAGGGTCCTAGCAGACTATCTGTTCCGAATGACGATGCGGAACTCGCACCCATGTGGATGAAGAAATCTATATTTTCGGACCTACCCTATTGGAATCAACGTGATGCACGTGATGAAGAATCTTTGCGTGAACCTGCTAGGCTTCTTCGGAGTGTATGGGAAGACAAAAGATACACCGGAGGCACGGGAGGAACATCAACGTGTGCAGGAAAAAGACGCATGCATCCAGAGCAGTATGAAGATCCTGCCAGCTATGCTCTTACCAAAGAAGAGAAGGAAATCTTCTTTGAACGCCTGCTCAGTATGAAGGTCCCATCTAGCTTCTCGTCGAATATAAAGGGAATAATAAATATGGCGCAGAAAAAGTTCCAGAACCTAAAGTCTCATGACTGCCACGTGATTATGACACAACTGCTTCCGGTTCCATTGAGGGGGCTTCTACCGGAAAATGTTCGATTAGCCATTGTGAAGCTATGTGCATTCCTCAATGCAATCTCTCGGAAGGTGATCGATCCAGCAATACTGCGAAGGTTAAGGAGTGATTTGGTGCAATGTCTTGTTAGTTTCGAGCTGGTGTTCCCACCATCCTTCTTTAATATCATGGCGCACGTCCTAGTTCATCTAGTCGACGAGATATGTCATTGTATTTCTACACAATATGTTCCCCTTTGAGAGGTTCATGGGAGTCTTAAAGAAATATGTTCGTAACCGCGCTAAGCCAGAAGGAAGCATCTCCATGGGCCATCAAACAGAGGATGTCATTGGATTTTGTGTTGACTTCATTCCTGACCTTAAGAAGATTGGTCTCCCTCAATCGCGGTATGAGGGGAGACTGACATGAAAAGGCACACTAGGAGCAGAGTCAATAATGTGTCCGGATGGGCATTCTTGGTCTCAAGCACACTACACAGTTCTACAGAATTCTACCTTGGTGACCCCGTATGTTGCTGAACACAAGAATATTCTGAGCTCCATAAACCCAGAGCAGTGTGACGACTGGATTACATTTGAACACATTAGTACTTTCGGCAGTTGGTTGCAAAAACGTCTCATGTGTACCAATACTGTTTCTGATGAGTCGTACTCGTTGGCTAGGGGACCATCTTCGACTGTATTGACTTACCAAGGGTACGAGATAAATGGGAATACATTTTACACGATCACCCAAGATCAAAAGAGCACCAACCAAAACAGCGGTGTCCGCTTTGATACAGCAACCAAGAGGGGAAAGGACACATATCATGGTTACATAGTGGACATATGGGAACTTGACTATGGACATGATTTGAAGGTCCCTTTGTTTCATTGCGAATGGGTCAATCTGTCAGGAGGCGGGGTATAGATAGACCCACATTACAGAATGACAACAGTGGATCTGAACAATCTTGCGCACGCAGAGGAACCATTCGTCCTAGCCAATGATGTGGCGCAAGTTTTCTATATAAAGGACATGTCTACCAAACCAAGAAAAACAAAATATAAGGAAGCGAATAGGATGAGCCAAAGCGCCACATAGTTCTTTCAGGAAAAAGAGACATCTTGGGATTGGAGGGCAAGATAGACATGTGTGAAGATTATGAAAAGTTTCATGAAATTCCTCCCTTCAATGTCAAGGCTGACCCAAGCACCCTGTTAAACGACGAAGATTATCCATGGTTACGGTGCAATAAGCAAGGAACACAAGCTAAGAAAATGTGAAGAAATGAAATGCCCTTTGTAGCACATGAGTTTTCGTAGTGTTTTTCATCCGCAATGTGGCTTCGAATGGTGCAATTGAATAATTGAAAATTGATGATGTTGCTTTGAATGGTGCATTTTGAACACAGAAAAAGTATGGAGTTCAAATAAGTTCAAAAAAATGAAATCCCTTTGTAACAAATGAGTTTTCGTATGAAATCCTCATACTTCGAAAGAGATTGTCCGTTTTGTACACGAAGTGCATCCAGTTTTTGCCGCAACACTCTCAACTTTTTAGCACATGTTATGTGGGTGAAATGATGATACCATGCCAACTTTTAACCCTTTCAGGGTTCATTTGTAGTGCTTTTCAATTTAAGGGTCGTTTAGCTCACAGAAATTCACTAAATGCATGAAAAATACCAAATGAAGTCAGAAATAGTTAAAAATTGATGATGTGTCTTTGAATGGTGCATGTTGAACACACAAAAAGTCTGGAGTTCAAATAAGTTCAGAAAAATGAAATCCCTTTGTAACAAATGAGTTTTCCTATGTAACCATGATATTTCAAAAGAGATTGTCCGTTTTGTACACGAAGTGTATCCATTTTTTGCCGCAACCCTCTCAACTTTTTAGCACATGCTATGTGGGTGAAATGATGATACCATGCCAACTTTCAACATTTTCAAAGTTCATTTGTAGTGCTTTTCAATTTAAGGGTCATTTAGAAAATCAGTAAATGCATGAAAAATACCAAATGAAGTGAGAAATAGTTGAAAATTGATTATGTGTCTTTGAATGGTGCATTTTGAACACACAAAAAGTCTGGAGTTCAAATAAGTTCGAAAAATGAAATCCCTTTGTAACAGATGAGTTTTCGTATGAAACTGTGATACTTCGAAAGAGATTGTCCATTTTGTACACGAACTGCATCCAGTTTTTGCCGCAACCCTCTCAACTTTTTAGCACATGCTATGTGGGTTAAATGATGATACCATGCCAACTTCCAACATTTTTAGAGTTCATTTGTAGTGCTTTTCAATTTAAGGGTCATTTAGCTCAAAAATCAGTAAATGCATAAAAAATACCAAATGAAGTGAGAAATAGTTGAAAATTGATGATGTGTCTTTGAATGCTGCATTTTGAACACACAAAAAGTCTGGATTTCAAATAAGTTCAAAAAAATGAAATCCGTTTGTAACAGATGACTTTTCGTATGAAACCCTAATACTTCGAAAGGGATTGTTTGTTTTGTACATGATGTGCATCCAGTTTTTGCCGCAACCCTCTCAACTTTTTAGTACATGCTATGTGCGTGAAATGATTATACCATGCCAACTTTCAACATTTTCAAAGTTCATTTGTAGTGCTTTTTAATTTAAGGGTCTTCTAGCTGAAAACAAAAATCAGTAAATGTAAGAAAAATATCAATTGGGCCGACGGACCTTTTGTCCCGATTCTAGCCACCAACTGGTACGAAAGTACTCTTCTTCCCGCCCTTTTGGGCCAGAGGAAGTGTGATTTTGGTCCCGGTTGGTGCCACAAACCGAAACCAAAGGTTTCGCATATAGTGCGCGAGTTGTCGAAATTGACCTTTAGTCCCGGTTGATGTAACAACCCGAGACTAATGGTATGCTATGGTCCCGGTTTGAGCCACCAACCGGAAAAAAGGTGTTCATATATTGCTGGAGTTATCAAAATTTCCACCAATTCAATTCCCCCCCCCCCCCGTTCTCTCTTCGTCGCCGTCCCACCCGAGCCCGTCGCCGCCGGCGCACACCTCCTCCACGAGCCGGTCGTCGCCATCGCCATCGCTCACGAGCCCACCGTCGCCCCCGAGCCCATCGTTTTGGCCGTCGTCCCCGAGCCCATCGTCATTGCCGTTGTCCCCGAGCCCATCACCGCCTCCGTCGCCCTTGAGCCCATCACAGTCGTCATCGTCGCCCGTTATCGCGCGTCGTCGCCGTGGCCGTCGTTGCCCTAGCCCCCGAGCCCATCGCCGTCGTCGTCGTCGCCTCTTGCCCGTCGTCGTTCCGAAGCCCGCCGTCGTCGCCCGTCGACGCACCGGTAGCACGTCCGTCGATCTCTCCATCTCCCTATTTGCGAATCCATGTGTGTGAGAAGACGTAGTCTAGTTGCGAATCCATGTGTATGTATTACAGTCATATTAGAATATGTTTGGTACATTTTTGAACTCCCCAATGTGACACAACTTATAAAAATTATAAAAATATTTAGATTAGATTCTGTTTCAATAGAAAATAAATTTATAAAAATTATAAAAATATTTAGATTATATTGAGTTACAAATTAAGTTTTTATGTTAATATTTGGGATTATGTATAAAGGGCTTCCCCGAGTTTGTAATATTTGCAGAAACAGTGGATATTCCAAGAGACATGCAAAAAGAACAAATTTTGGGTGATATAATCCACGGTGATGGTAGTAATGTCGAATTTTTGCTTAGCGACATCGATGACTACCGAATCCCGGAGGAAGGACATTATCATGATGGCTTTGGTGGTCGAACAATGGAGGACGAAGGACATTATCATGATGGCTACGGTGACTACCGAATCCCGGAGGAAGGAGACCTTGATGACGGCTACAGTGACCGAACAGAGGAGGGAGCTATTGAAAAGTCCGCATCGAGCCAAACTTCAGTAACGAGATGAGGCCCGATGAGAAGGTTTGGCAATGATCAAAATTTTACAATCAAAGAACTGTCGGACGATCGCCTACCGATTGAACACAAGCGGACCAGGGACGCATTTTCTGCTCATTGCGGAGCTATTGTCAGGGACAACATCCCCATCAGTATCAAGCAATGGAATAAGCCTAAGGGAGACAACATCCTGAAGGTGATTATGTCACCGATAGGCTAAAAGATGATCTTTGGTCCGCATTGAAGCAAAATTTCACCCTACCGCCAGAGGAGGATCCAAATAAGCCAGTTATAGAGCCACTTGTCAAGGCGCGTGCTCTTAAGAAGATGGCAGAACTATTCAGGAGGTGGAAGAAAGAGTTGAAATCAAAGTATGTCGACAAAGGGAACATGCCAGAATTCGTCGGCCGATTTGAGATGATTAGAGATCAATGGCCTACATTTGTGGCCTACCTTAAAGTCCTTAAAGGCCGTCAAAGAAGAGAGACAACATCCTGAAGGTGATTATGTCACCGATAGGCTAAAAGATGATCTTTGGTCCGCGTTGAAGGAAAATTTCACCCTACCGCCAGAGGAGGATCCAAATAAGCCAGTTATAGAGCCACTGGTCGAGGCGTGTGCTCTTAAGAAGATGGCAGAACTATTCAGGAGGTGGAAGAAAGAGTTGAATTCATAGTATGTCGACAAAGGGAACATGCCAGAATTCGTCGGCCGATTTGAGATGATTAGAGATCAATGGCCTACATTTGTGGCCTACCTTAAAGTCCTTAAATGCCGTCAAAGAAGAGAGACAACATCCTGAAGGTGATTATGTCACCGATAGGCTAAAAGATGATCTTTGGTCCGCGTTGAAGGAAAATTTCACCCTACCGCCAAAGGAGGATCCAAATAAGCCAGTTATAGAGCCACTGGTCAAGGCGTGTGCTCTTAAGAAGATGGCAGAACTATTCAGGAGGTGGAAGAAAGAGTTGAAATCAAAGTATGTCGACAAAGGGAACATGCCAGAATTTGTCGGCCGATTTGAGATGATTAGAGATCAATGGCCTACATTTGTGGCCTACCTTAAAGTCCTTAAAGGCCGTCAAAGAAGAGAGAAACAAGAAAAATGCTGCAAAGAAGAAGTATCACCATCACACGGGATCCGGTGGCTACCTTAAAGGCCGTCCGTTGTGGGACAAAGCTGATAATGACTTGATTTCTAAAGGGGTCCAACCACAGACATGGAACTGGCCCTACCATTCAAGGAATTGGTTCTTCGGAGTTCAGGAAACTTTGGACCCTGATGCAGGGGAGTGTCATTGCATGAACGAGAAGCTTGCAACACCCTTCAACAAGCTTCAACAGTGTATCACCGCAGCGCAGGAAGGGGCGTTCTTTCTCGAAAGAGAGAAGTACGAACTTACTAAGGCCCTAGGGAATGCCAAGCATCCTGGACGAACACGAGGGACACCATGCTCCGTTCCGTGGCACGTTGGGTTTCCCGACGCAGCCGGTTACAGAAGCCGAGCGAGAAAGAGGAAAGCGGAGCTGAGCGACATGCAGAAGATCATTGCAAGTCTACAAATTCTAGAAAAACTTTATAGCCAGCGAGCTGTCGACCAACCATCAGAGCGGCACAAATCTACCCCAGAATTTACCCCGCCATCTCAGCGGAGAAGCACCATGGCTTCCACGGAGCTCGTTCAACCTGACTTCACGGCTCCTAGCTACCCTATGGATACTATCACGGAGTCTCAACCTTGCAAGCTTTTGATGCAATGCCGGAACCTCACTTTCAAGGCTGCTATCGGCGTTGTTGCACCTCCTCAATCCAACGGAACTTTTTACTGCTGCCCGATTCCACGTGGCTATGCTGTTGTGATGGTGGATGAAGTAAAGGAGGATTTTGAGCAAATCGAGCTTGACCACCCTACAAGTGAAGATGAGAATAAGCTGGTTCATGCTTTGAGGAGTACATGTCTTTTGCTGAAGGAGTACATCAAGCTTCCAAATTGGACGCCTGCTCCTCCTCCTCCAGCGACTGATCAGGGCACTACCCATCCTCCTTCGGCGACTGATCAAGGCACTCCTCATACTCCTCCAGGGAATGATCAGGGCACTCTGGCTCCGCCGACGCGTGAGGGCACTCCGCCTTCTTCTTCGGCTCCTCCTCCGGCGCGTGAGGGCACTCCGCCTCCTTCTTCGACTCCTCCTCCCGCGCATCGGAGCAGTCTGCCTCCTTCTTGGACTCCTCCTCCAGCGCGTCGGAGAAGTCTGCCTCCTTCTTCGACTCCTCCTCCGGCGCGTTGCAGCAGTCCGCCTCCTTCTTTGACTCCTCCTCCGGCGCATCGAAGCAGTCCGCCTCCTTCTTCGACTCCTCCTCCGCCGCGTCGGAGCACTCCGCCTCCTTCTTTGGCTCCTTCTCCAGCGCGTCGGAGCAGTCTTCCTCCTTTGGCTCCTCCTCAGGCGCGTCATAGCAGTCCTCCTCCTTCGCCTCCTCCTCAGGCGCGTCGAAGCAGTCCTCGTCCTTCGGCTCCTCCTCAGGAGCGTCGGAGTAGTCTGCCTCCTCTGCAACGGCGGAAGACAGATGTCGTCGCCGCTCCACCGAAAATTACACAAGTAAGAAAGATGTTGCCTCCTCCTCCTTCTCACAAGTGGAAGACAAACTCCGCCGCTGGGCTGGCGGCTAGCAGTGATGCAATGTTAGCAAAACGAAGAAGTGGGAAAACAATTCCCCAGCTCGGCCAATAGAAGAAGCAATTGTGCCCCCTCTCAAGGTGTCTAGCGATATCATCATCACTAGTGATTCGGGGTTGCCGCCCGGTACCAATCCTGGTGATTACGTGAACGATTCAGTATTTTTTGTGATAGATGAGGTAACAAATGAAGAAACATATGAATACGTGCTTGGGAAGCCTCTCATCAAACCTGGTCATCCTCCTCTAACACCGAGGATGCACGAATTGCATGAACGGTACATGAACATCTTCAGGGAGAAAACGTGTGTGTATATGAGAGTAAAAAAGATCACGATTTTATTGGAGCTACAGTGCTGCTTGTTGAATTTGAGGAGTTATTTCAGTTATAACATGAACTAGCCCTCGACAAACAACTCCTGACTTCCTACTGTTTGTAAGTATTACTTCTATAGTTAATTCTCTAGCTCAGCTCGTTCATTGCATGTATCTATAATTATCCTCACTATATATATTATGCAGATTGAAGGTCTTCGAATTAAAAAACCAGGAATCTTCGACGTTGGGTTCATTAGCCCAGAACACGTAAATGTATTGTCGGTACGAAACGAAACCAAAGAGATCGAGGTTAGTTGCTAAATTCATTGCTTGTAAATCAGAATAAAAGGGAAATACTCTTTCCTTACAACTTGAAGTGAGTGTTGTTGTCTTCTCTGTATACTCGGTTTCGCTTAGTCGAGGTTAATTAGTAAATGTAATTCATGACTTATATATGCGTGTGCAGTTACCACTTTATTCTGCTATCCATTAAGCTTGACGTGGCAAAAGTAATTGTCTTAGACTCGAGACGTAAAGATCCTGAGCATTATGCGGACATGACTGCAATTTTTAAGAAGTAAGTTCACTCAATACCGGGACCATACCAGCATGCAACTTTCGTTAATTTCCTGATATCAAGTAATCATTTTCTTTGCGTGGCAGGGTTTGGAAGAAGTTCATGAATAAGGATCGCGGTATACCCAAAGAGTTGCAATTTATGCACCCCCGGTAAGTAGTACTAGCTAGTTCCGCACATCTCTAATTGATTCAAATTTTCATTAATATATCATTACGATGCTTTCTTATCAGTTTGATTGAACTCTATATATTCTCGTAAAGTGCTTGTACCAGGTAGTTGGGACTGAAAAATGTGCATACTACGTATGCGAATTCATTTGCCTCTCAAACTCTGGGCGGGGCATCTCTAACGAACAATTTGAAGTACGTAAATAATATTCACAATTTTTTTATATATTACCATCAATTGTGTTGAGTTTTATTCATATATATGCATGCATTGACCCCCTTCTTTAAATTAGATCTGGAAGAAGTGGGATGAACCCCTATCAGATGATGGCATATGATCAATTCTTGACCATGTCATACCTAAAGACGGAGAATACCATGTGACCTATTTGTGGTTGCATCTTAGGTAGATAATGTTAGTCATTGTAAAATATTTTATATTGTAAAAGATGTTAAGTATTGTAAATGGTTTCCTTCATTTTCTTATTAGCTAGCGTCATGTTCTCTCTATATGTATAGTAGCTAGCATCGACCAAGCACGGAGAAAGGGAGGACACTTATCTCTATTAGCTAGCTAACACAATATGAAACCACTAAATTAACCCTCCCCCCCCATGTTCAAAAAATAAACAAAAACCCCAGGTCCGGCCAGATGCTGACGCGTGGATGCCATGTTGTCCCGGTTTGTGTGAACAACCGGGACTAAAGGCCCTCCTGCCCGGGCTCCCCGCAGCACCCACGTGGAGACCATTCGGTCCCGATTCGTAAGCGAACCGAGACTAAATGTTTTGAGCTTTAGTCCCGACCATTTAGTCCCGGTTCAAGAACCAGGGCTAATGGGCCTCTTGAACCGGGACAAATGGGCCATTTTCTACTAGTGACCACACATGATACATATAGCTTGTAACAGCCCGAGACCGACTATCCAGATGCCTTCCATTTCCGTCATGTGTTTTAGTTATTTGTTGCATTCATCATCAAATCAATCGCATCATGTGCATTGCATCGGCACTCAAGTGCCATCGTTTTTGAAACATGCATCCGTTCCTAGTAGCTGTCACCGACCGTTTCGAGAAAACACACTCACACTCGCACGCGACATCTAAAATATTTTTTTAAAGTGTGTATAAAATGTCCTTGGAATGAATTGAAAGTTTATGTGTGGTCTATGTTTTTTGTAGGTAGACCGCGTGCCAAATTTCGTCACATTTGGAGGTAGTTTGATACCCCATCGAATAACCCTATAGCGACACTATAGCTGGTAAAACCACACACGATTTGATATTTCTAAATCCTGTCATGGGCTACAAACTTCCCTCTCATCTGATCCCAACCACCTCTCCACAACCCACTACAACCCACCTAGCCAATCTGACCCAATCCGGCCTTCCGATTGCAATCACATGGTCAAAAAACATCGTCAAACACCTAACCCTAGCCTCCCATACTATAAAAAGCAACCCCTACATGCCTAATTGGGGAAACCCTAGTTCTTCCATCATTTTTCCATGCATCCCCAACGCTGAGTGACGACCTCCTAGTTGTTGTCTCCTGCCCCGTTGGACGCCCCGACCTAATCCCTCGTGGCTGACCTCACCGCCGTGCAAGGTGCTCACCGGAGCATCACCGTCGGTGCCGCCAAGACCGACCTCGCCACCCGTGCTGCCACCATCCTCCTTCCCACCTCTTTCTCTCAACATTCTCTCCCCTCTCTCCCCCGTACTCACCATGGTAACCCACAAGTATAGGGGATCGTGACAGTCTTCACGGGTAGTATTTCACCCTAGTTTATTGATTTGACACAAGGAGAACCAAATAATATTTATTGGCTTTGATAGTTGAGTTTTCAATTCAACCACACCCCAGACATCTCTTTGCAGCAAGGATTTAGTAGCACAACAAATGATAGTAGTAACAGTGACAGTGGTAGCAACAATTTTGGTAGCAATAGTAATAGTAGCAATTGCGTAGCACGTATGACAGTAGAAACAACATTAGTAAGTTAGCAAGATTCAATATATGTAAAGCATAGGAACGTGGATGGGTGATGGATAATGATTTAGATGACATTGATCATGTAACTGTTACACACTAGGGCGACACAGAACTAGCTCCAATTCATCAATATAATGTAGACATGTATTCTGTATATGGTCATACGTGCTTGCGATAGGAACTTCCATGCCATCTTTTGTCCTACCCTCCTGTGGAAGCGGTGTCCTATTGGAGACTAAGTGATATTAAGGTCTCCTCTTAATATAGAACCAGAACAAAGCAATAACACATGCTGAATACATAAACCTCTCAAACTACGGTGATCACCGAAAAGAATCCCAATTATTGTCACCTTGGGGTATGTAGATCAAGACCCATAATAGGTGCATACAACTTGCAAGATAGGATGAAAATCAATGTTATATTCGCGACAACAGAATATGTTCAGATCTGAAATCATGGCCCTCGACCCCTAGTGACAAGCATTAAGCATAGCAAAGTCATAGCAACATCAATCTCAGAACATAGTGGATATTAGGAATCAAGACCTATCAAACTTAACTCGATTACATGGTCAATTGATGACCCACAAGTATAGGGGATCTATCGTAGTCCTTTCGATAAGTAAGAGTGTCGAACCCAACACGAAGCCAAAGGATTTGGCAAGTGGTTTTCAGCAAGGTAATATCTGCAGGCACTGAAATTATCGGTAACAAGTGGTTGTGTGGTGAGATGATTCGTAGCAGGCAACAAGTAACAAAAGTAACAACAGTGCAATAAAGTGGCCCGATCCCTTTTGTAGCAAGGGACAAGTCTGGACAAAGTCTTATAGGAGGAAAAACGCTCCCGAGGACACACGGGAGTTTCTGTCATGCTAGTTTTCATCATGTTCATATGATTCGCGTTCGTTACTTTGATGGTTTGATATGTGGGTGGACCGGCGCTTGGGTACTGCCCTTACTTGGACAAGCATACCACTTATGACTAACCCCTCTCACAAGCATCCGCAACTACGAAAGAAGAATTAGGACAAAGTCTAACCATAGCATTAAACTAGTGGATCCAAATCAGCCCCTTACGAAGCAACGCATAAACTAGGGTTTAAGCTTCTGTCACTCTAGCAACCCATCATCTAGTTACTACTTCCCAATGCCTTCCTCTAGGCCCAAATAATGGTGAAGTGTTATGTAGTCGACGTTCACATAACACCACTAGAGGAAAAAACATACAACACAACAAAATAGCGAACGAATACCAAGTTCACATGACTACTATTAGCATAAATTATACCATGTCCTCAGGAAATAAAGTAACTACTCACAAAGAATAATCATATTCATGACCAGAGAGGTAATGAGTAGCATCAAGGATCTGAACATAAACTCTTCCACCAAGTAATCCAACTAGCATCAACTACAAAGAGTAATTAACACTACTAGCAACCTTACAATTACCAATCGGAGTCGCAAGACGGGGATTGGTTACAAGTTATGAACTGGGGTTTGGAGATGAGATGGTGTTGATGAACATGTTGATGGTGATGAGTCCCCTTCGATGAGAGGAGTGTTAGTGATGACGATGGCGACGATTTCCCCCTCTAGGAGGGAAATTTCCCCGGCAGGATCGTCCTGCCGGAGCTCTAGATTGGTTCTGCTCAAGTTCCGCCTTGTGGCGGCGGCGAATCCTCCGAAAAGCCTCCTCCTAAATTTTTTCAGAACGAAACCCTTCATATGGTAGAAGAGGGGAGCCAATGGTCCAACAGGGAGCCCACAAGCCCCCTAGGCGCGGCCAGGGGGTGTCGCCGCGCCTAGCAGGCTTGTGGCCACCTGCTGGTGCCCCTGTGACACTTCTTTGGCCCAGTATTTTTTATATATTCCCAAAAACATCCACGTTGATTTCCACGGCTTTTGGAGTTGTGTAGAATAGGCATCTCAAACTTTCTCCTTTTCCAGGCCAGAATTCCAGCTGCCGGCATTCTCCCTCTTCATGTAAACCTTGCAGAATAAAAGAGAAAAGGCATAAGTATTGTACCGTGAAGGGAAATAACAGCCCAAAAAGCAACAAATATCAACATGAAAGCATGATGCAAAATGGACGTATCAACTCCCCTAAGCTTAGACCTCGCTTGTCCTCAAGCGAAAGCCGAGCTCAATAAATATGCCCACATGTTTAGGGAGAGAGGTGTAGACAAAACAAGATACAAACATACATGCATCATGATCACGATCAGAACAGCAATACCAACATATAATCTCTGATGGTAAAGTGACAATTCCTTCACAAAGTAAAGTATGGATCAAGAACCTTATCGAGAATTAGCAACCGATAGGGTTTAGTCATTGAAGAAATTGCAATTTATCACAACATCGGAAAGAGTCAAATAAGAGCTTGTAAAGCAAATCCACATACTCAATCATCTTTTCGTTCTCTACAATTGCTACAACTCACGTGGTACTCATGAGATCAAAGTTTTAGCTGAACACACAGAAAGATAGGGGCTTATAGTTTTGCCTCCCAACTGATACCACAAGGGTAATGTCAACATTAATAATTCATGAATTCTTACCTCCAAGTTGACATATGAATATAGATAAAGGCGAAACAACGAATTTGTGAAGATCACCATGACTCTTTCAAGGGCAAAAAGTAAAGGTACAAGATAGGCCCTTCGCAGAGGGAAGCAGAGGTTGTCATGCGTGTCCTCTTAGTGCGGAGGAACGTCACTTTATATTGCCTCCTGTGATAAAGAACTTTATAATGCAGTCTGTCGCTTTTATGTCTTCCTCATCACAGGTTCGTAGAAAGCTTCTTTTCCACGCACTAATAGATCATACATATTAAGGAGCAATTGTTATTGCTTGCACCGATGACAACTTACTTGAGGAATCTTATTCAATCCATAGGTAGGCATGGTGGACTCTCATGGCAAAACTGGGTTGAAGGTTTATGGATGCACAAGTAGTATCTCTACTTGGTGCGGGAGTTTTGGCTAATATGAGGTGGAAGCAATCGTCACATGCTAAGGGATCTCTAATCATATAACATTGTTCGGAACCAAGCAAACACAATTCATTATGTTGTCTTCGTTGTCCAACATCTACTTCTAAGCATGCAATAATTTAGTGAGTGTTCACAATCATAGAAGGTGTCAAACATGATGTATTTATATGTGAACCTCTCCTTATTTATCACTTCCTATTAATTGCAACATTGACCAAGGTCTACATTTGTCTACCCTCAACAAGTTTCAATCCACATTCTTTTTATATGTGAAGCCATCACTTCCCATAAGATCATTACATGATCTTTCATGCTTTTGTTCTTTTCTCACTCTTTTGATCATGGCAAGAGGCAAAGCCCTCAACTAAGACACTCTTTATTATATGGCTCACGAGCTCGAATACATCGGGGGTGACATAAAGGAAAACTCAAGACTAAAACCATAAGACTTTTAATCTACTAGAGAAAAAGAAAACTGAAAAGGAACAAACTAAAACAAAGGTAAAGCCAAAAGATGTGATGGTGATACGATACCGGGGCAACTCCCCCAAGCTTGGCACAAGCCAAGGGGATTGCCCATACCCATGCTTAGTTGTCTTCCTTCGGAGATGATGGTGGTGGAGTTGTTGCAATCTTTGATTCCAAGAGGGCCATTTATCTTTGATTTATACCTTGGAGATCTGTGATATGTTTCTGCAGCAAAACAACTTGACGAGTGAGATAAGTATTGCGAGCATGAGTTGTTTCACAAAACCTCAAGAGCTCAATCAAGGATGGAGACAGTAGGTGGAGGTAGGGTGGGAGGAAAACCACTTCTTCAACTTCTTCCTTGTTGAGCACAGATTGCACTTTGTCCCATGCCTAATTATTCTACTTAGTTTTGCCCTTGGTTTCTTTAGGTAGCCTTTCCCTGGCCTCCATGACCTCCATTCTTTTCAGATCAGCATTTACTTCTCCATAGACTTGAGGGAGATTGTTCTCCCCCACAGATTCCTGAGATGACATCTTGCTCTAAATCCGTGGCAGAAAATATGCTCGAAACGAAAACAGAGGAGATTTGCGTGATACGAGGGTCAGACCTTTCGAGAGAATATATAATGATTTTTTTCAGAACAGGAGGAGTACTCCACACGAAAACGGAGTCCGGGAGGCACACGAGGTGGCCACAAGCCCCCCAGGCGCGGCCAGGGGGTGGGCCCGCGCCTGGAAGGTTGTCGCCTCCTCGCGTGCTTTCCAGACTACTTCTAATTTTTCTATTTTTTCAAAAATTCCTACTGGAAAAGTTTTGGAGTGTGTTTTCGTACCGAATCACATACCTCTTCGTTTTGAGAGTCTAAAACAGGCTGATAAATATCACTTAGGTATTCTTCCAGAGTTATGGTATTGATGATATTGCTTTCAACATTTATGGGAGTACCGGAGATATAATGCTTGATTCTCTGCCCATTTACAACTCTCGGAAAATTACCTTCCGTTTTGTTGATCTTGATATCACCGGAACGATATACTTCCTCAACAATATAGGGACCTTCCCATTTAAGAGAAGCTTGCCTGCAAAGAATCTTAAATGAGAATTATATAGCAAGACATAATCACCTACATTGAACTGACGCTTTTGTATCCTCTTATCATGCCACCTCTTAACCTTTTCTTTGAACAAGTTTGCATTTTCATATGCATGAGTTCTCCATTCATCAAGCAAGCTAATATCAAATAACCTCTTCTCACCAGCAAGTTTGAAATCAAAGTTGAGCTCTTTGATTGCCCAATAAGCTTTATACTCTAGCTCAAGAGGTAAATGGCATGCTTTACCGTACACCATTTTGTATGAAGACATGCCCATGGGATTCTTATAGGAAGTTCTATAAGCCAGCGTGCATCATCGAGCTTCTTAGACCAATTCTTTCTAGACCTGTTGACAGCCTTTTGCAGAATTAGTTTAATCTCTCTATTGCTTAGCTCTACTTGACCACTGGACTGAGCGTGGTAGGGGGACGCAATTCTATGGTTGACATCGTACTTAGCAAGCATTTTACGAAAAGCACCATGAATGAAATGTGAACCACCGTCGGTCATTAGATATCTATGGACTCCAAATCTAGGGAAAATAACTTCTTTAAGCATCGTGATAGAGGTGTTGTGATCAGCACTACTAGTGGGGATAGCTTCTACCCACTTAGTGACGTAATCAACAGCAATTAGGATGTGAGTATACCCGTTGGATTTTGGAAAAGGTCCCATATAATCAAAGCCCCAAACATCAAATGGTTAAATAACAAGTGAATAGTTCATAGGCATTTCCTGACGTTTACCGATATTACCTATTCTTTGACATTCGTCACAAGACAATACAAATTTACGGGCATCCTTGAAGAGAGTGGGCCAATAGAAACCTGATTGCAATACCTTGTGTGCAGTTCTATCTCCCGCATGGTGTCCTCCGTAGGCCTCAGAGTGACACTTCTGTAGGATCAGTCCCTGTTCATGTTCAGGTACACAACGTCTAATAACACCATCTACTCCTTCCATATAAAGGTGAGGATCATCCCACAAGTAATGTCTTAAATCAAAGAAGAATTTCTTCTTTTGCTGGTATGTGAAACTAGGTGGTATATATTTGGCAACGATATAGTTTGAATAATCAGCATACCACGATGCACTACGTGAAGTATTGATGACATTCAATTGCTCATCGGGAAAGCTATCATAAATAGGTTGTGGGTCATCAAGAACGTTCTCCAACCTAGACAAGTTATCTGCTACTGGGTTATCAGCACCCTTTCTGTCGACAACATGCAAATAAAATTCTTGTAGCAAGAGAACCCATCTGATAAGTCTAGGTTTAGCGTCTTTCTTCTCCATGAGGTACTTAAAAGCAGCGTTATCAATGTGAATACTGACTTTGGAATCAACTATGTAAGACCTGAACTTTTTCAAATGCAAACACGACTACTAAAAACTCATTTTTCGTACTAGCATAGTTTCTTTGGGCACTGTCTAGAGTTTTAATAGCATAGTGAATAACATTCAACTTCTTATCAACTCTTTGCCCTAGGACAGCACCAACAACATAATCACTAGCATCACACATGATTTCAAAAGGTAAGTTCCAATCAGGTGGTTGCACAATAGGTGCAGTTATCAAGGCCTTCTTAAGTATTTCATAGGCTTCCTCACAATCATCGTCAAAACAAAAGGAATATCCTTTTGCAAGAGATTGGTAAGAGGCCTAGAAATCTTAGAGAAGTCTTTAATGAACCTTCTATAGAAACCAGCATGACCAAGGAAACTTCTTATACCCTTGATATCTGTGGGGTATGGCATTTTCTCGATTGCATCAACCTTAGCCTTATCGACTTCAATACCTCTTTCAGAATTTTTATGTCCTAAGATGATACCTTCATTAACCATAAAGTGGCACTTCTCCCAGTTCAAGACAAGATTGCTATCTTTACATCTCTACAAGATTCGATCAAGGTTGCTGAGGCAATCATCAAAACAAGACCCGTAAACGGAGAAGTCATCCATGAAAACCTCGACAATCTTTTCACAGAAGTCAGAGAATATAACCACCATACATCTTTGAAAGGTGGCAGGTGCATTACATAAGCCAAAAGGCATACGTCTATAAACAAAGGTACCGAAAGTGGAGGTGAAAGTGATTTTCTCCTGATCAGATTGTGCAACTGGTATTTGTGAGAAACGATAATAGCCGTCTAGAAAGCAGAAGTGTGTGTGTTTAGATAGTCTTTCTAGCATTTGGTCGATAAAAGGCAAAGGGTAATGATCTTTCCTAGTGGCTTTATTCAATTTCCTAAAATCGATCACCATCCTATAGCCAGTAATAATCTTGTGTGGGATCAATTCATCCTTATCATTAGGGACAACGGTAATGCCTCCCTTCTTAGGGACGCAATGCACCGGACTCACCCAATCACTATGAGCAACATGATAGATAATACCTGCTTCCACGAGCTTTAATATTTCTTTTCTTACTACTTATTTCATCTTAGGATTTAATCTCCTTTGATGATCAGCAACTGGTTTGGAATCACGATCAGTTTTAGTCTTGTGCTGGCATAGAGTGGGACTAATGCCCTTTAGATCATCAATAGTATATCCAGTAGCAGCACGGTGCTTTCTCAGAGTTTTTAGTAACTTCTTTTCTTCATGCTCTAAGAGGCTGGCACTAATAATAACAGGATATATCTCTTTTTCATCAAGATAAGCATACTTAAGAGTATCAGGCAAATGTTTAAGCTCGAACACAGGATCACCGTTTGGTGGGGGTGGATCCCCAAGCAGTTCTACAGGCAAATTATTCTTAAGGATAGGATATTGTTCTAAGACAGCCCTATCTATCTCATCCCTTTCATCCATATGCATATCATTTTCATGCTCAAGCAAGTATTGCTCTAAGGGATCAGTAGGAGGCATGGCAATAGAATCCAAGGCAATAGTTTCATCCTTACTGGGCAACTCTTTTTCATGAGGTTGTCTACCAAACTTGGAGAAATTGAACTCATGTGACACACCTTCAAAGCCAACAGTGACAGTTTGCTTCTCACAGTCAATATGAGCATTAACGGTATTGAGAAAAGGTATACCAAATATGATGGGACAAAAGCTATCTTGAGTGGTAGCGAGAACAAGGAAATCAGCAGGATACTTCGTTTTACCACACAAGACTTCAACATCCCTAACAATTCCCACATGGCAGATAGTATCTCTATTGGCAAGCTGAATAGTGACATCAATAGGTTCTATCTCAACAGGTGCAATCTCGTCTTTAATTTCATCATGTAAGGATTGAGATATTGCACTAACACTAGCACCCACGTCACATAAACCATGATAACAATGATCTCCTATCTTAACAGAAACAACACGCGTGCCAACAACATGCCTATGTTTATCTCTAGCGTGAGGTTTAGCAATTCTAGCAGCATCTTCACAGAAGTGAATATTATGTCCCTCAACATCATCGGACAGGAGATCTTTGATAATAGCAATGCTAGGTTCAACTCTAATTTGCTCAGGGGGTGTAGGTATTCTAATGTAGCCTCTACTTATCACAGTTGAAGCTTTAGAATGATCCTTTATCCTAACAGGGAAAGGTGGTTTCTCAATGTAAGCGTTGGGAACAATAGGATCATTATAGGGAATGATTTTCTCTTCAACTGGATTGGGTTTAACTACATTGAATTATAAAGGAGGATGATATTTAAACCATTTCTCTTTGGGAGATCAATATGAGCAGCAAATGATTCACACAATGAAGCTACTATCTCAGAGTCAAGTCCATACTTAGCGCTAAAGTCACAAAAAGTATTTGTTTCAACAAAGGATTTAACGCAATCAAACTTGAAATTCATACCTGACTCCTTACCTTCATCAAGCTCCCAATCTTCAGAGTTGCGTTTAATTCTCTCCAATAAATTCCATTTGAAGTCAATATCTCTCTTCATAAAAGAACAGGTACAAGAAGTATCAAGCATGGTGCGATCTTCATAAGAAAGCCGAGCATAGAAGTTCTAAATGATAATTTCTCTCGAGAGCTCATGGTTGGGGCAAGAATATAACATTGATTTAAGCCTCCCCCAAGCTTGAGCGATGATTTCTCTGTCACGAGGCCAAAAATTATAAATATAATTCCGATCACGATGTACTAGATGCATAGGATAAAACTTTTGATGAAATTCCAATTTCGACCTATTGTAGTTCCATGATCCAATATCATCACATATCCTATAGCATGTCAACGCCTTATCCCTCAAAGATAAGGGAAAGACCTTCTTATTGTCCTCATCCTCGGGCAAACCTGCAAGCTTAAATAAACCACAAACTTCATCTACATAGATTTGATGCAAGTCTAGATTTGATGTTCCATCTCTTGTAAAAAGATTAGCCAGCAATTTCTCAAGCATACACGAAAGAAATTCAAAGCAAATACTTTCGGTAGGTGCAGCAGGTTGAGGACCAACTCTTTATCCTTCCGTTCGAGGTGAAGATACCCCGAACAAGCCCCTCAAAGGATTAGGTTCCATAGTGACAAGTGACAATAAATTTCAGCAGACTATATAGATGTTTCCTTACCAAGTTCCACTTACCATAGGCGCTTCACTCCCCGGCAACGGCGCCAGAAAATAGTCTTGATGACCCATAAGTATAGGGGATCTATCGGAGTCCTTTCGATAAGTAAGAGTGTCGAACCCATACAGGAGCAGAAGGATCTGACAAGTGGTTTTCAGCAAGGTAATATCTGCAGGCACTCAAATTATCGGTAACAAGTGGTTGTGTGGTGAGATGATTCATAGCAAGCAACAAGTAACAAAAGTAACAACGGTGCGGCAAAGTGGCCCGATCCCTTTTGTAGCAAGGGACAAGCCTGGACAAAGTCTTATAGGAGGAAAAACGCTCCCGAGGACACACGGGAATTTCTGTCATGCTAGTTTTCATCATGTTCATATGATTCACGTTCGTTACTTTGATAGTTTGATATGTGGGTGGACCGGCGCTTGGGTACTATCCTTAATTGGACAAGCATCCCACTTACGATTAACCCCTCTCACAAGCATCCGCAACTACGAAAAAAGAACTAAGACAAAGTCTAACCATAGCATTAAACTGGTGGATCCAAATCATCCCCTTACGAAGCAACGCATAAACTAGGGTTTAAGCTTCTGTCACTCTAGCAACCCATCATCTACTTACTACTTCTCAATGCCTTCCTCTAGGCCCAAATAATGGTGAAGTGTTATGTAATCGACGTTCACATAACACCACTAGAGGAAAAACAACATACAAAACATCAAAATATCGAACGAATACCAAATTCACATGACTAATATTAGCATGACTTATCCCATGTCCTCAGGAACAAAAGTAACTACTTAAAAAGCATAATAATATTCATGACCAGAGAGGTAAAGAGTAGCATCAAGGATCTGAACATAAACTCTTCCACCAAGTAATCCAACTAGCATCACCTACAAAGAGTAATTAACACTACTAGCAACCTTACAAGTACCAATCGGAGTGGCGAGACGAAGATTGGTTACAAGTGATGAACTAGGGTTTGGAGATGAGATGGTGCTGACGAAGATGTTGATGGTGATGAGTCCCCTCCGATGAGAGGAGTGTTAGTGATGACGATTGCGATGATTTCCCCCTCCGGGAGGAAAATTTCCCCGGCAGGATCGTCCTGCCGGAGCTCTAGATTGGTTCTGCTCAAGTTCCGCCTCGTGGCGGCGGTGAATCTTTCGAAAAGACTCGTCCCGAATTTTTTCAGAACGAAACCCTTCATATAGCAGAAGAGGGGAGCCAGTGGGCCAGCAGGGAGCCCACAAGCCCCCTAGGCGCGGCCAGGGGGGTGGACGCGCCTATTAGGCTTGTGGCCACCTGCTGGCGCCCCTTTGGCACTTCTTCGGACCAGTATTTTTTATATATTCCCAAAAAATCCACGTTGATTTTCACGGCTTTTGGAGTTGCGCAGAATACGCATCTCAAACTTGCTCCTTTTCTAGGCCAGAATTCCAGATGCCGGCATTCTCCCTCTTCATGTAAACCTTGCAAAATAAGAGATAAAAGGCATAAGTATTGTACCGTGAAGTGAAATAACAGCCCAAAAAGCAATAAATATCAACATGAAAGCATGATGCAAAATGGACGTATCATCAATCTCATCAAACACCACCATCGTCCACCAAGCCTACAAAGGAATTAGTCACCCTAGGTGGTCAGCATAATGGCGGTGTTGATTGAGAAGGGCTGGTGAGGATGACGACAATGAATCCCCCTCTCCGGAGCCCCAAACGGACTCCAGATCAGCCCTTGGGAGGAAGAACAAGTGGTGGCGGCGGCTCCGTCTTGTAAAAAGCGATGAAAACTTCTCTCTGATTTTTTCTCTGATGATGTGATTTTATAGGACTCAATATATGGTCGGAGGAGTCACGTGCGTCCCACAAGCTATCTGGGCGCGGCCAGGGGTGGTGCCATGTTGGCTTGTGCCCCCTTGGCGACCTCCCTCCAGCAGATCTTTGCTCCATAATTCATTATAAATCCCAAAAATAATTCAAAAAAAGTTATTTCTGCAATTCCAAGAACCTCTATTTCTGCACACAAATAACACCAAGGTAGTTCTGCTGAAAACAACGTCAGTCCGGGTTAGTTTCATTGAAATCATGCAAATTAGAGGTCAAAACCAGAGAAAGAGTGTTTGGAAAAGTAGATACGTTGGAGACGTATCAACTCCCCAAGCTTAACTCATTGCTTGTACTCAAGCAATTGAGTTGATAAACTGAATATAATAAAGAAAAGGTTTACAAAATCTTTTGTTCTCGTCATTATACACATTATTAGCTAGTGTTCATGTCTTCAACATAAATCATAAATAACCACATCCATGATGACAACTAAATATCTCATCTACTCATGGCAATACATAACTAACTAGCAAGCAATAATAAGATATCTCACATGCCAATAATTTGTCAAAATAATGATGATACAATATAGTGACATGGTATTTCGCTAGCCCTTTCTGAGACCGCAAAATATAAATGCAGAGCAGCTCTAATATTCAAGTAGTGACTACACATTATACTTCAGAATAGAAAAATTATTCTAGTCATGCTCATATCCAACACTGACAAGACTCAATGCGTAAAAATGACAATAGTGCTCTCCAGTCTAGTGTTGTAGGTAAGAGGCTGATGACTCAGCATGAAAATAAATATATAGGCCTTTCGCAGAGGGAAGCATTGACTTGTGGAGGTGCCATAGCTCAAGTTTTAAACAGAGTTGAAATTGTAATTTTGGATGGTGCACTTTTCGTGTCAACGTTACAAGAAATGTTTTCAATATCTTCCATGCTAAACTCATTATTGGCGGTTCCCAAACAGAACTGTAAAGTTTACTCCTTTCCACCATCCATACACAAATGATCGCTAACTGAATCGACAGGTGCCTGCCAACATAAAACTGTCCCAAGGAGTTTTGTTTAATTGATTAGATTATGCAGGACTGGGCATTCTTTTTACCAATGTCTCTCATGCAATGAGAGTGAATAAACGACCGTCTTGAGAATAACTTACTTAGCATGGAAGATAATGACCACCTCGTCACTCCATGGGCGAGGCAAGTGCATAAATAAGATGTTTATTTGAATATTGAGAGGTGGAATGTGCAAATTTACTTGGAACAGCAGTGTAATACCGCATATAGGTAGGTATGGCGGACACATATGGAATAACTTGGTTTTAAGGATATTGGGTGCACAAGCAGCATTCCCGCTTAATACATGTGAAGGATAGCAAAAGATTGGTAGGCGACCAACCAGAGAGCAAAAACGGTCATCAGCATGCATTGAAAATAATAAAGTTTGGACATAGCATGAGTAGGATATAAGCACACCGAATTTAAATATCTTCAAGGATGCATTGGTTTTGAATCAACTACATGTTTGCACATGGGACAAGTCAAACCACTCGAAATACTTAGAGGGAAATACCATACTACCATATCACTTCATAACCATTTTAATGCATGTTAACACACACGATAAATCATTATCCACTCCTAGCTATTTAAGCGTGGCATGAGAAACTATAATCTTTAATTGTCATCATAAACATGTCTACTCACGATATACTAAATCAAGATCAAACTGGCTAAACATATTTACAAAGATGGAAAACAAGAAGAGTTCACACCAGCTTCCTTTGCCACGATCAATTCGTCAAATATCGTCATTATTGCCTTTCATTTGCATGACCTAAGGTTGTGATATCAATAGTGCAAGAATATCATGGACTAAGCTGGAATCTGCAGGGCATATGAATACAAAGGAGAAGACAAGGTAATATTGGCTCATTATTATATTGATAATAAAGCATAGAGGAGCCACTCAACATTCATCGTGGTCATCTCCTTCCTCAACAAAAAGGAAAAGAAATTGAGGGAAACACACTGAAATATTTTTGGAGTTTTTGTTTTTTAAGCAAGCAAAAGAAACAAAGGGAAAACAAGAACGAGAAAAACTATTTACACGGGAAAGCTCCCAACAAGCAAGAGGAAATCTTTTGGGGATTTCTTTTATACTACAACTAATGAAACAGAAAAATAAAATCGAAAAGAAACGAGAAATATTTTTTGGTTTTAAAAGTCTTTCGAACACACAAGAGGAATGCGGAAAAATAAATCTAACAAGGATATACAATGAAAGAGGATGAACACCAAAAATTTGTATAAAGTGTTTGAACATGAATGAAATGTCGGTGAGAAATATGTACCCCCAAGCTTAGGCTTTGGCCTAGCTTGGTAACCACCCTGCTAATAGCCATCAGGTCCAGGAAAGTGTTTATGTGGCTGCTCCTAAGCATTCCAATCCTAGCCTCGGCCTCCATAGTAGACAACACGTCACGGTATGCAATTATGTCTTCTGGCATGATGGTATATCCGTTCCTACATGAAAGTCAAACAAAGAGGGTGCACGCAACACAATAATATCATGAGTGTTCTTGGTGTATACTAAGTTATAGTGGATGCCCTGCGGTAGCTCAATTTCCGCAGTGAATAGATGTTCTAACATAGGTTGGTGGTCGAGATAAACCTAAGGCAACAAATAATCAGTAGGGCATATAGCAATATTAAGACGCTTTGTCAAGCGTGTGGTATAAATGCCACCATGAATCTTGCCATTGGTTCAGTTAATATATAAGCGACACACGACCGTAGCTCCTATGTTGTAAGTATTATCACCATAAATTTCGCGATGCAAAATAGCCAGGGTTGGGCCCCTGAGACCACCACCCCGCTCAATAGGAGTTACGCATTTTCCTATAAATATAGAAAAATAGTGCATAGACGTAAAATGCAAACTAGAGGCCGTGGCGTTTGATACGCCCCTAGTTTCCCCCATAGTTAAGGTGAGGAGGAACCCCTCAAATTCCTCAGGCTTAGGCCCGTGTATCCCTCCGTCAGAGGGGAGCATGACAATCTCACAAAATTCATCTAATGGCATTTCATAGTTTGTTGCATAAAGGGCAAATACTAATTTGGGAGCACCGGGCGTGTTTACGAAGTGAAAGTTTTGCATGAAGGAATTAGTAAGGAGATAGTATTGGTCACATTCATATGTGAGGAAGTTGGTCAGCCCAACATTTGCAATCAATTGAATGAACATAAAAACTAGCTTCAGTCATGGAAGGTGTATGCGGCCATTCACAAGGCCTAACCTCCGCATTGCGAAAAATGTTGAGATCGCGATCTTGAGTCCTCCGAGAAACTCCCTTGGGGATACGACTAGAATAACCTTTCATTAAGAAATTGATTCTCCTAAGCACAAATTTCTGAAATTTTTGAGCCACAAATTTATGTCAATAAAACTTTATGAGATTGATAGAAACTACTCATATGGATATTTAGAGGCTATATAAAGCATTCATACTACTTGGAACTCAAAGAATTTAACTTGCAAGCTCATTTTATGTACCACAAAGTGAAGAAATTTATGAAAAATATAAAAAATTATAAGAAAAAATAGTTGGAGGGATGGAGGAGTCACATACCAAGGAAGAATTTCCTCAAAACAGTTTGGGAAATGGAGTTCCGAGCAAAGAGATCGAAAAATTTAGTTTCAAGAGGAAGAACACAGGAGAGAGAGAGAGAGCTAGGGATTTTTTTTCTGGAGGTAGAGGATGAATTGAGATGGTAGGATAAGGTAGGGTGGCGCTGTGGGTCCCACAAGCCATCTTGGAGCAACCTCGGGGTGTGCCTTGTTGGCTTGTGGCCCATGGGTTCTTGATCATGCTGTTATTTTTTTTGCCAAAACATCTAATATATTCCAGAAATATTTATGTTAAAATTTTGTGCCAATCTGAGACTTTTTATTTGTGGGTCATGTTTTATTGCATAGGAAAAATCAGAAAACAAGAAAAGTCAAAATAATTTCTCTTTCTTAACCAATAATAACATTGAACAAACTTCTGATACAAAGTGTTGTGAATACTCAATTTATCAATCACATGTCTTTCGAAATGGATCCATTAATAAGTTTAGCGAAGTCTTATCAATAATCATTTCCAATTAACATGAAACCAATTTCTTTTGGTATATCACTAGGTTACCTGAAGGGGGATTTGCATGTCCCCAACAATAATATTATAGTATCTCTTTTTCTTGGCAGTAGGTAGAGGGATTGTAAAATCTCCAATGATGGCCATGCGAATAGGCACAATGACATTAATATCATTAACCAAAGTTTGCTTCTTAGTAAAATGCAGAGTATGTTGCTTGCCATTAACATGGAAAGTGACCTTGCTTTTGTTCCTATCAATAACAACCCATGCAGTATTTAGAAAGGGTCTACCACGGATGATCGACATACTGTCGTCCTCGGGCATATCAAGAATAATAAAGTTTGTTAAGATAGTAACATTTGCATCCATAATGGGAACGTCCTCGAAAATTCCAATAGATAAAGAAGTGGATTTATCAGCCATTTGTAAAGATATCTTAGTGGGTGTAAGCTTATTCAATTCAAGTCCTTTATAAAGGGATAAATGCATAACACTAATACCTGCTCCTAAAACACATAAAGAATAATTAGAAAGCATGGTAGCAATTTCAGTTTCGGGTATCTTTCTTTTGTTGGTATTAATATCCTTCATATACATAGCACACAGAGGCATTTTCAATATATCAGTCAAGCGAGTGCGCACAAAGACATGTCTAATCATTTCAGCAAAGCGTTCAAAATCTTCATTGTCCCTACTTTCGGAAGGCTTTTGAGGTAATGGCATGGATTTTTGAACCCGTGGTTACCTTTTCCTTCCATGTTTTCTAGCAACAAAGTCTCTCTTATCATAACGTTTATTTTTACGAGGTGGGTTATCAAGACCCTCAACAGATTCTATATCCACATTATTATCATGTTCTTTATTATTATCTGACGGAACATCTCCATGCACCTTATTACTTTCTCCTTCATTTTCATTATCACTAGGTGCATGTTTAGTACCGGATCATAAATGGAAACAACATTGTGATTCTCAATAGTTTTTTCTATAACAAGTTCACTAGAAGCATGCAAAGTCCTATCATCTTTCTTTTTATTTTTCCTATTAGCTGGACTAGGTGCATCATCATTTATCCTCTCAGAACCTTGTTCAATTCTGTTAGGGTGACCTCTAGGATAAATAGGTTCTTGAGTGATTCGACCTCCTCTAGTCACTAGTATAACATTATGATCATTAATATTATTATTCATTTTAGCAAGAAAATCATTTGGTGACTTAGATATGTGTCCTAGTTGGGTGTGAACCATAGAGGCATGTTCACCTGGACCTATCACATCATTAGCAACTCTAAACATCAAGTCACAAAACTAGTCTATAATTATGGCATTATTTTTTGATTGATACTTGACATAGTTATTCAAGTGCTCTTTCTTAACATCATAATTATCAAATTCGTCCATGCATTGATGAGGTGTCTTAGCATAAGGTATATAATTTACATTAAAGGAACGGAGAGAGTTTACCTCTACTACATGTGTGAGGGTATCAAGCCCATGTATTTCTTTAATCGGTGGTAATTTCTTGACATCCTCAATTTTGTTACCTTTCTCTTTCGTAGATATTTTTGCTGCTTGCATATCTTCAGGGTTGAGGAATAAAATACCTCTCTTCTCTTGAATAGGTTCCAGTGGTGGTTCAGGGTGCGTCCAATCATAGGCATTTTGCAATAAATTATTTAATAACTTTTTGGGTTGTACAATGCTTCTTTCCTTGAAAACACAACTACCATAACTATCTAGGAAACCCCTAAAAGCATATGTTAGTCCATTATAGAAGATATCAAGAATTTCATTCTTCTTAAGAGGACAATTAAGCAGAGCTCTAAGTAACACGAGAAGCCTCCCAAAGATTGAGAGAGATTCTCCTCTTTAATTTGCACAAAGTTAGATAGTTCCTGTAAAGCAGCTTGTTTCTTATGAGAAGGAAAATGTTTTTTAGGAACGTAATAAAGTATATCCTGGGGACTATGCATACAATGAGGATCAAGGGAAATGAACCATTCCTTGGCCTCGACTTTCAGTGAGAACGGAAAAAAGCTTAAGGATATAATAGTAGCATATCTTTTCATCATTGGTAAACAAGGCAACAATATAATTTAGTTTCATTTTCACAACAATGGGAAGGTTCAAACTCTACTATAGGAACCAGTTCAGGGTCTATAGTGAATTCATAGTCCTTATTAGTGACAAATATAGGAGAAGTAGCAAATTTAGGTTCATGTTTCTTTTTCTCCATCATATATTTTTCTTTTAGTTTGCATAGTAATCTCTTCACATCATCTCTATTTTCACAAGCAAGTAAATCCCTGGCTAACTCACCATCCATAACATAACCTTCACGTACATAATGCAATTCATACCTATTAGGAGGACGAGGTGTAGAAGGGTATTCAAAGTCTTCATCAGTTTCAACATTTTCAAGTTCGCTAGCTCTAGCAATCTGAGCATCAAGTAATTCACTTAGTGGGAGAGTTTCAGTTTCAACATGTGTAGCAATAGTATTATGATTAAGTTCATAAGTAGTATCATCAAGTGCATGTGACATATCAGGACAATCAACAAGTGGTGGTGTAACGAGATAATTCAAAACAGTAGGTGAATCAAAAGGAGAGCTACATGTCAGTTTCTTACCTCCTCTCGTGCGAGATGGGACGATATTAGTTTGATTATCTTTCAGATTCTTCATAGTGGCTATTGGATATCCTCAAGTCAACACAATAAATAAATCCATGCTCCCCGGGAACGGCGCTAGAAAAAGGTCTTGATAACCTACAAGTATAGGGGGGTCGCGACAGTCTTACGGTTAATATATCACCCTAATTAATGGATTTGACACAAGGGGAGCCAAAGAATATTTATTGTCCTTGATAGTCGAGTTGTCAATTCAACCACACCTCGGATATCTCTCTTTAGCAAGGAATTAGTAGCACAACAAATGATAGTAGTAACAGTAACAGTGGTAGCATCAATTTTGGTAACAATAGTAACACGAGCAATTGAGTAGCAGGTGTGACAGTAGCAGCAACAGTAGTAACTTAGCAAGATTCAATATATGTAAAATGTAGGCACGTGGATCATTGATGGATAATGATTTAGATGACATTGATCATGTAAGAATTAAACACTAGGGTGACACAAAACTAGCTCCAATTCATCAATATAATGTAGGCATCTATTCTGTATATAGTCATACGTGCTTCCAATAATAAATTGCATTCCAGCTTTTGTCCTACCCTCCCGTGGAAGCGGTATCCTATTGGAAACAAAGGGATATTGAGGATAGCTTTTAATAGGAAACCGAAAAAAGCATTAACACATTGTGAATACATGAACTCCTCAATCTACGGTAATCACCGGAAATAAGCCCAATTATTGTCACCTTGGGGTATGCGGATAAAGACACATAATAGGTATGTACAACTTGCAAGATAGGATCCAAATCAATCTTATATTCACAAAACATAATATGTTTAGATCTGAAATCATGGGCTCGGGCCCTATTGACAAGCATTAAGCATAGCAAAGTCATAGCAACATCAATCTCAGAACATAGTGGATACTGGGGATAAAGCCCTATCAAACTTAACTCGATTACATGGTCAATCTCATCCAATCCCACCACCATCTAGCAAGACTACAAAGGAATTAGTCACTCCAGGTGGTGAGCATCATGGAGGTGTTGATGGATAAGGGTTGGGGATGACGACAACGATGAATCCCCCTCTCTAGAGCCCCAAACGCACTCCAGATCAGCACTCCAGAGGAAGAACAAGAGGTGGTCGCGGCTCTGTCTCGTAAAATGTGATGAAAACTTCTCTCTAATTTTTCTCTCCCAAGATGTGATTTTATAGGACTGGAATTAGTGTCGGAGGAGCCACGTGGGACCCACAAGCCATCAGGGCGCGACATGGGGGGCGCCCTATTGGCTTGTGCCCCGTGGCAACCTTCCTCCGACAGATCTTTGCTCCATAATTTATTAGAAATCTGAGAAATAATTAAAAAAAAGTTTTGTCCAATTCTGAGAACTTTATTTATGCACAAAAATAACACGTGGGGAAGTTGTGCTGAAAACAGTGTTAGTCCGGGTTAGTTTCATTCAAATCATTCAAATAAGACTTCAAAACAAGAGCAAAAGTGTTTGGAAAAGTCGATGCATTGGAGACGTATCACACCACCAGCCATGGTGCCACCGTGTTAGCTCGCACCGTTTCTCATCCTTGGATGATCCGGCCACTACCCGAAGCATCCCGCTCCGGCCTCCTTTCTCTCCGCCTTGTGTTGCGTGCCGCACAAGCAGCCGCTTCCCCAATGTCCCTCGATCCCGAACACGAACGGGAGGATGACGAGCCCTTATTCGCTCCTCGTCAATGCCTAGCACTCACCCACCAGTATTGCATGCAGCGCAAGCCCAGCTTCCACTTGTGTGCCAGCAGCCCCGCGCCAAGCCCAGGTCCGCCGAAGCGATCATTGACCAAGCCCGAGCCACGCCTCTTGGCAGCCGCCGACCCAACCGCTTCGCCAGGCCACTCCATCGCAACTAGGCCTCAAGGCCCAATGGGAACTCCCACAGCCAAACCCCCAGACTTAGTGATTTTTGCTAAGTCAGTTGCATCTGTTTAAAATGTCACGCTGGCATTTTAAAATGTTTGTAACTTCATGTCCATGCCTCTGATGAGAACAAACTATATATGAATATTTCCCAATTCATCATGCTCTACATCATGGCATCATTTGCACACATATTTGAAGTCATATACATGTCGTAAATTGTGTTGCAAGAGTGCTTCACTCATAATCGTCATAAAATGTTAAAACTTGCAAACTTTCATGTATGATTGCATCTAAACTGTAGCTCCTATACATGTGATTTCTTCATGGGATTTGTTGTATGTTATGTATAATTTGATGCCATGCCATTGGTTGCCATAAAAATTATCACTGTCATGTCAATATGTTGCTCTAAAGTAGCTATCATGTTAAATTTGTTTTTTTGTTATCGTAAGTTCTGAATCACATTAATCAAACCATGCCTCCTTCAAACTTGTGCCAATGGAGTAATTTGTAGCATGCTATGTCTACTTGCTGATAGTATTTTTGGCATGCCACAAATTTCATGTTTAGCTATAGTTTTCATCATGTGAACATGCTTACTTGATTTTTCTGATTTTGAGATGTAAAAATATTTCTGAGTGTGAAACTGTTATGAAAATTGCCGTTTTGTCATGTGAATTGCCATTGATCTACAACTCCTTTGTTGTTGCTCAATTGGAGTGTTTTGTTAAGCATCTTATGGACTATCATGTTGTGCCATTAGCCTCCAAAAATAGGATTTGCATCATAACTATTTTTGTTGTCAAACATGCCTAAATGTTAAAAATTGCTCCTCTTGCACTCTCTTAATTACATTATGTCCGAGAATTTGTTTACTTCAGATAGTATTTTTGTGCTTATGCTAGCTATGATTCAGTGGATCTTGTGATCGTTCTTATATGGAATGAAATTAAGTAGATTATGTCAACTACCATGTTGTACATTTTTATACCATTAAAAGTTTTGTAGCACATATATTTCTTGCTCTGAATATGCCTTCAGGTTAAAATTGTTTGTAAAAAATCTGTTATTTTTCCTCAGTCCTTAAATGCTATGTTTTACAGTCATGTTGTGAGCATCCTACCAAGTGATCCATGACTCTTTTCACCATGATTCCTTTTGATAAAATGAAGTTCATATAACATGCTAATGTCCCACGCTTAGTCTATCCATTTTAAGCTCCTTTAGAATGGTGGTTTGGTGTCTGCAAATTGGTATGTTGGTGTTTTGGGAATATTATCACTATAACTTGGGTTGGTGTAGGATCGACAGTATGTCTAGAGGGGGTGTGATTAGACTACTTGACAACATATTTTTTTACCTTTTCCCAAGTTTACTTGACAGGTAACTACGACAGTTATGACAAGTCAAATACACCCTAAACATGTAGTTCTAATACCATTGCAGTGGAAAGTAAACATGCAAGTGTAAATAGAGGAGTAAGGAAGGGAGAGCAAACACATAAGGTTGACACGGCGATTTTTGGCATGGTTCCAATAGGTGGCGCTATCGTACATCCATGTTAGTGGAGACTTCAACCCACAGAGGGTAACGACTGCGAGGGTCCACAGAGGGCTCCACCCACGGAGGGTCCACAAAGAAGCTCCCTTGTCTATCCTACCACGGCTTCCATCCACGGAGGACTAGCCTTACTCACGATAGATCTTTAAGAAGTAGGCGATCTCCTTGCCTTTACAAACATCTTGGTTCAACTCCACAACACAAAGTTGGAGGCTCCCAAGCAACACCTAACAAATCTAGGAGGCACCACCCTCCAAAAGGTAATAGATGGGATAGATCAATGAACTCCTTGCTCTTGTGCTTCTAAAGATAGTCTCCTCAACACAAATATCGCTCACACAAAATATGCATGGGTAGGAGAGGTTGATTTGGTGGAAAGCAGTTTGGGGAGGCTAGAGATCAAGATTGAAATAATTGGATTGGAATATCTTGGTCTCAACACATGACTAGGTGGTTCTCTCTCGGAAAATGGATCTGGAAATGAAGTGTGTGTTGTGAGTGCTTCTCCCACGAATGAGAGGCGGGTGAAGGGGTATCTATAGGAAGCACCCAAAATCGAACCGTTACAGACAAAAGAGAAAACTCAGTGACACCGAAGTGGAGAACTCGGTGGTACCGATTAGCACATAAGTGGTGAACTTTTGAATCTCCGTGAGACCGATATATAGAACTCGATGGCACCGAAGAGGTGACTAACGGTCAGATGGCCAAACTCGGTGGCACCGATCCTCAAACTCAGAAATTCTGATTTTGTGTATCTTGGCAACAAAATGTTGGTCACGCTGAACTCGGTAGCACCAATGAAGTTTCGGTTGCACCGATTTGGTGGGAATGGCTAGGGTTATGTCTTATGTTCAAACTCGTAGGGTCCGATGTGGCAATGTTGGTGACACAAAATTTGTGAATGTGGAACTTGACAGAGTGGATATGTGGTGAAAAATGACTTAGTGTTTTGGTGGCTAACTTTGAGCATTTGAGAAATCAGTTCATTTTACTACCTCACCCCCTTTTAGTAGTATTGGCTTTCCTATGGACTCAAAAGTGATTTCTCACAAATATAAAATGAAGAGTCTTATAGATTGAAGCTTGAGCCAATATTATTCCTTTCTTGCATCCAGGGGCATCTCCACATAAACCTTAAACCATAGCATCTTTTGAACTTTTCTGAAATATACTTGGAAAACACATTGGTCCAATGATGCATATGTTGTGATCAATTATGAAAACCACCCTAGGGAGCAATTGTGCTTTCAATCTTTCCCTTTTTTATAATTGATGAGAACATATATATCAAAGCTTCGACAAAAGATATAATCAATGATTAGCATCAATGCTTTGAGAAGTATGTGAAAAGCAAGAGCTCCCCCTAAATTGGTGCATTATTGAAAATTTGAGTTTGAATGCAAATGCACAAACGATTAGGATCATGGGATACTCTTGCATGTCACATACTTCTTGGTGCTACGTAAAAAGAATAGCAATGCACATGACACCAACAAGTTAAGTGAATGATCATCACATGGATAGCTAAAAGATAATATCGTAGCATCACACAGGATAAAGCGTATGATCAAACACATATAGGATAAAGTCATCCAACAGACAAAGTTTTTAAAATCAAACGAGAGAAAATAAAGTCAAAAGCTCTCTCTTTCGCACGAAGTATATGATCTATACATTTCTTCCCCATTGGCAACAAGTTACCAAAAAGTTCAAAAGTATAGAACTACTCGTCTCTCTGGGCAGCTGATGATGGAGTCGATAGAACTGCGTCTGCGAAGACATCTGCTGATGTCCCTGGAGTTGGAGGAGTTGATATTGAAGGAGATTGAGCTAGAGCTGGTGCTCAAGCTACTCAAGCTTGTGCTGAAGATGTGTGTCCTTCTCTGGAGTAGGAACAACAACTGACCAGGGCATGGTGTTGAACTCTGTACTAGTTGGAGGAGGAGACTCATCCTCTTCATCATCATCTTCATCTTCATCCTCTAATCATGGAATCTCCACAGAGTAAACTTCATGTTGAAGTTGTTTGACAATTGTGGTCAACTGAGTTACCTTCATATCCATGTTTTGGAATTTTGTTTCCACAACTCTCTCAAGGCTCTTCTAATTTTGCATGATCTCCTGAATGTTCTTCTCCATGCCTTGGACAGTGTTTACTAAAAGTGCCATTTCCTCAGCTTGAGTTCTGAGTTGTGGAACTGGAGGTGGCATGTTTCTAGCAGCTTCAGTGCATGCTGCATGTGCTGCCATTCTTGCTACAACTGAGTTAGGATTATTGTCATCCATCACAACCTCATTATCTTCAAATTCTGGCTGAAGAGGTAGACGGGGACGATCAAGTAGATATGCATGCTTTCCTAGCTTGGCATTGATGAGCATCTAAATGTAAGGTGCATATACACATGATCTCTTGTGATTCACAGCAGTCCTTCGGATAGTCTCAACTATCAAGTCCATCACTCTAAATCTGGTATGGGTATCAAGTAGGTGCAGCAGGTTGGTTGAATATTGTCTGATCATCTTCTCATCTCCTGACTTAGGCATGAGACTTTATTGGAGTATAGTGTTTGTCGTGGGAATACCTGTTAGAAATATGCCCTAGAGGCAATAATAAAACGGTTATTATCATATTTCCTTGTTTATGATAATCATCTATTGTTCATGCTATAATTGTATTAACAGGAAACAGTAATACATGTGTGAATAAATAGATCACAATGTGTCCCTAGCAAGCCTCTAGTTGGCTAGCTCGTTGATCCATTGATGGTCATGGTTTCCTGATCATGGGCATTAGATTTCCTTGATAACGGGATCACATAATTGGGAGAATGATGTGATGGACAAGACCCAATCCTAAGCATAGCACTAGATCGTATTGTTCGTATGCTAAAGCTTTTCTAATATCAAGTGTCTTTTCCTTCGACCGTGAGATTGTGCAACTCCCGGATACCGTCGGAGTGCTTTGGGTGTATCAAACGTCACAACGTAATTGAGTGACTGTAAAGGTGCACTACGAGTACCTCTGAAAGTGTCTATTGGGTTGGTACGAATCGAGATCGGGATTTGTCACTCCGCGTGATGGAGAGGTATCTTTGGGCCCGCTCGGTAGAACATCATCATGAGCTCAATGTAACTAAGGAGTTAGTCACACGATGACGTGCTACGGAACGTGTAAAGAGACTTACTGGTAACGAGATTGAACCAGGTATAAGTATACTGACGATCGAATCTCGGGCAATTTCTATACCGACACACAAAGGGAATTGTATATCGGATTGAATGAATCCTTGACATCGTGGTTCATCCGATGAGATCATCGTGGAGCAAGTGGGAGCCACCATGGGTATCCAGACCCCGCTGATAGTTATTGGCCAGAGAGGTGTCTCGATCATGTCTACATGTCTCTCGAACTCGTAGGGTCTACAAACTTAAGGTTCGATGATGCTAGGGTTATAGGGAATTGTTATACGAGGTTACCGAAAGTTTTTCAGAGTCCCGGATGAGATCCCGGACGTCACGAGGAGCTCCAGAATGGTCCGGAGGTAAAGATTGATATATTGGATAGACGGTTTTGGACACCGGAAATGTTTCGGGGGTCACCAGTAATGTACCGGGACCACCAGGACCACCAGGAATTGTCCCGGGGGTCCTCCGGGACGGGCCACCAGCCCCAAGAGGTAGCATGGGCCAAAAGAGGGAGGGAAACCAGCCCAAAATGGGCTGGTGCGCCTCCCACAAGGAGGCCCAAGGTGCAGGAGGTGGAGAGGGGGGGAAACCCTAGGTGTTGGTGGGCCTAAGGGCCACCTAGGGGTGCGCCACCACCTCCCCTTGCCCTGGCCGCCGCACCTCTCATTTGGGGGGGCTGCCGCACCACTTAGGGTGGGAACCCTAGGGGTGGCACTCCCCCTCCCCTCCTCCTATATACAGTGGGGGTTTTGGGGCTGTTTTGCACATAGTTTTCCCTCTCCCTCGGCGTAGCGCTACCCTCCCTTCTTCCTCCTCTCCCACGGTGCTTGGCGAAGCCCTGCCAGGAGACCTCGGCTCTCCATCGACACCACGTCGTCGTGCTGCCGGAGATCTTTCCCAACCTCTCCCTCCTCCTTGCTGGATCAAGGTGGAGGAGACGTCACCGGGCTGCACATGTGTTGAACGCGGAGGTGTCGTGGTTCGGCACTAGATCGGAATCACACCGCAATCTGAATTGCCGCGAGTACGACTCCATCAACCGCGTTCTAGAAACGCTTCCTCTTAGCAATCTTCAAAGGTATGAAGATGCACTCACCCCTCTCTCGTTGCTGGTCTCTCCATAGGAAGATCTGAATATGCGTAGGAATTTTTTTGAATTTATGCTACGTTACCCAACAGTGGCATCCGAGCCAGGTTTTCTATGCGTAGATTCTATGCACGAGTAGAACACAAAAGGTTGGGGGTGATGATTTTTCAATTGCTTGCCGCTACTAGTCTTATTCTTTTCCGGCAGTATTGTGGGATGAAGAGGCCCGGACCGACATTACATGTACGCTTACGTGAGACTGGTTCCACCGACAGACATGCACACCGTGCATAAAGGTGGCTAGCGGGTGTCTGTCTCTCCTACTCTAGTCAGATTGGATTTGATGAAAAGGGTCCTTATGAAGGGTAAATATCATTGGCATATCATCATTGTGGCTCTCACGTAGGTAAGAAAGCGTTCTTGCTAGAAACCCAAATCAGCCACATAAAACTTGCAACAACAATTAGGGGACGTCTAACTTGTTTTTGCAGGGTTTGACATGTGATGTGATATGGCCAAAGTTGTGATGTTGCATGTATGATGTATGAGATGATCATGTTATTGTAATAGGTTTCACGACTTGCATGTCGATGAGTGTGACAACCGGCAGGAGCCATAGGAGTTGTCTTAATTTATTGTATGAGATGCAACACCATGTGCTTACTACTTTTACTTCGTTGCTAACGGTTAGCTATAGTAGTTGTGATAGTAGTAGTTGGCGTGATGACTTCACGGAGACACGATGATGGAGATCATGATGATGGAGATCATGGTGTCACACCGGTGACAATGATGATCATGTGATGCCTGAAGATGGAGATCGAAAGAGCAAAGATGATAATGGCCATATCATGTCACTATATGATTGCATTGTGATGTTTATCATGTTTTTCATCTTATTGCTTAGAATGACGGTAGCATAATAAGATGATCCCTCTTAAAATTTTGAGAACATATCCCCCTAAGTGTGCACTGTTGCGAAGGATCGTTGTCTTGAAGCACCACGTGATGATCGGGTGTGATAGATTCTAACGTTCGCATACAACGGGTGTAAGCCAGATTTACACATGCGAAACACCTAGGTTGACTCGACAAGCTTAGCATGTACAGACATGACCTCGAATACAAGAGACCGAAAGGACAAACATGAGTCGTATGGTTAAATACGATCGGCATGAAGTTGCTCACCATGGTGACTAGTCCATCTCACGTGATGATCGGACACGGGTTAGTCAACATGGATCATGTATCACTTAGATGACTAGAGGGATGTCGATTTAAGTGAGAGTTCATACTTAATTTGATTAAATGAACTTAACTTTCATGAACTTAGTCTAAAAGTTTTCTTTATAAATATTGTAGATGGCCAACGTCAACCTCAATTGCAACGCATTCCTAGAGTAAAACAAGCTGAAAGATGATGGTAGCAACTACGCGGACTGGGTTCGCAATTTGAAGCTCACCCTTGAAGTAGCTAAAAAGGCTTATGTCCTTGATGCGCCACTAGGTGACCCTCCCGCTCCCGCAGCAGCCCAGGATATTCTAAATGTCTGGCAAACGCGTAGTGATGACTACTCTTTGGTCAGGTCTGGCATGTTATACAGTTTGAAAACGGGGCTCCAAAGGCGTTTTGAGCAACACGGTGCATATGAGATGTTCCAAGAGGTGAAACTAGTTTTTTAAGCTCATGCCCGTGTCGAGAGATATGAAGTCTCCAACAAGTTCTTTAGCTGTAAGATGGAGGAGAACATTTCTGTTAGTGAGCACATACTCAAAATGTTTGGGTTACACGATTGTCTAACTTCACTTGGAGTCGAACTTCCGGATGATGCTATAATTGACAGAATCCTCCAGTATCTCCCACCAAGCTACAAAGGTTTTGTGCTGAATTACAACATGCAAGGGATGGAGAAGACCATTCCCGAGTTGTACTCGATGCTCAAGTCTACAGAAGTAGAAATCAAGAAAGAGCATCAAGTGTTGATGGTCAACAAGACCACTAGTTTCAAGAAGGGCAAGGGTAAGAAGAACTTCAATAAAGACGGCAAAGCCGTTGCCGCGCCCGGTAAGCCAGATGCCGGGAAGAAGAAAAAGAATGGACCCAAGCCTGAGACTGAGTGCTTCTATTAAAAGGGAAAAGGTCACTCGAAGCGGAACTGCGCCAAATACTTAGCGGACAAGAAGGCCGGCAACATTAAAGGTATATGTGATATACATGTTATTGATGTGTACCTTATCAGCGCTCGTAGTAGCTCCTGGGTATTTGATACCGGTGTTGTTGCTCCCGTTTGCAACTCAAAGCAGGAACTGCAGAATAAGCGGAGACTAGCCAAGGACGAGGTGACGATGCGCGTCGGGAATGGCTCCAAGGTCGATGTGATCTCCGTCGGTACGCTACCTCTACATCTACCGTCGGGATTAGTTTTAAACCTTAATAATTGTTATTTAGTACCAGCTTTGAGCATGAATATTGTATCAGGGTCTTGCTTAATGCGAGACGGCTACTCATTTAGGTCAGAGCATAATGGTTGTTCTATTTATATGAGTGATATGTTTTATGGTCATGCTCCGCTGGTGAATGGTTTATTCTTGATGAATCTCGATCGTGATGTTACAGATATTCATAGTGTGAGTACCAAAAGATGTAAAGTAGATAATGATAGTCCAACATACTTGTGGCACTGCCGCCTTGGTCATATCGTTATTAAGCGCATGAAGAAGCTCCATATTGATGGACTATTAGAGTCTCTTGACTTTGAATCATTTGACACATGCGAACCGTGCCTCATGGGCAAGATGACTAAGACTCCATTCTAAGGAATAATGGAGAGAGCAACCGACTTATTGGAAATAATACATACTGATGTGTGTGGTCCAATGAATGTTGAAGCTCGCGGTGGCTACCCACCGATGATTTGAGTAGGTATGGGTATATCTACTTGATGCAGCACAAATCTGAGACGTCTGAAAAGTTCAAGGAATTTCAGAGTGAGGTCGAGATTCAACGTGACAAAAAAATTAAGTGTGTGCGATCTGATCGTGGAGGAGAATATTTGATTCACGAGTTTGGCACACACCTAAGGAAGTGTGGAATCGTTTCACAACTGACGCCGCCTGGCACATCGCAACGCAACGGAGTGTCTAAACGTCGTAATCGCACTTTATTAGATATGGTAATATCTATGATGTCTCTTACCGACTTACCGCTATCATTTTGGGGATACACATTAGAAATTGCAGCATTCACTTTAAATAGGGCACCATCTAAATCTGTTGAGACGATACCGTATGAACTATGGTTTGACAAGAAACCTAAGTTGTCATTTCTCAAAGTTTGGGGCTGCGATGCTTATGTGAAGAAACTTCAACCAGAAAAGCTTGAACCCAAAGCGGAGAAATGTGTATTCATAGGATACCCTAAGGAAACTATTGGGTATACCTTCTATCTTAGATCCGAAGGTGAAACCTTTGTTGCCAAGAACGGATCCTTTCTAGAGAAAGAGTTTCTCTCGAAAAAAGTAAGTGGGAGAAAGGTAGAACATGATGAGGTAATTACACCCCCTCTCGAACAGGAAAGAAGCGCAGCGCAGGAAGTTGTTCATGTGGCGCGTGCACCAACTGAAGAGGAAGTTAATGATAATGATCATGAAGCTTCGGATCAAGTTACTACTGAACCGCAAAGGTCCACAAGGGCACGCTCCGCACCAGAGTGGTACGGCAACCCTGTGATGGAAATCATGTTGTTAGACAACGGTGAACCTTCGAACCATGAACAAGCGATGGCGGGCTTCCAACAAATGGCTTAAGGCTATGAAATCTGAGATAGGATCCATGTATGAGAACAAAGTATGGACTTTGGTGGACTTGCCCGATGACCGGCGAGCCATAGAAAATAAATGGATCTTCAAGAAGAAGACTGATGCAAACGGTAATGTGACCATTTATAAAGCTCGACTTGTCGCAAAGGGTTTTCGACCAATTCAATGAATTGACTACGAAGAGACTTTCTCTCCCGTAGCGAAGCGGAAATCAGTCTGAATCATGTTAGCAATTTCCGCCTTTTATGATTATGAAATTTGGCAAATGGACGTCAAAATAGCGTTCCTTAACGGTAACCTTAAGGAAGAGTTGTATATGATGCAATCAGAAGGTTTTGTCGACCCTAAGGGTGCTAACAAAGTGTGCAAGCTCAAGCGCTCCATCTATGGGCTGGTGCAAGCATCTCGGAGTTGGAACATTCGCTTTAATTAGGTGATTAAAGCGTTTGGGTTCATACAGGTTTACGGAGAAGCCTGTCTGTACAAGAAAGTGAGTGGGAGCTCTGTAGCTTTCCTCATATTGTATGTGGATGACATATTATTGACGGGGAATAATATAGAGATGTTGGAGAGCAAAAAGGCCTATTTGAACAAGAGTTTTTCAATGAAGGACCTTGGAGAAGCTGCATACATATTAGCCATCAAGATCTATAGAGATAGATCGAGACGCCTCATAGGTCTTTCGCAAAGTACATACCTTGACAAGATATTGAAGAAGTTCAATATGGAAAACTCAAAGAAATGGTTCTTGCCAGTTTTGCAAGGTATGAGATTGAGTAAGACTCAGTCACCGACCACGGCAGCAGATAGAGAGAACATGAGTATTGTCCCCTACGCTTCAGCCATAGGCTCTCTAATGTATGCCATGCTGTGTACCAGACCTGATATAAACCTTGCCATAAGTTTGGTAGGGAGGTACCAAAGTGATCCCGGTATGGAACACTGGACATCGGTCAAGAATATCCTTAAGTACCTGAAGAGGACTAAGGAGATGTTTCTCGTTTATGGAGGAGACGAAGAGCTCGTCGTAAAGGGTTATGTCGACGCTAGCTTCGACACAGATCCGGATGACTCTAAGTCACAGACCGGATAGGTATATGTTTTGAATGGTGGGGCAGTGAGCTGGTGCAGCAGCAAGCAAGAAGTCGTGGCAGCATCTACATGTGAAGCGGAGTACATAGTTGCTTCAAAAGCGGCTCATGAAGGAATTTGGATGAAGGAGCTCATCACCGACCTTGGAGTGGTTCCAAGCGCGTCGGGTCCAATGACGCTCTTCTGTGATAACACTAGGGCCATTGCCATAGCCAAGGAGCCCAGGTTTCAACGAAAGACCAAGCACATCAAACGCCACTACAAATCCATCCAGGACCATGTCTAGAGTGGAGTAATAGAGATTTGTAAAGTACATACGGATCTGAATGTCGTAGACTTGTTGACTAAACCTCTTCCTCGAGCAAAACATGATCAACACCATAATGCTATGGGTGTTCGATACATCACAATGTAACTAGATTATTGACTCTAGTGCAAGTGTGAGACTGTTGGAAATATGCCCTAGAGGCAATAATAAAATGGTTATTATCATATTTCCTTGTTCATGATAATCATCTATTGTTCATGCTATAATTGTATTAACAGGAAACAATAATACATGTGTGAATAGATAGATCACAATGTGTCCCTAGCAAGCCTCTAGTTGGCTAGCTCGTTGATCAATAGACGATCATGGTTTCCTGATCATGGGCATTAGATGTCATTGATAAGGGGATCACATCATTGGGAGAATGATGTGATGGACAAGACCCAGTCCTAAGCATAGCACTAGATCGTATTGTTCGTATGCTAAGGCTTTTCTAATGTCAAGTGTCTTTTCCTTCGACCGTGAGATTGTGCAACTCCCGGATACAGTAGGAGTGCTTTGGGTGTATCAAACGTCACAACGTAACTGGGTGACTATAAAGGTGCACTACGGGTACCTCTGAAAGTGTCTGTTGGGTTGGTACGAATCGAGATCGGAATTTATCACTACGCGTGACGGAGAGGTATCTCTGGGCCCACTCGGTAGAACATCATCATGAGCTCAATGTTACTAAGGAGTTAGTCACCCGATGACGTGCTACGGAACGAGTAAAGAGACTTACCGGTAACGAGATTGAACAAGGTATAGTTATACCGACGATTGAATCTCGGGCAAGTTCTATACCGACAGACAAAGGGAATTTTATACGGGATTGATTGAATCCTTGACATCGTGGTTCATACGATGAGATCATCGTGGAGCAAGTGGGAGCCACCATGGGTATCCAGACCCCGCTGATAGTTATTGGCCGAAGAGGTGTCTCGGTCATGTCTGCCTGTCACCCGAACCCGTAGGGTCTACACACTTACGGTTCGATGACGCTCGGGTTATAGGGAATTGTTATACGAGGTTACCGAAAGTTGTTTGGAGTCCCGGATGATATCTCGGACGTCACGAGGAGCTCCGGAATGGTCCGGAGGTAAAGATTGATATATAGGATGGATGGTTTTGGACACCGGAAATGTTTCGGGCGTCACCCGTAATTTACCGGGAACACCGGGAATGGTCCCGGGGGTCCACCGGGAGGGGCCACCAGACCCAAGAGGTAACATGGGCCAAATGAGGGAGGGCAACCAGCCCAAAAGTGGGCTGGTGCGCCTCCCATAAGGTGGCCCAAGGCGCATGAGGTGGAGAGGGGGGAAACCGTAGGCGCTGGTGGGCCTAAGGCCCACCTAGGGGTGCGCCACCCCTCCCCCTATCGTGGCCGCCGCACCTCCCATCTAGGGGGGCTGCCGCACCACCTAGGGTGGGAACCCTAGGGGTGGCACCCCCCTCCCCTCCTCCTATATAGTGGGTGTTTTGGGGATGTTTTTCACATAGTTTTCCCTCTCCCTCGGCGCAGCCCTGCCCCCCCCTTCTTCCTCCTCTCCCATGGTGCTTGGCGAAGCCGTGCCGGGAGACCTCGTCTCTCCATCGACACCACGCCATCGTGCTGCCGGAGATCTTCCCCAACCTCTCCCTCCTCCTTGCTGGATCAAGGTGCGGGAGACGTCACCGGGTTGCACGTGTGTTGAACGCGGAGGTGCCGTGGTTCTGCACTAGATCAGAATCACACCGCAATCTGAATCGCCGCGAGTACGACTCCATCAACCGCGTTCTAGCAACGCTTCCACTTAGCGATCTTCAAAGGTATGAAGACGCACTCACCCCTCTCTCGTTGCTGGTCTCTCCATAGGAAGATCTGAATATGCATAGGAAATTTTTTGAATTTATGCTACGTTACCCAACAATACCAGCTTGCAGAAAATATACTGAGCCAAACTTGTGGCTGGCCAAGTACTGATGTGGAATGGTCTTGTACATGTTAGCCATGGAGATGTGATTCTGCTTAGCATCTGCATACACATCTACATCTTCTTCTTCCTGCTTGGGAACACCAATGATAGCTGCCCATTCAGCAATTGTAGCATCGTACGTGTGTCCATAGGTCAAACAAACTAAAGAGTCATCATAGAAATTAATTGTTGCATAGAATTGCATCATAATCTCGTCATTCCATGGGGTCATCTCCGTCCCAAAAAAATCTTCTATTTCAACTAGCCAGAAGTTCTCTTGAACATGTGGAAAGAAATCCTCATTCGCATTGATGTATGCCCAGTCGACATACCTCATATCACCGACAGCAGGACTCTTGTCATACAAGACAGTCTTATAAAAATCTTGTTGTTCCTTGGTGTGAAACCTTGGATCAACAACAGTTCTTCTTATGACTACATATGGATCAACAACTCTCCACTTTCTTAATACGGCATCCTTCCTCTTCTTCATGTCTTCTGCTACAAGATGAGCATCATTGTGGAGTGGAAGGTATGGTCTGAGCTTCCTGAGAACTGGAGCATTCTCATCTCCTTCTACTTCTGCAGCATGGGCACTGGATGCAGGGCCTTTGCTCTTAGCAGCTGGAGGTATATCTTTAGTGGTCTTCCTGGAAACTACAACCTTCTATGCTCTAGCAGCAGGCTTTGGAGCAAACTTCATTGCATCACCCATCAGCTTCTTCTTCTTGGGAGGAACTGGGATCTCCTCAGGAGCTTCTTCTTCAGCTTCTTCTAGGTCTTCAAACATAGAAGTGTTTCTGCTAACAAGATGGATAGTTCTCTTCCTGGGCCTCTTCACACCAGCCTTCTTTTCAGGTGAATCCTTTGCCTAGTGGCTGCGTTGGGTAAGCCATGTGAACTGTGATCCAGGGTCAGAGTCTGTCCTCTCTGGACTAGTGCTAGCATCCATCCCGATACTCTTCTCTCTGAATTCATTCTGACTATCATCTGAACCTTAAATACTCACAGAGACACTCAGCAGCAAACATCAGATCCTGTGAAGTGGATATAGGAAAGACAGAATGGATGAGCATCACAAAATTTAGACTTTTTTTGAAAATATGAAGTATGAAACTTAGGGTATGATCTTCTACAGGATGTAAATCGGTGGCACCGAGTTGGCATTTTTGGATTCACCGAAAAAAAAACCCGCTTAATAGAAACTTGGCAGTCATTTTTGGTGGCACCGAAAATAACTGCTCGGTCTCACAGAGTTGCTTCTGAGAAACCCTAAAACAGGAATCAGTGGAACCGATTTTACAAACTTGGTCTCACCGAGTTGCATACTGCGGCAGATTAGATCCAAAATTTCCTACTTCTCATAAGCTACTGATTTTATCTGGTGGACAGGAGGTTTGCATAAAGTGGAAAGAAGAATTAAAAGATCCAATGCGTGAGAAACAGACGGGGAACACAAAGGGGATCGAACCGTACCCTAGCTCAGTTGCGGTTCGACTATGGCGATGACGCAAGAGCAGATTTCGTTGACGAGGCGAGTCCCAGCGGCGGCGGCGATCGGGGAGTCAAGGCGATGACATGGGGTCTCGGGGGGTGGGGCAACGAGGGTTTGGCGAATGAACCATTTTGACGAAGTGAAATCAAAAGGTCTGGTCCGCAGGTATATATACCCGTGCGCTATCGATGTCACCAAGATGGCAAAATCGATGTCACCGAGTTCCTCAACTGATAGTAGACAGGGAAACTCGGTGTAACCGAGTTGGCGATTCCGGTGGTACCGATATGACAAAACCTGAGAAACTTTGGAAAATCGGTGGCTCTGAGTTTGTGGAGTTGGTCACACCGAGTTTTTCAAAGAGGTTTTGAAAGGAAGCCTTTGATGATACTGAACTCTGAGTGCACCTTCACACAGAGGGATCGACAAGTGCTTGTTCAAGTTTTGTGGTGAAGCATGAATAGAACAAGAGATGAGATAGCATAGATAGCTAGAGAAGGGTCCTAGGCATTCTTTTCCATCCAATTGGCAAAAGAGATAACAAAAGCCATATAACAACAATTGGATGTCTTCGAATGATTAAATTCATGCAGACCAACATGTTCACACAATAAGAATGATGATACAAACATGGTGAACGTGCCCAAACATCCTAGAAGCTATCAAGCACTTGGGTGACGACAAGGTAATCTATATATGAGTATATTAACATCGGATCCAAGCAACAATACTTGATCATAGGTCATACTCATCATTAAGAACAAGTGAGGTTACCGCTTTTACATAAGCATTAATGTGTTCATATCCGGAGGAGATGCTTATACTCAAGTATTAGAGTAAAGCTCCCCCTTGATATGATATCACCACAAGGAGGGATCAACTAACCTTGGGTTTTGTCATGGAAGACTTCAAGTAGGTGAAGTAGTGGTCGATGCTCAAAGTTGATCAAGATCATCTTGAGTTGGGACTAATCCTTGTTGTTTTCATACTTTTCTCACCTACATGGGTTAGTCCCAAAGCAAAAAAGGAAGATATGCAAGTATATCTATGGACATGGACTGAAGCACAAATGGGATGATGTCCAAAGATGCATTGATTACCTAGTTCATTGCTTACCTTTGAGGGAATGTGTGACTCCTTGAACTAATGCATAATGTTGAGGTTGATTGCATATAGTTCTTCCCAAAATGAATAAGAGTGAATTTCATTGGCAGAGTCACCCCTCAAGAATTTCTAGTTCTTCCTCTTGTGAATCCACATCAAATTGATTGGAATCCTTGGAGTTGTTGTAGCACTTGTTGAGGTAGAGCTAGTAGTATCCTTGGGAACCCATTCGACCTTGGCTTGGGGTTCTTCTTCAAATAGGTCAACTCGTGTTGGAGCTTTCCCTTGCCTTTGTGGTCTTGTGGTGGAAGGTCATGTTGTGAGCTTGTTCCTTCGGAACGAGTGGACTTCTCCTATTGGGGAACAAACTTGGGAGTGGGATATGGACGTTCTTCCCAAACATTTCCCTTGACGTTGAAATAGCCAACACCTTGTTTCTTCCGATGTCCTCGATGCTTGCGCACAATTTCCTCAAATTTCTTACTTCTTTCAAGACTCTTGAAGACTCCTCTCTCCATAATCGCTTTCAATAAATCATTTTCTTACTCAAGTGTAACTTGGCTAGGAGAATCATTAGCAGAATCAATAGAGTTAGTAGCAACAACATTATTGGATTTAGCTTTAGCATTGTTGTTAATAGATGAAGAAACCTTCTTGCCTTTGTTACTCATGTTCTTAGGCTTAAATTGTGGAACAAAATTAGACAAGAGTAATCATTTGGCTAGATAAGAAGAACTCTTCTTTCGAAGGTCATCATTGATTTCTTTTAAGAAGTCATGATCTTGCTCCAAGTTGAGCTTCTCGAAGCGTAGCTTCTCATGGGTTCTTGCAAGCTCTCTATGATCTTCTAAAGTAGTCTCATGAGCCAACTTATGACTTTTTAATTCTTGAGTTAGTCGTTCAATCTCTTCTTATCGCCATCATTCGATTTCTATTGACTAGCATGATAATTAGCAAGTTCATTTTTAGTGCTATCGCTAGTTTTATCTATAATCAAGTCATCTTCTCCTAACAAGTCGTCCTCATCACTATTAAAATTAAGATACTCAGGGTGTCATACCTTGGGGCCTTTAGCCATGAAGCAGTTTCTGACTTCCTCATTTGGTGAATCAAATAAGTCATAGGAGTTGGACGAAACAAGTGCAATGCCGGCAACACCTTCACATTGACTATAGTCAGAGTGGGAGTGATAGCTTCTCTTGGAGTGGTGATCACATTCAGAGCCAGAAACCCATTCACCAACATGAGTTTGATGTATTCTTCTTGAACTGCTCTTGGTGTATTTGTCCTTCTTCTCCGATTCCTTTGCTCTCTGTGAGTGTCTTCGTTCATAGTGATCTTCTCTACTCCTTCTCTCTCTGCGAGGTGACTCATCTCTTGAGCTTCGTCTTCGACGTGACTCTTCTCTTCTTCTGTAGGGATCCGAGCACTCATTTGAGTAGTGTCCGGGTTTCCCACAATTGTAGCAGTTTCAGTCACGACTGGGCGAATGCTTCTCATCATGTCTTGAACTTGAGCTTTTATCTTTGCCTCTACTCTTCTAGAACTTGTTGAATTTTCTGACCTTGAGGCTTATCTATTTATCAGTGACAAGATTGTCTTTTGAAGTAGCGGAAGTATCGCATGAAGCTTTATAAGCACCGCTTGACTAGTTGTGCAGCTTATCTTTGCCTTTGAGTGACATCTCATGAGCAACAATCCTACCAATGACTTCAGTTGGCTTGAGATCTTTGTAATTTGGCATCATTTGGATCAATGGGCACACTGTGTCATACTTGCCATCAAGATCTTTAAGTATCTTCTTGATGATGAATTTTTCGGTCATCTCTTCACTTCCTATGTCGGCAATCTCATTGGTGATGAGAGCTAGCCTAGAGTACATTTCAATGACTACTTCACCATCCTTCATCTTGAACTTGTCAAGTTGACTTTGAAGCACATTCAACTTAGATTCTATGACAAAATCTGTTCCTTCGTGCATATCAACCAAAGTATCCCAAATCACTTTTGCATTCTCAAGACGACCGATTTTGTTTATTTCTTCGTGGCAAAGGCAGTTTAAGCTGATATCGCAGGCTTGAGCATTAAGTTGCAACATCTTCAGTTCATCAGTTGTCGCATCACGATCTGGTTCATGCTCTTCTCCAAAGAAGTTACCTTGCAGATCAACACGAATAACAACCCAAAAACGAGGATTAAATCCAAGATTGTGCATCTTCATTTTATGCTTCCAACTATAAAAATTAGTGCCATCGAAGAGGACCTCTACGATGATAATTTCCCTCACTAGATGCCATACTCTCCTAGGTTGCTAAACCAATGAAATGGAGACCAAAGCTCTGATACTACTTGACACGATAATTTTTTCCTTTTCCCAATTTTACTTGAGAGGCAACTACAGTAGTTATGACAAGTCAAATGCACTCTACACATGCAATTCTAATAGTATTGCAGCGGAAAGTAAACATGCAAGTGTAAATAGAGGAGTAACGAAGGGAGATCAAACACATAAGGTTGACACGGTGATTTTTTGCATGGTTCTGATTGGTGGCGCTATCATATGTCCATGTTAGTGGAGCCTTCAACCCACGGAGGGTAACGACTGCGAGAGTCCACGGAGAGCTCCACCCATGGAGGCTCCACAAAGAAGCGGCCTTGTCCATCCCACGACGGCTTCCGTCCACGGAGAACTAGCCTTACTCGCGGTAGATCTTCACGAAGTAGGCGATCTCCTTGCCCTTACAAACATCTTGGTTCAACTCCACAACACGAAGTATGAGGCTCCCAGGCGGCACCTAGCCAATATGGGAGGCACCACCCTCCAAAAGGTAATACATGGGGTAGATCATTGAACTCCTTGCTCTTGTGCTTCTAAAGATAGTCTCCTCAACACAAATCTCTCACACAGAATATGCATGGGTAGGAGAGGTTTATTTGGTGGAAAGAAGTTTGGGGAGGCGAGAGATCAAGATTCACATGATTGGATTGGAATATCTTGGTCTCAACACATGAGTAGGTGGTTCTCTGTCCAAAAATGGATATGGAAATGAAGTGTGTGTTCTGAGTGCTTCTCGAACGAATGAGAGGCGGATGAAGGGGTATATATAGGCAGCAGACAAAATCCAACCATTACACAGAAAAGAGCAAACCCATTAGCACTAAGTCATGAATTCTTGAATCTCGGTGAGACCGAAATATAGAACTCGGTGGGACCAAAAAATGACTAACAATCAGATGGCCAAACTCGGTGGTACCGATACTCAAAGTCGGAAATTAAGATTTTGTGTATCTTGGCAACATAATGTTGGTCACACTGAACTCGATAGCACCGATGCAGTTTCGATTGAACCCTTTTAATAGAATGTGGGAATGGCTAGGGTTCTATCTTAGGTTCAAACTCGGTGGGTACGATGTGGCAATGTTGGTGACACCGAATTTGTGAATGTGGAACTTGACAGAGTGGATATGTGGGGAAAAATGACTAAGTGTTTTGGTGGCTAACTTTGAGCATTTGAGCAATCAGTTCATTTTACTACCTCAACCCCTTTTAATAGTATTGGTTCCTATGGAATCAGAAGTGATTTCTCACAAATATAAAATGAGGAGTCTTCTAGCTTGAAGGTTGAGCCAATATTATTCCTTTCTTGCATCCAGGGGCATCTCCACATAAACCTTAAGCCTTAGCATCTTTTGAACTTTTGTGAAATATAATTGGAAAATACATTAGTCCAATGATGCATATGTTGTGATCAATTAGCAAAACCACCCTAGGGAGAAATTGTGCTTTGAGTTGCTTGTTGTCGTTAACACCGTGGTTCTATTTTGAACATGTCATCCATGAATATTACCTAGAATCTTATGTACTGTCACAATATGTTGTTGCATCCATGGTTTAAATATTTGTGGTTTTTGTCACACCCCATGTTTTAATCCTTCAGGTTAAACTAGCATAGATCAAAAATTAGGACCAAGTAATTTTTTTGTGAGTGCTTGTGATGCTTGATGTGATTGTTGCTTGTTTGCTTGCTGGCTTGTATGCTTGTGATTGAATCACAATGTTCCTGCTACTCTCTAGACTCACCTCCCTGACATAAACCCTTGTCCAATGACCATACCATGTATATAGGACCAAGAATTATTTTTACCCAAATACTATTTTGATCGAAAACCATTTATCTAATTTAAGCCTTCAAAAGCCCGTGAGTTGGGAATAGTACTACAAGTCCTCGAATTATGGAAGTTGTTTTGCAGCAAATATTATAGTTAAATCCCATTATCAAAATGTCTTCCCAAAACCACAAGATTATTATTCTAAAAGTTATTTTCTATTTTATTTAAATGCGTTTTTCTGAGGCCATAAATGGTCCCTTATGAAGGAAAGTTATTTTTATTTCTTTGAAAATAATTGAAAAAAATTAGGGAAGCTGAGTGGACATATATATACCATATATTAGAGTTTCAACACATGGTCATGTTCAAATTATTGCGTAGAACCCTTCAAGACCCTTTCTTCCTATTTGAAATAAGAAATATTCTCAATAAACCCAGTAAAATTCTAGCATGTCACACATGATATATGGGATGATCCTGCCAAGTTTTATGTCCATCCAAGTTGATTTGGTTCAGCTAAATATTCCAAAACCCTATTTGTCGAGATCCAAATTTGAGAAACTCTATATTGCCAAGTGTCTCCTATTATTCTCAAATTTCGTGGGCCTGTTCTAATGTTCTAATAATGCATCTAAACCAAGTGGTGCATCAAGGAGAATAGATGAACTTGTCCCAAACCCCTCAAAACCTTCTCTGTTGATTTCTAACTTTGGGAAGCTTTACATTATAAAGTTCCTCCAATTGATCCCAAACTTTTTGGGCATGCTCTAGTGCTCAAATAATGCCACCACACCAAGTTGTGGATTAGTGGGAATTTATTTGCATGGTTTTATATGCAGAAAGCTATTTATGCCCATTTCTTGGGTTTTTCAAGTCTACATTGGAAACTATCTCCACCAAATCCCCAAATTGGTGTACAAGCTTATTTTGACCTATCATCTGATCCTGTTAGGTTTCATAGCAATTGAAAACCATATGTTAGCCCTAACATCTATCAAACACCTTCTGCCCTCCCACCAAAATTGCTACTTTGGTCCCTTACACTAATCTCGCCGAGCTCAAATTTTTACCACAACTCTGTGTAGTCCTCTTTTACCTCGAGTAACTTTGCCATGGCCTCTCATCAATTATCCGGGGGTGACTCAACCTCTCTACCAGTCATTTTTACCATGGCAACACCTATTTTAACCCTCTTGCTATACGAATGTTCACTCCAATGCCCCCACATCTTCAGGAGAGCCTCTAGCATGCTAACGCATCATTCCAAACGAAAATATGGCATGCTCATGTGAGAAATGTGAGCAGCCCTTCTCAAACTAGATTTTGGCAGAAATATGGCTTTGAACTGCAAGTACTAGCTACACTCCTCCCCCAAAGCTAAAAGTTAGTAGTATGGTAGTTCTTGCATAGCTAGCACTGCTAGACATAGTTTCATCCCAAGGCCCCCATTTGAAAACCACTTTTATTAGCTCCCAGTTTACTGTTGCAAGCTTAACCACAGATAAATCCCTACCTACCCTGCTCCATATGCAACCAAACTCCTCACTCACACCCCTGCAAGCATGCCTTACACTCCTGACATCTTTGACTAGTCATAAAGCTATTCCAGAGGTAAGTGGCCATGCTGAACACCTCCCTGGCATGCAGAAATGGTGCTCTGCACCTTATCATCTTCCTGTAGCTCGGGTCAGGCTCGAGCCGTGTGCCCTAGCACGCCAGGAACTCTCCTTTGACCATCCACACGCCTCCCCGATGCCAGAAAACGGCCAAGGTGGCCCTGGCACGCGTGGCCGTCATGCCCAGAGAGCGCCCGAGGTGCATTCGAGATTCCCATCGGTCCCCCTCCACTTAGAGCCTCTCCCAAGTCCCTGTTGCCTCCTATCTCCTTCTATCCCTCCCGCAGAAGCCTCGGAGCTCCCCTCCACTCTCCCCTCCCACTACATCCACGGCAATGGCCGAAGCCATGCCGACAGTCTCGGTCAAAATCCGCTCTCCTCTCGGCTATCCCTCGATCCTCGCAACCCTGCAGCATCTCTTAGCCGCTTTTAGACCCCCTCCACCCCTAGGCCCCCTCCTCCGTGGCCAGGGCATCTTGCCAATCACCGAAGCCACTTGGGCAGGCGTCGGCATACGCTTTGTTCCACTCTCCCCACCTCCTCCGTCATGGGGCAGGAGGTAGGGGACAACCCGGCGGCCGGTCGCGCGTGTAAGTGAGCCAAAGACCGGGGCCACCCATTTAAGTGGAACCGCCCCGCGCTTGAATCCACCTCCCCGTGCCTAAGGCACCTTTGGTGAAGTGCGCCTTAAGCGTCACAGTGGCCCATGCAGATAGGCCGACCCGAGGCCTATCTAGCGCATTGGGCGCAACTTAAACCCGTGTTAAAAATATTTCCTTTCTTTTTATTTTTATTAAAAAACTCTAAAATCCATAAACAATTCTTTTGAACTCCAAATGAGGTGGTTCAAGTTTTTGTAGAAACCTAAAATCAAGATCTATTCAAATATGTGCATTGCACATTTTTCCAGAGAAATTTTGTGTAAAGATCTAATTCAAACATGAATTTGATTTATTAAAAACTCACTTTGCAAAAATCCTAGAGGACTCAAATCAATTCCAAATGGAGTGATTCCAATTTCCAAAGACATATAAAATCATGCTCTAATTTTCTAGCCTTAGTCAACATTTTTCGATGCCATATTTCCGTTGCATCAAATAAATAACTCTATTTTCATCTATTATGTATTGTAAAACACCTAGAATATTCATACCAACTCCAAATCTAGTGAAACCACTTCCTAAATATTTATAAAATCATGCCCTATTAAATGAGTGCCTCCTTTCCTTTTTAGCAGAATATTTTCTATAAATTCTCCACAAGGCTATTAATACCTCCATTCCCACCTTTCAAAAATCATGTTTGAACCAGCCCCATTAGAGCCATCTTAGCTATTCTCTTTTGACCAGGGATGTCCAAGAAAAATAAAACCCCTATTTATAGAGAACTTTGTGTTTCAGCTTGTTGTGTGGCTTATCGTGGTTATTTATGACGATAGCTCACAAAATAGATGGAGTACTCGGAGTTGGACTGGAAGACCTCGAAGACTTATGTGAGCAGGGCAAGTAGCCCTTTGACCATGTCTGAGAAAATTGATTACTTTATTCTGATGCATATGACCATGCTTTATTCGGCAACCCCTCGGTATTGTGTTTCCGATGGCTCCTTGGGAGAACTTGCATCTGAGAAGTACCTTACCTCCTATGAAGGTCCAGCTGATGAAAATTTGACAAGTAGAAAGTAGTGCTACACATAGGATGAGTATATGCATGGTGATGGTAACACAAGGTGATTTCAAAGACTTTTCTAAAACCCCGTCGGGTGCCACTAATGTCCGAGGGTGATGGTGTTGAGCTGGAGGACCACTTGAGAAGGAAGTGGTATACCGGAAAAAGGAATTGTTTGAGTGCTTTCGGAAATGGGATTAGATTTAATATTTGCCGACTGTCCCAGCCTTACATGTGCGATCGCGATACCCTAATATGGGAACGGGGCTTTGTTGATTACTTTGGTCGGTGCTAGGAAAGAGTCTGCATTACTAGTGACGGGAGTGACATGGTCACTCTCGGGAGGGGTCGTGCCAGGTAGGATGACTATGGTGTTTTTATAGGTTTCAGGCACACCGTTGGTCCCTACATGGATGATATGATCTAGAGTTCATTCTCGTAAGATGTACATCATTGGGCTAGGTCCCAATCGAGTGGACTCTTTGTTTAGTGTCGCCAGGGGAAAGGCATCGATCGGGTACTTACCTCAGGTATGACAAATACCGCGGGTCGTGGATGACATGGAAGTTACCCGAATCTCATGGGTGCAGCGCGCAACCTCTGCAGAGTGTAAAACTATTTGAAAAGTCGTGTCCACGGTCATGGACAGTTGGGTGGTACTCTTAAACTATGTCCAGTCATCTTTGCATAAAGCAAGTGTGAGTGTGTGTGTATGAGGAAGATGGTACATGGTCAACTTGGATGACTTGGCATGTAGGGTGGAACATTGGATGTTTAGTCCTTAGATGATTTTGATATCTGTAACCTATTCACGTGGTTACCACCTACCTTATGATGCATATCCTTACAAGCATTTGATCATGTTACTGCATTCAGGGAAAACTTGCCGTCCGCAAAAGTTTATATACTAGTGATATATAATGCTTCATTATTGCCTTGTTCCACATCATGGGTTGCTTGCGAGTACATTCAAAGTACTCATTGGCTTGCCATTGCTTATTTCATTGACGAGGTAAGAGAGAACAAGAGATGTTGAAGAGTACCTTTGTGACATTCTGCGAGTTAGGATGCTTCCCGGTCAGAATACCTGTAGGTTAAGGCTAATGGTATCGGTTCACGCTTTCGGCCAATAATTTCCGCAATTGGTCAAGATAGTGTGTTGGCCTCCAAGTCCCTATATATGTAAGACATGACCACAATGGTCATTATTTGTATCAGACGGTATGTAAGGATGTAAGACTATTGTTATTCAGTATTTGTCTATTCGGTGAGCATTGATCTCTGGGATCACTGAGCACGTACATTCGGTGATCTCGACCTACAATTCTGGGTTCCTACAGAGCCGATATCACAGGCATCCTGACTATAGGATGCCCTTAGTTAGCACAGACGTTAGTTAGGAAAAACATGTTTCCAGACCCTTCAAAATTAGTTGCAAACCCCCTGTATTTCTCACTTCTCCAAGATTTTCAATGGAAGCGAAGGTTTTTGCCTTAGCACATCCACCCTTGTCCTCTTGACTCTCCTCATCTTCTTTTCCAAAATTTGCAAACGGTCGCTAGCACCCTTATGCCCTCGGATCACTAGGTTACTTAAAGTCCTCGTGGGTAAGTTGGAAGGAAGCAACCTTTCCAAGTGATCATCCACGTACCTGGAGGACAAGGATTGGCAGCACTACGACAAGACGACCTCAACAGAAGCTACCTTCTAGAGGAATGAAGACATCGAGATGATGACACCCTCAACCGTGTTCCAAAGTGATGCAACATCGGCCTACGATGATCGTGGCATAATATATGTGTAAGGACCAAGATGCGGTACTTTCCGATCTGGGGGTCGAGGCCCCCGAATAGGAAAGAAGCGCATCTAAGCGTTTCGCAAGCAAGTAACATAGCACCAATAATAATACAAGTAGACAATTCGGTATTCAACTGTCTTCTTATTAATAACTCAGAGTACAACACAGATACAAACAAGGTCGTTCCGCTACGGACTACAAAACATGGAAAGTGCTATGCTACCCTGCCTGTAGGCCCACGATCACGACCACGCCTCAGTCCTCTGGATAGTTCACGTAGAGGCGGTGTGTCTCCTCGTCGTATAGCCACGCCAGCTGGGTGCCGTCGGGATCATCTATCTCTGGGGTACCTGTACCTGCTGGGAGTTTCGGAGGAATCCGTGAGCTACGGGGACTCAACTATCTAAGACCTTGGTGCCATGACTAGTCAGGTTATTGGGTAAGGTAAGGGAGAAGTGTATCAGACTGCTGCATCCTATGTTTGAATAAGTGGCTAATTTACGCAAAAGAGAAGTGAAGGTGGTCTACGCTAACGGCCGGGATTACTTGATCAGTAAGTGATCCTGTGCACCTACCTACGGCATTCATAACCCCACCATGTTCCCGATCGAAGAGAGATCTTCGAAGGGACAGTCACGGTTACGCACACAGTTGGCAATTTTATTAGCTTATGTTTAAGTTCTCTAATACCGGATGTTAAGAAAATATTCCAAGTTTCCACATAACCGCGGGCACGGCTTTCCGAAAGATTAAACCCTGCAGGGGTGCTCCAACTAGTCCATCACAAACGAACATAGGTCGCAAAGGCATCCTCTATCACGAATCTCGTGATCTCGTCGGATTCCTTAGAGGAAAGCCTCAACTCTGGGGGAAACAAAAGCTTCACTGGGATTCCTATACGCAAGATATACCTCTAAGGTAAGACAAGGCTAGCAGGACCTCCCATCGTGTCGACGACCCTGATAAGAGCCGCGTATCTCTGTCTCAGGACACGACAGATGAGCGACGCGTACAGTGGCCTGATAGAAATCTCTCAAGTTGACCTGAGTTGGCCCCGCACAGTGCTCTAATTTGGACCAAAACTCATGAGGAGCACTGGCCCGGGTTGTTGATTAAAATCCTCGGGGTAGCTATTCCCTATGCAGATTATTATTAAGTTATTAGCAAATTAACACCAATGTTGGGTCCTCCCGGACAAGCCTCAACACTACGTGATTTGTCGAGGGGGTCTCCATAACAACCTTGAACGTGTTAGGAGCGATCATTATGGAATCAAACACCGGTAACCGGTAACTAAGGCGGCAATAACGGAACAAAGCACCCGGCAAAAGGATAGGCCTCCCGTAATTTACCAAGTATATAGGTGCATTGATTTAATAATAGAATTTAAGATAATGATATCAAGCTCATGTTATCACATGAGGCAAAGCACCTACAACTAGCAATGCTAACATTAGTAGCTGAGCAAGCCTACTTAGCCACACAAGTTTTGCTCGGAAGGAGAACGGTGTTTGGGCTCATGGCATTTCAAGAGGCAATTTAATTCAGTGGTAGGCAGCGAGCAATATGACATGGAAACGAAACTAACAGAACAAGTCTAGAGATGGAATCAAGGTCATATCATCTTGCCTGTGATATCCTCAACTTGGAATGGTTCTGGTTCGTCCTGCACGTACTCTCCTGAGTCCACGTATTCGTTCTCCGATCTCGGTGCTACCCAACATGAGAATAACAGCCAATGAACAGAAGCACCACAAGATGCAACAATCACATGATGCATGAGATGATATTTGAGCATGCACCACTATTTCTATCCCTAGCACAAGCAAAATAAACTACTGCAAGTTATTGGACAGAACTATACACTAAGCTATTTTGACATGCATGAGAATGACATGAACAGATGTGGCTCGTGAAAACTGTGCAAAACCATATAAAGAACATTGCAAATGGAGCTATGGATCAACGAGAATCAACGGAACAAGATATGAAGCTCTACGTGGAAGTTTCAATACCACACTCACATTTGGCACAAATCTGGTATTCCCAGGTTGCCTAGACAAATAACAACCCAACATGAATGGGTTGGAGCAAGGAAGAACAACACAACATCAACTAAGCACAGACATTGCCCAAAATGACAAAACTACATAATCTGCCATAATCTGCATCTTAGCTCTTTGGGAGCTGCATGCAACATAGCTACAGGTCTGCAAACATGACAAATAATATATGTGGTTGTTGCCAACCAAGAACACTACAAGAACCAGAAAGAATCACAGCAAAAGGAATTAAAATCTAGAAGATACAAGGTCACAAACATTCCCAAAACCATCAGATCTCAGGGACTTCGTGAAAATTCCTGCACCTGAGTTTCTGTCTCTGTTCTGAAGCTTTTTGACAGCAATCAAGACACAACCTACTGGACTCCAAATGATTTCAAATTTGACAGGGAGCTTCACAAACATACGAGGTTCAAAATCCTAGCACTGAACTAAGGCTAGTTCTCAACAGAATGACTAGCAAATCCTCATCTATAGGGGAAGAAAATGTATCCAGAATCCCAGACTTAGTGAAATTTCAGATTTCACTAACCTGGAATTTTCCAACCACATACCCACTTTGTCTAGGCATAGTTTGCACACACATTGCACCAAGTGATAATTGACACCACTATAGTGTAGAGCAAAACCCCTACTACTATCACACAAAAACTCATGCCCTTGGGCTCCACCTATTCCATGGAATCAAAGATCAAACTTGCAACAAATCTGAATATGCAACTCCATGAAGTACCCTTCTAAGACAACAACTACAAAGGTAGAGTTCATGTGCACAATGACAAAGTGACATGGGGGTTTGAACCCCATGTTTGTGTCATGCACATCAACATCACAAGCACATCTACCAAACTATCCCCACACACAAACACCATGCCCTCTCACATATAGACATGTGAAGGTGCATAGTTTTGCAAAGGTGGGGAAGTTCCACACACACACATATACTCCACACCATTCACAACAACATCATGGCCTTAAACCCAAGAACAACATGAGGGGGAAAATACTAAGCAAGTAACTTGGAAGCATCACCTCTCAAACACTTTTCGTAGGTACCACAAGTGGTGTGCACTCACAACAAACACATCTCCATACCTACACCAGCAACTTCACTTAAAACCCCAATGCACACATGCCTATTTGCAATCACACCATCAACATAAACTAACAAGACCACAAGCACTCACATATCACTTAAGCCACCAACACCATCTAACACTATACTAGTGTGTGCAAAACACACACACAATGCACTCTGCACCCATCTACCTAGCACGAAAAATATTACATAGGACACCTTGCTGTCTATCCATAAGAAAAAGGAAGTAACAGAAATAAAAGGAAAGAAAAAAAAAACAGAAATATGCATCAGGGCTCCTGGGAATATGAACCCAGTACCTCCTGGTACACAGCAACATAGCCTACCACTACACCACTGCCACTTCGTCGACAAGGTAGGGGAGGCAATCAGGCTAACATGTCCCTGATGCTACTGTGCAGGAAAAATAGAAAACAAAAATAGCGCCGAGGGGGATTGAACCTGCGCCCTCCAACAGGCACGCAACGCTAGTTACCACTGGGCTACGAAACGGCGTCTGAACCAGTACGCGCTCCGAAACAGAAGAGGTTACCCCCCTGCTCATCTGTTACCGGTGACTGACTGGAACAGGGGAGGGGTCTCGCCGGCGATGCGAGCCAAATACAGCTCTGGCTCGTGGAGGGGAGGAGGCCCACACCCACATGAACCCATTCCAAGTCCTAACTACTCCCGAGGGGCGCTACAACGGCGTGTCGACAGTGACCAGCGGCTCCGGCGACACACACAACGCGCGCAACCAATCTACGGCTACGGTGCTCGATCTAGCATAGGGAGGAGGGGGAGGAGTACTACCTCACGTACGGGTCGAGGAAGAAGCGCCCGTAGAGGAGGTAGCAGGAAGAAGGGCGCGTAGCGGCGGAGCTCGTCGATGAAGGAGGGCCTCCGGGAATAAGACGAAGCAGCGTCGGGGAAGCCGATCTAGCGGCGGGAACGAGCCCGTGGAGAGGCCCACGAGCTCCTGGTCCTCTCGCCGTGGAGGAAGAGGTACCACAGCGACGATGGCGACCTCCTTCAACCGTCGGCCATGGTGGATCCGCCTCGCTTACCTTGCTGCGACGATGCAGAGAGGGGGGAGATGAGATTTGGGTGGAGCGACGGCGGAAGGGGGAACCCTAGCCGAGGCACGGACGCCAAGGCTCTTTATAGGGCAAGAGGGGAAGCGAGGGGCACGCGGTGGCCATGTGCGCGTGCTCTCTCCGGTGGAACAGAGGGGCATGGGAGAGAGAGAATGACAGAGGGGACCCACTGCCTCGCTGGAAAGGAGGTGGACGACGACGGACGCGTGACGGGCTGCGTGGGAGGAAGGAGAAGTGGGCCGCTAGGTGGGAGGGAGCCCATGTAGCGCACCAGATAGGGAAATAGACCCCTCTGTCTATTTCCTTTTAAAAATTAAAACTGAGAAAGAAAAATAGGCATAGGACAAAATAAAACGGATGAAATAAAAAGAAAAATTGCCCTGGACCCGAAAATGCACCAGCTATTTAAATAAAATACTTCCAGTATTTATGGGGCTACTTTCATAAATCCAAAACAGCATTTATTTATTCTGTTTTGTGACTTATATACACCCCCAAGACCTAAGAATAAAATTCCAAATCATCACATCATCATCTCCACAATAACCTCTAAGCACAAGACATTTTAAAGTTGTTGTTGTGAAGATGGAATTTTGAACAAGAGTTAAAAGAAAAGGGAAAGGGTTTGAAATTGCAATGAGCTTTGAAAAAAATACCTAGCACCCACTCCTTCACACCACACACCAAGATCACAAAGAAACTACAAGACCCGCTCTAAGACATGGCAAGGTGTAGATGCAAGCAACACAAGGCATGGTAAGAATGGTATGACATGGATGCATGCATGCAAAAGAAGAACACAAGGTGACACATGAAATCATACATGCATAGCACATGGATGGTTACAAAAAGGGAAAGTCTTACACTTGGGCACTACAAATTCTCCGACACTACAAATAAGATCTCGACCTCGAGATCTAAGATTGAAAGAAATCGGGAAATTTGAACAGAGGTGATCCTCGCGTTCCCATGTAGCCTCTTTATCGGAATGGTGTGACCACTGCACTTTGAGAAACTTGACAGTCTTGTTACGGGTCTTGCGCTCAGTCGCCTCGAGAACCGCAACTGGATGATCACGATAAGAAAGGTCAGGCTGAAGGTCGATATCTTGAAGATGCACAGTGCGCTCGGGGGTCTTGAAAGACCTCCCAAGCTGAGAAACATGGAACACATCATGGACATTTGCAAAGGTTGACGGAAGCTCGAGCTGGTATGCAAGGTCGCCCCTCTTGCCGACCACTCTGAACGGACCAACGAAATGAGGCGCAAGCTTGCCTTTGATGCCAAAGCGTTGCATACCCTTCATAGGCGACACCTTGAGATAGACAAAATCATCAAGCTCATACGACATGTCACGGTGCTTGCTATCGTAATAGCTCTTATGACGGGACTGAGCTGCTCTGTGGTTGTCGTGAATGATCCGACACATCTCCTCAGCTTCTTCGATCATATCATTGCCAAGGATCTGACACTCGCCTGTCTGGGACCAGTTGAGCGGAGTACGGCACTTCCTTCCATAGAGAATTTCAAACGGAGCCTTGCCAGAACTAGCTTGATAACTGTTGTTATACGAGAACTCCGCGAAAGGCAGACAATCCTCCCACTTCATGCCAAAAGAGATAACACAGGCTCTTAGCATATCCTCAAGAACTTGATTCACTCTCTCCACTTGACACTAGTCTGAGGATGGAATGCTGTGCTGAAGCGGATCTTCGTGCCCATAGCAGACTGAAAGGAGTCCGAGAACTTGGAAGTGAAGATACTTCCACGATCTGACCAGATCATGATAGGTACGCCGTGCAAAGAGACAATCCTAGAGGTGTACAACTCTGCCAGCTGAGCTGCTGAAATGGACTCCTTGACTGGAAGGAAATGCGCTACTTTACTCAATTTGTCGATGATGACGAAGATAGCATCATTGCCCTTCTTGGACTTCGGAAACCCGGTGACGAAGTCCATCTCAATGTGATCAAACTTCCACTCGGGAATCGGCAAAGGCTGCAAGAGGCCCGCTGGTCTTTGATGTACTGCTTTCACCCTTCGACATACATCACACTCGTTTACGAATTGTGCAATTTCACGTTTCATACGAGTCCACCAGAAAGTCTGCTTCAAGTCATGGTACATTTTGGAACTTCCAGGATGAATAGAGAGCAGAGAGTTATGAGCTTCTTCCATGATCACCTTCCTGAGATCACCTTTCGGGACGACAAGGCGGTCCTCGAAAAACAAAGTGTCCCTGGCATCAACAGTGAAACACTTATACATGGGAAGACTCTTTCCCACGCCAAACTTGAGCTTCTTCACCATAGCGTCAAGTAGCTGAGCTGCTCTGACCTGATCTTCCAAGGTAGGAGAGATCTGAAGGTTCGCAAGAAAACCTTGAGGAACCAGCTGAAGATAGAGCTTCCTGAAAGACTCAAAAAGACCCGGCTGGAGAGGTTGCAGAATGAAACTATTGCAATATGCCTTCCTGCTCAATGCATCTGCCACAACATTTGCCTTGTCTGGCGTGTACTCAACACTCGGATTAAAATCCTGGAGCATTTCCACCCAACGTGTTTGCCGAAGATTCAAGTTAGGCTGAGTGAAGATATACTTGTGGCTCTTGTGATCGGTGAAAACTTCAACCTTACGTTCCAACAAGAGATGTCTCCAAGTCATTAAGGCGTGCACAACAGGTCGTGCACATGATAGTTCTTCTCCGCAGGTTTCAGCTGCCTGGAGATATAAGCAACCACCTTCCTCTCTTGCATCAAGACTGCACCGAGACCCTGGAGAGAAGCATCGCAAAAGACCTGGTACGGCTTGGAATCATCCGGAGGGTCCAATACTAGAGTGGAGATAAGTTTCTCTTTGAGTGTATCGAAAGCCAGTTGACACTCTGGAGACCAAACATACTTGACACCCTTCTGAAGAAGACAAGAGAGCGTCTTGACGATTTTGGAGAAGTCCTCAATGAATCTTCTGCAATATCCGGCAAGACCGAGAAAGCTTCGAAGCTGCTTCACATTCTGCGGAGGTTCCCATTCAACAATGGCTTGAACCTTGGACGGGTCAACCTTAATGCCCTCGGCAGAGATAAGATGCCCAAGATAAACCACTTCTTTCAGCCACTTGGAAAACTTGGCATACAGCTTGTATTCTCTCAGTTTATCAAGCACCAACCTGAGATGTTTCTCATGTTCTTCCTCATCCTCAGAAAAAACCAGAATGTCGTCGAGATAGAGGAAGACAAATTCATTCTTGTATGGTGAGAAAATATAGTTCATCAATCGGCAAAAAGTCAGAGGAGCATTAGCCAAACCAAAAGACATGACCGTATACTCATACGAGCCAAAACTAGTCCTGAATGCCGTCTTCAGAATGTCTTCCTCGCGAATGCGAATCTGATGACAGCCCATTCTGAGATCAAGCTTGGAGAATACTTTAGCACCTTTCAACTGTTCAAACAACTCATTTATGTTCGGAAGTGGATATTTGTTCTTGATTGTCTTCTTGTTCAATGGGCGGTAATCGACACACAGCCGGTCCGAACCATCCTTCTTCTTGACAAACAGAACACCACATCCCCACGGAGACGAGCTTGGTCTGATCAAACCCAAATGCTCCTGCTCATCGAGTTGCCTCTTGAGTTCCTTCAACTCTTCTGGACCCAGCTTGTACAGCCGTTTGCACACTGGCTCTGTGCTTGGCTCAAGCTCAATGACGAACTCAACTTCACGGTGCGGAGGCATGCCTGGTAACTCTTGAGGAAACACATCTTGATATTCGCAGACTACTGGAACTTGCTCAATAGGATTGATCTCACCCTTTTCATTCGAGGAGAACAAACTGATTGTGTCATCACGCGCCGCGAATATAATCACATCCTCCGAAGAGTGGGTAAGCTTGACTTCTTTAGCTTCACAATCAATTGATGCCTTGTTCATGGCCAACCAGTCCATACCAAGGATCAAATCAATATCGGAATTGCCCAAGACAATAGGAGACGCCAGAAAGGAATAACTGCCAAACTTGACAGAAGCATCACGAACCACTTTGTTGGCGCTCATAAGAGTACCGGGTGACACCACACGCAATGCCTTCTTCAAATACTCAGAATCAAAATCATGCTCGGCAAAGAATGTTCTAGACATGAATGAATGAGAAGCACCAGAATCAAACAAGACTTTAGCAGGAAAATCACAGACTAGGAGATTACCCATGATCACATCCGATGAATTTTCTGCCTCAGCTGCATTCACCATGTTGACTCGAGCTGATCTGGGGTTGAACTTGACAAGAGCGTTGCTTGGAGGTTTTCCTGGAGGAGGAGGGGGCAGACGGAGTTGAGAAGTGCATTTGTTGGCATAGTGACCCTTCTGCCCACATTTGTGACAAGTGACATCTGCTGGCTGCCGGAACTAAATCTAAGGAGGCCCTTGCTTCTGATGCTGGTATCTCTGTTGGAAGCCAGGGTTGGGTGGGTGGGAAGAACCACGTCCACCTGAGTGCTTGGGCTGATGCGAGTGCCGAGGAGGAGGAGGAGAAACCCAAAACCTCTGTTGCTTCCGAACCACCCGAGTCGAGGAAGAGCTGGAATCTTTGAAGCGCTTCTTGGAGTTCTCCACCCTGAGCAAGGATGCCTCTGCTCGGAGAGCTAAGTTGTAGAACTTGTCAAACTCCTCAGGATCGTGCAAGGCAAGTGCTAACTGCAAATCCTCCTTTAGACCACCCCTGAACTGATAGATCTTGCTCTTCTGATCCGGGACATCCTGCAACGCGTAACGGGCCAGCTCGTGGAACTCAACATTGTACTTGTACACAGAATTGCTGCCCTGCTTCAAACGCCTCAACTTCTCGCGCATCTCCTCAACAAAACTGGAAGGGATGTAGTGGGACCTGAAGTCACGACAAAACTCGTCCCAGGACAACACCCTGCCACCTCTGGAGTCCTTAAGTTGCTGCCAACAAATAGAAGCTTGCCCCTTCAACTGAAACGTTGCAAACTTGACATAGTCCTCCAGACGCACATTGCTACACTCGAAATGCTTGTTCATATCACGGATCCAGTCTTTCGCATCAAGCGGCTGGTCGCAAGAAGTGAACGTCTTAGGCTGGTTTGACAGGAACTGACTCATACTGGCGAAGTGATTGCCACCCTGCTGGAAATTGCCCTGCTGATGATTGGCTCTCTCCTGGATCAACTGCAACAACATCTGAGTGTTTGCATTAGTAGCTGCCATCATCGCCTGCCAGGCCTCTCCAGGAGGAGGCAGCGGCGGCGGAGGAGGAGGAGGTGGAGGCGGCATATCCTCACACCCTGTGGTCTGACGAGTCGGTGGAGCCATCCTGAAGACGGACAGCATATTAGTTCACAAAATAATTGAAGATATTGCTGAATCAAAAGACAGGATATCTGAATAGAATTTAGCATTGCACTCGAACAACATAACAATAGTGCATCCTCAAAGTAACACACGACAAAATTCTGATAAGGACCACTGCAAACAAGTGTGAGCTTGAACTGCTCGGAACAAACATAAGACCGAGATTTCCCAAACCTCAATCAAGCGTCTTTAGGAAGATAGTCCTATAAGATACTACTAGATATCCCGCCTATGAATTCCCGAATAACTGGTCATGCAATCAGGTACACGGATACAAGGAGTATTTCACACAACTACTAAACTACCCCGTCACCTGTATCACATCCTTCAACACACAACCAGCATCTCGGACCTTCATCTACAACAGATCCTCGTGATCACAACGATACAAAGTGTGGTAATACCCCTGAACAATCTACACCAGTACTGGGGACATCGGGGTTATCTCACCACTACCCGTATTAAAGCAATAACGAACACCCTCCGTTCTTAGATACTCAGAAATCTGAATGATGGAGATGTGCGCGATAATCCCTGGAGCTCAACTCCCCTGATACTTAGAGCAGATAGGAGGCACCAGGACATGATACCGTCACATCGAAATCATATAGATTTCACAAATACCCGCGTGATCCTAAAAAAAATTTGAGCGAGAAAAGAAGTAGAGTTAAAGTGTTCCTAAGACGGGAACCTCACCAGAGCATAGAAGAGGAGAAAAATAATCCTACTCTCCCATATAACTAAGACTCAAAACATTTTCTAGACTCGACTCGGCCAAATACGATCACACAAAGGCTCCTATGGTCGTAAGGATCTGATTACCAAATTGTAACGACCAAGATGCGGTCCTTTCCGATCTAGAGGTCGAGGCCCCCGAATAGGAAAGAAGCGCATCTAAGCGTTTCGTAAGCAAGTAACATAGCACAAATAATAATACTAGTAGACAATTCGGGATTCAACTGTCTTCTTATTAATAACTCAGAGTACAACACAGATACAAACCAGGTATGTCACATCCCTAACCCTTAAGAAAGTTAGTCTTGTGCTCATGTCTTCTTTGCATTTGCATCTAAGATTTTCCAACAAGATCAAGAAAGTGGCAAAGGAAAAACTCAAAAACCTAGCCACTACTTTAAATAAAGAAAATCTCAAACTAGTTAAAATCAATGAACCCAAAATGGCCTCAAGAAATGTTCAAACTTTCACATAAATCATGAAAGTAAATAAGCATTGGAGAAAACTATTTTCTTGACACTTTAAGCATTTTAAATAAATGCAAAAGGCCACTGGTTTCAAACTTTAAATTCGAAATCAGAAACTATAAATTTTCAAAAATGTTGAAAACTTTGGAAATGGTTGGGAATATTATAACAAATTTTCAGGTGTGTTTAAAATAATTTTTACCACCATTTTGGAGCTGAAATAAATAGCAAAACATTATTTAGCAAAACAGAACAAAACATAAAAGAATTAGGAAGAAGAAAAACATTACCTGTCGCCTATAGCCTGGCCCAACCCATCTAAGCCCTGTCGTCTTCCTCCCGCCAGTAGGCAGCAGGAGGTGGCCGCCGCGTTCCCCGGCGCGGCCACGCACCTGTGCGCCTGCCTGGTCGCCGCCTCGCGCTGGCAAGGCCGGGGATAAGCTCCCCGAGGCCTCCGCTATCCATTCCCATCATCGGTTCCTTCCCTTCCTCTCGGATCTCTCTTCCCCCTCCTGCCGCCATTGGAGCCGAGCAAAGCTCGAGCTGCCCGTGCCCCTAGCCTTAGCCTCCTCTTGCTGAACACGCCGTTAGCTCCGCCTCGTCGCGCCGGTCCTCTCCGCAGAAGCCGAAGCTTCCCCGAGCTCTGCATCGCCCCCAACGCCATCGTCTTCCACCTCCGGCCGCCGGACCTCTCCCGTCGATTCGCTCCCTCCCGCGCACCCCTGAGCCCCTCAGCAGCACCATCAGAACCGCCGTGAGCTCGTCATCGTTTCCCCTCTCGCCCCACGCTCTCCCGTGCATCATAGCCCCGTTCCCCACCAAGGCCGAGAGCTCGTCGCCGCCGATCATGTCGTCGTCGTTGCTGTGGTGTCTGATCCACGCGCTCGAGCTAGGATTCGAGCTCCTGGAGCCTCCAGGAGTGCGATGAGCCCCCCCAGCTGCCCTCCCCGTGCCCTAGAGCCGTCTCTCATAGAAGGCCGAGCTTCGGCCGCCGCTTCGGCTCGTCGCCGGCGCCCCTCCCGGCGACCCTAGCCACGCCTGATGCCCCTGCCAGATCGGCCACTTCGCCAGCGTTCCGTAGCTGCAAACCACGTTCGAATTGGTGCTGTGCAGCGCCGTTTAGGTCGTCTCCGGCGAGCCCTCCGGTGGGCGTCGACGTGGCCGACCATTAGGGCGTAATTGCCCTCCCCTCAGTCGCTGCAAGAGGGCCCCAAGCCTGGTCAAACCCCAATTAGGGGCTGGTCAGCGCGGGATTAGTCCGAGAGAGGTTGACCAGTGGGGCCCGCGGGTCAGGTTTGACCTGAACAGGTCGGCTGACCTGCTGACGTCAGTCTGATGCAATAAAGAGAATTATCAGTACAGAAATAATTACAGGAATTTGCTAAAACTTGTAAAAATCATAGAAATTAATCTGTAACTCCAATGAAAATAAATTATATATGAAAAAGTATCAGAAAAATTCAAGGATTCTGATTATGCTATTTTCAACCATGTTTGAAAAAGTTAAATAACCCTAACATGTATAATAAGGAATAATTCAATTCTTATAATCACTTTATAAATGGAATTTGGAAAATATTCAAATTTGAATATGGTTGCCATGATCACACACTGTCCTAGTTACAAATGAGTACATTAACATGACATTTCATGCATGCTAACCTCAAGTTGATCTGAGCATCAGGTCGAATCAATTAAACCGGTATCCGAGAATACCCCGTTTGAATTGCTATTCGAATGTGATTCAAATCAACTCTAAACCTAATACATGTTGAAAATAATAACTTATCACTTTGCATTCTCATGCCATGCTCGTGCATCATTTTGATTGCATATGATTGTTATTGAATCTTACCATTCTTTTTGGTAGGCTCCGCACCCCCGGATTCCACCGAATATCCGTCTGACGGATATCGTTCCTCCTCTGAGCAACAAGGCAAGCAACTCTTTTGATCATCCCGATAATTCCCATGTTCTTGCTCCTGCACTTATTTATTGCATTAGGATCAAATGCTTCAACTGCTTTTGCCACGTTAGTTGAATCCACTTCCTTTGCATGGCCTAACCTTGTCACAGTAAATAGCCGAACCTTGCAACCCAGCATACCTGATAGTTGCTTGAGCTATGATGTGCCTTATCCTGCTATGCATGCTATGCTTAGAGTTGTGTATGGTCTATCATCTGGGAGATGAACAGAATGGTGAGAATATGTTTGGTGAGCAAAGGTTGTGTGTTGAACTTGATTTGGTAAAGGTACCGGTGAAAGGCTGTGTAGGAGTACATGGCGGGTTGTTTCATTGGAACCGTCCTTAGGAACTGAGTTCCGTGTATGTAATCCAAGACTAGATACTACCACATGCTGGGCCCTGAAATATGACCCCGCTCGGCCTATTAATCACTTAGTACTCGGTCCAGGAGTTGCAAGTAGTTCCTGGTGTTTATAGTAATGATGGAGGCCGTGCATGGTGCTGACCTGAGAGGTGGACCGTGATGCGGTAGGCAGTGGCACGGCGTACCAAGTGGCACCCGGATGGTGGGCTTGGGAACCCTGCGCACATCGTTTGAGGCCGTGGCGGAAACCCCGGCCGGATTTCCGTACGGGTTACTCTAAGATAGGCGATAAACCTGGACTAGGTACTAGTGTGGTTAACGGTCGTGGCCGACTGCCTCGCTGGGCTTCCGCTTGAAGGTTGCCGAGGTGCATGACGTGCACATGGCGATAAGTGGCGAGAGCGTGTGTGACGAAGTACACCCCTGCAGGGTTATGATCTATTCAAATAGCCGCGTCCGCGGATATGGACTACTTGGAGACATATGTTGTTCATAGATAACTTCAATGGCTACTCATAAAGTTGCCAAGATAAGCGTGAGTGTCGTGGACGGCATTTCCGTACGGAGACGGAATGATTCCACGATAGTGTATTGTTGTGGTGTTAGTGGACTCGCATGTGAGAAATCAAGTTGTCAAAATTATTTTAAAAATGCAAGTTGTCTAGCCACGAGTCAAATGCTGGCTTTCCGCATGAAACCCACAATACCTTTTGATACCTTGCATGAGTAATTAGTTGTCCTAATGTCTTGCTGAGTACCTTCCTACTCATGTTTGCTTAATACATGTTGCAGAGGTTGCTAATGACCCTAATGGAGGGTTCTTTGTAGACATCGACGACGACGAGTAGCTGGTGTCCCAGCTACGATCTGGCCCTACGTTGGATCTGTAGTATAGTCCGGCCATGTGCCTTCTAGTTGCCTTGTCTGTACTCAGTCAGTTTAAACTCTTCCGCTGGCTTGTAACTGAATGACTGCAATTATGGGTCGTGAGACCCTTGATGTGTAATATTATGTGTCTGGCTCTTCCGAGCCTCTTAAATAAAGCTTGTATGTTTATGGTTATGTTGTGATGCCATCGATGTATCTATACATATCGGTATGCCATGCGTACGTGTGTCATACTTGATATGTATGGGGTTCGATTACCTAGTCGTGAACTTTAGTAGCACTCCTTACAAAGAAATGCCCCTTTGTGATCCAACGAGCCTTGGTAGTTCACTACTGCTCCGGACACATTGGTTGACCGGCATGTGTCCTTCTTAGCTGCTGTGTCTGTCCCCTTTGGGGAAATGTCACGCGATGTAATGGAGTCCCTGTAGCTTGCTACGACTCGTCTACATTCGCTGATGACCGACACCTGCTCTGTTGGGTCATATATGCCTGTCCTTGTGCGGTACTGCCACTTTGGTTTATGACTAGACATGTTGATCCGGGTTCTTTGACATTGGATTGCTAGCGACACTATCGCATACGTGAGTCAAAAGATGCAAACGGTCCCGACTAAGGTAAGGCTGCAGCCGTGGAGCTAACCGTGTGTGAGACCACAAAGCGATGCGATGTCTTACAAGCTGGATTCCTATGGCTTAGGATCGGGGTCCCGACAGCATTGGTATCAGAGCCTGACTGACTGTAGGATTACTAAGCCAAACTGATCGAAGTTGAGTCTAGAATTGCTTTAGTTATATATAAGGGAATTGTTTGTGGAAGGGAATGTAAGACTCTTGTTCTCTTCTCAAGTTATTCTATTCTGGTCATCCTCATCTTTTCTGCGGGAACTAAGGACTAGGTTACTCATCTTCTTCTAGGCTCGTGTTCTGATCGGTAGATTATAGGACTACGGGTCAAGAGACATTGGGTTTCTTCTATTCCTAGGAAAAAGTAAGTAAGTTGATGATCAGAGAGTTGAACTTGATAGTTGAGTGGTTACTCTATTCCATTTTAGGTTGTCTCAAAATTTGTTTTTGAGCATTTACAGCCATTATGCTGCCCAATTTTGCATTCAGAGCTCTAATGCTTTTGCATTACTCTCTATTTACAGATGCCTGGCCGTCCTTCTCGTCAGGTGGTACGTCTGACCAGGTGCATTGATGTGCCGGGTCATACGGCCATGCTGGTCAGGGTGATGTCGGTGTGCGGTTACCGCTGGTACCCCAAGTACACAGTAGAGGAACAGTACCGAGACTTCAACCAGAGCCAGTACATCTGCACTGTTAGGGTATTTCCAGACTACCCTGGAGCTGAGAAGCCAATCCATTGGTCCTATGGGTTGGGGGTCACCGTTGACATGGCAGTACAGGATGCTGCCTATTCAATGCTAACCATTATGAGAGCGAGACATGCACTGCTGCAGAATTCAGAGTTCTGCTATGTTCCGGCCTCTCAGCCTGGTGAAGAGGGATACCTCAGTGGAGTCTATTTTGATTCTTCTATGGAGGATCCACTACTGCAGTCCACTGTTGAGATGCTAGAGAACAGAGACAGGGATGCTCGTGCTCTCCGCATGGAGCTTTATGCTACCCGTGCCCGTCTGTGGACAGCTTTGACGCAGCTGGCACCGGTAGTCCAAACAGGGTATGGAGAGATGGAGATGTTGAACCCTGTTAGGACCCATCTTCCGGCCCACGTTGACTGGCCAGCTATAGGAGGAGTCACACCTCTTCGGGGACCCCTCTTACCACCAGTCAGGGGACCAAGGCCACATCCGTGTCCTTATGGATCCCAGGGATCTCAGGCTAGAGTGTTTCCTGATCCGCAGGTTGAGCTTCCAGGCCATCGAGGTGATCTCTATGAGATGTTCTATGCGGATGCCTGAGCCGTGAGCGGAAGGATAGTATGGTAGTAGCCGTACGTTCACAGTCCTGCATGACTTGTGAAGTATGCATGTAATGTGAAATGAATTCCGGAGGCCTAGATAAATAATGTATAGGAAGCTTGTAAGCCTCTGATGAGTAGTTTCATAATTTCAGTAGTTTGCTCTTCGGTTAAGGTTGTACTGAACTATGTAAGGGTGTGTATGAACCATGGTGTATATATAGCAGTTGCTTGTTACCATGCTGTTCGGATATTTATTTCCGCATTCCGTGTGTTCAGTACATTCTTAATCCATAGCTAGTATTGATATGATGTTGGTCTAAGCTATGAGTTTGTTTGTCAGGATGGTGTTCACCAGGTTGAACCGTGCCCCTGCTCATGAGCAAGGCGAGGGTAGTCAAGCGTCGCAGGAAGACCTGCCTCACCCGCCTTCTCTGGTGGAAGTGATGCTTGAGGCAGAAAGAAACAAAAGGGAAACCAATCGACTGCTAGAGCGTATTGAGCAGAATACGGCTCGACAGCCTAGGAATGCTGCAGTGTCCCTCAATGACTTTGTGAAGCTGAATCCTCCAAAGTTTCATCATTCCGTCGATCCCCTCGACGCTGATGAATGGCTGTGCAGCATCCCACGCAAGATTCGCTCTGCGAATGTGTCTGAGGACGACAAGGTGACCTTTGCGGCGTATTTCCTGGAAGGACCCGCCTATCTGTGGTGGGAGAATTTTGAAGCTATGCGTCCCGCTGAACCAGTGGCCACATGGGCAGACTTCAGTGCAGCTTTTCGTCTGCACCATATTCCAAAGGGCCTGATGGACAGAAAGAGAGAGGAGTTCTGTGCCTTCACTCAGGGCAAGTTGTCTGTGGATGCCTATAGCCGCGAGTTCGGTAACCTCGCCCGCTATGCAACAGAGGAGGTGTCTACCGACGCCAAGAAGCAAGCAAGATTCCGTAAGGGTCTGAGCCCTTAGCTCCGTCGTGATCTGCGCCTCCATGAGTGTGCAAGTTTTCAAGCCCTGGTCAACAAAGCGATCAGTGCCGAGACTGGTCATTCTGACTTCGAAGCCACAAGGAAGCACTCCCGTGACTTTGGCTCGTCTTCTGGTTCCGCGTTTCCAAAACGCAGGCTGTGGGTTCCAAACAGTTCTCTGCCACCAAGATACACTCCGAGGCCATCCTACGTGGCGCCTCAGACGAATCAGGCCAACCCTCCAGCAAAAGCTTATGGTGGTCCAGCTAGCAATGCTGCACCACCTGCCAACCAGGTGATATGCTACAAGTGTGGAGAACCAGGGCGCTATTTCTGTTAGTGTCCTCAGAATGTGGGTGCCAAGCAACCCGGAAAGTCCGTCGGGCAAGCCAAGTCGGGCAAAGCTTATTATGTGAAGCCAACTCCTGCACGTGGTCGTGTGAACTATGTGTCAGCAGAAGAAGCTGCACAGGATCCCGACGTCATGCTGGGTACGCTTCTTGTTAATCATCACCCAGCGTCCGTTCTCTTTGACACTGGGTCTTGTCATTCCTTCATTTCAGAAAGTTATGCACAGTTGCATAACATGTCTTTTTGTGATATGCCAATTCCATTGGTTGTCCAAACCCCTGGTAGTAAATGGCAAACCTCCAGGATAACCTATGACAATGAAATTCTAGTAGACAGGCTAGTTTTTCTAGCCTCATTGATAGCATTGAAATCTTCGGATATTAATATCATCTTGGGCATGGACTGGATGTCAGCTCACTATGCCAAGATTGATACTCATTCTTAGAAATGTCCAGCTTACCCATCCCTCGGGTGAGATAGTAAATGTCTCCACTCGAGTTGCCAAATGCCAACTCTATTCCCTAAATGCCAACCCTCTTCCGGAACTTGAAGACATTCCGGTAGTCCGTGACATTCCGGATGTTTTTCCAGAGGAACTGCCAGGAATTCCACCTGACAGAGATGTAGAGTTTGTAATAGATCTTGTTCCGGGAACTGTCCCAATAGCCAGAAGACCTTATAAGATGGCACCCCTGGAGCTAGCCGAACTTAAGAAGCAATTAGATGAGGCCTTGAACAAGGGTTTCATTCGTCCTAGCTCTTCTCCATGGGCTTGTCCCGTCCTCTTCGTCAAGAAGAAAGACGGAACGGATCAGATGGTTGTAGATTACCGACCAGTTAATCTAGTCACCATTAAGAACAAGTATCCGCTCCCCAGGATCAACGACCTGTACGATCAGCTCGCTGGATCCTCAGTCTTCTCCAAAATGGATTTGAGGTTTGGATACCATCAAATCAAGATTAAGAATGGGGACATTCCAAAAAGGCTTTTGTTACTCGTTATGGCCAATATGAGTACACCGTTATGTCCTTCGGTTTAACCAATGCCCCAGCCACCTTCTCTCGACTGATGAACTCAATCTTCATGGAGTATTTGGATAAATTCGTCGTGGTATACCTCGATGATATCCTCATCTACTCGAAGAATGAACAAGAACATGCCGAGCATCTAAGGCTGGTATTGATGAAACTTCGAGAGCATCGCCTTTATGCCAAATTTTCAAAATGTGAATTCTGGTTACCAGAAGTGACCTATCTAGGCCACGTAAGCTCTGGTAAGGTTATTGCTATCAATCCCGAGAGAGTTCAAGTTAGGAGTTTTCTTGGACTAGCGAGCTATTGTCGCCGCTTTGTCGAGAATTTCTCCAAGGTTGCAAAGCCTCTAACTGAACTCCTCAAGAAAGATAAAAAGTTCGAGTGGACACCACAGTGTGAGCATAGTTTTCAGGAACTGAAAAGACGCCTGACTTCCACACCTGTGTTGCTACCACCAGATTTTTCTAAGGACTTTGTTATCTATTGCGACGCCTCGCGACAAGGATTACCTTGCATTCTCATGCAAGATCGTTATGTGATCGCATACGCATCTCGACAGTTGCGTCCACATGAGGATAATTATCCCACACATGACCTTGAGCTTGCAGCTGTGGTCCATGCACTAAAAACCTGGCGACATTACCTTCTGGGTAATCGTTGCGAAATATTCACTGATCACCAAAGTCTGAAATATATCTTCACCCAGCCGGATTTGAATCTCAGGCAAAGACGGTGGGTTCAGTTGATCTCGGATTACGACTTAGAGATAACTTACACCACGGGGAAGGCCAATGTTATGGCCGATGCGCTAAGTCGTAAATCTTATTGTAACAATTTGATGCTACAACAAGGTCAACCACATCTCCATGAGGACTTTCGGAAGTTGAATCTTCATATTGTTCCTCAAGGATTCCTTTCTACTCTGGTGGCGAAGCCTACTCTTAAGGATCAAATTATAGCTGGCCAAAAGCGTGACAAGGGTATATCACGGATCAAGGAGAATATTTTTAGCGGAAACGCTAAAGAATTTTCCATGAACGATCAAGGTGTTGTGTTCTTCCAGAATCGTTTAGTGGTTCCTAAGAACCCACATCTAAGGCAGTTAATCCTTAAGGAGGCTCATGATTCTCCTCTCAACATTCATCCCAGTAGTACTAAGATGTATCAGGACCTACGCCAGAGGTTTTGGTGGACTAGGATGAAGAGAGAAATTTCTGAGTTCGTTGCTAATTGCGATGTTTGTCGTCGAGTTAAGGCAGAACATCAAAGGCCTGCTGGCACCCTTCAACCTCTAGCTATTCCTGAATGGAAATGGGATAAAGTTAGCATGGATTTCATTACCGGATTTCCCAAGGCCAAGAAATGAAATAATGCTCTCTTTGTGGTCATTGACCGTCTTTCCAAAGTGGCTCATTTTCTCCCTGTTCGTGAGAGTATAACAGCTAGCCAGCTAGCAGAGTTATATATCTCTCGAATAGTGTCTCTTCATGGTGTTCCCCTGGAAATTAACTCGGACCGTTTAAGTATCTTTACTTCTCGCTTCTGGGAAAGTTTTCAGAATGCCATGGGGACTCACTTATCTTTTAGCACTCCTTTCCATCCTCAATCAAGAGGTCAAGTAGAAAGAGTGAATCAAATTCTAGAAGATAAGCTCCGAGCTTGTGTTATATCGTTCGGTATGACTTGGGAGAAGTGTCTTCCATTGGCCGAATTCGCTTATAACAATAGTTACCAATCAAACTTGGGCAAAGCCCCTTTTGAAGTTCTCTATGGACGAAGATGTCGAACACCTCTTAATTGGTCAAAAACCGGAGAGAGGCAACTCTTTGGCCTGGATATGATCCAGGATGCAGAAGAGCAGGTTCGCATTATTCGTGAAAAGTTGAAAACAGCCCATTCTCGTCAAAAGAGCCAATATGATCGTCATCATAAGGCTGTGACCTATGAAGTTGACGAGAAGGCTTACCTTCGGGTTACACCTTTGAAGGGTACCCATCGTTTCGGTATCAAGGGCAAGTTGGCTCCTCGTTACATTGGTCCTTTTCGCATTCTTGCCAAACGAGGAGAAGTTGCCTACCAGTTGGAACTTCCTCCGCATCTTTCCAAGGTTCATGATGTTTTCCACGTCTCGCAACTCAGGCGTTGCTTTTCGGATCCTATCCGTGAGGTGGACCACGAAACGCTTGATCTACAAGATAACCGTTCATACCGAGAATACCCCGTGCGTATTCTTGATCAAGCTGAGCGTACCACTCGACGTCGAAACCTCAAGTTTATGAAAGTTCAATGGTCAAATCATTTTGAAAAGGAGGCAACTTGGGAAAGAGAGGATCATCTCCGACTTGAATATCCCGTGTTATTCCCGACGACTTCTAAATCTCGGGACGAGATTCTTTTGATTGGGGGTGAGTTGTCACATCCCTAACACTTAAGCAAGTTAGTCTTGTGCTCATGTCTTCTTTGCATTTGCATCTAAGATTTTCCAACAAGATCAAGAAAGTGGCAAAGGAAAAACTCAAAAACCTAGCCACTACTTTAAATAAAGAAAATCTCAAACTAGTTAAAATCAATGAACCCAAAATGGCCTCAAGAAATGTTCAAACTTTCTGATAAATCATGGAAGTAAATAAGCATTGGAGAAAACTATTTTCTTGACACTTTAAGCATTTTAAATAAATGCAAAAGGCCACTGGTTTCAAACTTTAAATTGGAAATCAGAAACTATAAATTTTCAAAAATGTTGAAAACTTTGGAAATGGTTGGGAATATTATAACAAATATTCAGGTGTGTTTAAAATAATTTTTACCACCACTTTGGAGCTGAAATAAATAGCAAAACATTATTCAGCAAAACAGAACAAAACAGAAAAGAATTAAGAAGAAGAAAAACATTACCTGTCGCCTATAGCCTGGCCCAGCCCATCTAAGCCTTGTCGTCTTCCTCCCGCCAGTAGGCAGCAGGAGGTGGCCGCCGCGTTCCCCGGCGCGGCCACGCACCTGTGCGCCTGCCTGGTCGCCGCCTCGCGCTGGCAAGGCCGGGGATAAGCTCCTCGAGGACTCCGCTATCCATTCCCATCGTCGGTTCCTTCCCTTCCTCTCGGATCTCTCTTCCCCCTCCTGCCGCCATTGGAGCCGAGCAAAGCTCGAGCTGCCCGTGCCCCTAGCCTTAGCCTCCTCTTCCTGAGCACGCCGTTAGCTCCGCCTCGTCGCGCCGGTCCTCTCCGCAGAAGCCGAAGCTTCCCCGAGCTCTGCATCGCCCTCAACGCCATCGTCTTCCACCTCCGGCCGCCGGACCTCTCCCGTCGATTCGCTCCCTCCGGCGCACCCCCGAGCCCCTCAGCAGCACCATCGGAACCACCGGGAGCTCGTCATCGTTTCCCCTCTCGCCCCACGCTCTCCCGTGCATCGTAGCCCCGTTCCCCACCAAGGCCGAGAGCTCCTCGCCGCTGGTCATGTCGTCGCCGTCGCTGTGGTGTCTGATCCACGCGCTCGAGCTAGGATTCGAGCTCCTAGATCCTCCAGGAGTGCGATGAGCCCCCAGCTGCCCTCCCCGTGCCCTAGAGCCGTCTCTCATAGAAGGCCGAGCTTCGGCCACCGCTTCGGCTCTTCGCCGGCGCCCCTCCCGGAGACCCTAGCCACCCCTGATGCCCCTGCCAGATCGGCCACTTTGCCAGCGTTCCGTAGCTGCAACGCGCGTTCGAATTGGTGCTGTGCAGCACCGTTTAGGTCGTCTCCGGCGAGCCCTCCGCCGCGGGCTTGGTCGCCGGCGACCACCGTCCGGTGGGCGTCGACGTGGCCGACCATTAGGGCGTAATTGCCCTCCCCTTAGTCGCTGCCAAAGGGCCCCACGCTTGGTCAAACACCAATTAGGGGCTGGTCAGCGCGGGATTAGTCCCAGAGAGGCTGACTAGTGGGCCCCCCTGTCAGGTTTGACCTGAACAGGTCGGCTGACCTGCTGACGTCAGTCTGATACAATAAAGAGAATTATCAGTATAGAAATAATTTAAGGAATTTGCTAAAACTTGTAAAAATCATAGAAGTTAATCTGTAACTCCAATGAAAATAAATTATATATGAAAAAGTATCAGAAAAATTCAAGGATTCTGATTATGCAATTTTTGACCCTAACATGTATAATAAGGAATAATTCAATTCTTATAATCACTTTATAAATGGAATTTGGAAAATATTCAAATTTCAATATGGTTGCCATGATCACAAACTGTCCTAGTTACAAATCAGTACATTAACATGACATTTCATGCATGCTAACCTCAAGTTGATCTGAGCATCAGGTCGAATCAATTAAACCGGTATCCGAGAATGCCCCATTTGAATTTCTATTCGAATGTGATTCAAATCAACCTAAACCTAATACATGTTGAAAATAATTACTTATCACTTTGCATTCTCATGCCATGCTCATGCATCATTTTGATTGCATATGATTGTTATTGAATGTTACCATTCTTTTCGGTAGGCTCCGCACCCCCGGATTCCACCGATTATCCGTCTGACGGATATCGTTCCTCCTCTGAGCAACAAGGCAAGCAACCCTTTTAATCATTCCGATAATTCCCATGTTCTTGCTCCTGCACTTATTTATTGCATTAGGATCAAATGCTTCAACTGCTTTTGCCACGTTAGTTGAACCCACTTCCTTTGCATGACCTAACCTTGTCACAGTAAATAGCCGAACCTTGCAACCTAGCATACCTGATAGTTGCTTGAGCTATGATGTGCCTTATCCTGCTATGCATGATATCTTAGAGTTGTGTATGGTCTGTCATCTGGGAGATGAACAGAATTGTGAGAATGTGTTCGGTGAGCAAAGGTTGTGTGTTGAACTTGATTTGGTAAAGGTACCGGTGAAAGGCTGTGTAGGAGTACATGGCGGGTTGTTTCATTGGAACCGTCCTTAGGAACTGAGTTCCGTGTATGTAATCCAAGACTAGATACTACCACATGCTGGGCCCTGAAATATGACCCCGCTCGGCCTATTAATCGCTTAGTACTCGGTCCAAGAGTTGCAAGTAGTTTCTGGTGTTTATAGTAATGCTGGAGGCCGTGCATGGTGCTGACCTGAGAGGTGGACCGTGATGCGGTAGGCAGTGGCACGGTGTACCAAGTGGCACCCGGATGGTGGGCTTGGGAACCCTGCGCACATCGTTTGAGGCCGTGGCGGAAACCCCGGGCGGACTTCCATACGGGTTAACGGTCGTGGCCGACTCCCTCGCTGGGCTTCCGCTTGAAGGTTGCCGAGGTGCATGACGTGCACATGGCGATAAGTGGCGAGAGCGTGTGTGACGAAGTACACCCCTTCAGGGATATGATCTATTCGAATAGCCGCGTCCGCGGATATGGACTACTTGGAGACATATGTTGTTCATAGATAACTTCAATGGCTACTCATAAAATTGCCAAGATAAGCGTGAGTGTCGTGGACGGCATTTCCATACGGAGACGGAATAGTTCCACGATAGTGTATTGTTGTGGTGTTAGTGGACTCGCGTGCGAGAAATCAAGTTGTCAAAATTATTTTAAAAATGCAAGTTGTCTAGCCACGAGTCAAATGCTGCCTTTCCGCATGAAACCCCACAATACCTTTTGATACCGTGCATGAGTAGTTAGTTGTCCTAAAGTCTTGTTGAGTACCTTCGTACTCATGTTTGCTTAATACATGTTGCAGAGATTGCTAATGACCCTAATGGAGGGTTCTTCATAGACATCGACGACGACGAGTAGCTGGTGTCCCAGCTACGATCTCGCCCTACGTTGGATCTGTAGTATAGTCAGGCCATGTGCCTTCTAGTTGCCCTGTCTGTACTCAGACAGTTTAAACTCTTTCGCTGGCTTGTAACTGAATGACTGCTATTATGGGTCGTGAGACCCTTGATGTGTAATATTATGTGTGTGGCTCTTCCGAGCCTCTTAAATAAAGCTTGTATGTTTATGGTTATGTTGTGATACCATCGATGTATCTATACATATCGGTATGCCATGCGTACGTGTGTCGTACTTGATATGTATGGGGTTCGATTACCTAGTCGTGAACTTTAGTAGCACTCCTTACAAGGAAATGCCCCTTTGTGATCCAACGAGCCTTGGTAGTTCGCTACTGCTCCGGACACATTGGTTGACCGGCATGTGTCCTTCTTAGCTGCTGTGTCTGTCCCCTTTGGGGAAATGTCACGCGATGTAATGGAGTCCCTGTAGCTTGCTACGACTCGTCTACATTCGCTGATGACCGACACCTCCTTTATTGGGTCATGTATGCCTGTCCTTGTGCGGTACTGCCACTTTGGTTTATCACTAGACATGTCGATCCGGGTTCTTTGACATTGGATTGCTAGCGACACTATCGCATACGTGAGTCAAAAGACGCAAACGGTCCCGGCTAAGGTAAGGCTGCAGCCGTGGAGCTAACCGTGCGTGAGACCACAAAGGGATGCGATGTGTTACACCCTGGATTCCTATGGCTTAGGATCGGGGTCCCGACAAGGTAGTTCCGCTACGGACTACAAAACATGGAAAGTGCTATGCCACCCTGCCTATAGGCCCAGGATCACGACCACGCCTCAGTCCTCTGGATAGTTCACATAGAGGCGGTCTGTCTCCTCGTCGTACTGCCACGCCAGCTCGGTGCCGTTGGGATCATCTGTCTCTGGGGTACCTGTACCTGCTGGGAGTTTCGGAGGAATCGTGAGCCACGGGGACTTAGCAATCTAAGACCTTGGTGCCAGAACTAGTCAGGTTATTGGGTAGGGTAAGGGAGAAGTGTATCAGACTGCTGCATCCTATGTTTGAATAAGTGGCTAACTTACGCAAAAGAGAAGTGAAGGTGGTCTACGCTAACGGTCGGAATTACTTGATTAGTAAGTGATCCTGTGCACCTACCTACGGCATTCATAACCCCACCATGTTCCCGATCGAAGAGAGATCTTCGAAGGGACAGTCATGGATACGCACACAGTTGGCAATTTTATTAGCTTATGTTTAAGTTCTCTAATATCGGATGTTAACAAAATATTCCAAGTTGCCACATAACCGCGGGCACGGCTTTCCGAAAGATTAAACCCTGCGGGGGTGCTCCAACTAGTCCATCACAAACGAACACAGGCCACAAAGGCATCCTCTATCACGAATCTCGTGATCTCGTCGGATTCCTTAGAGGAAAACCTCAACTCTGCGGGAAACCAAAGCTTCACTGGGATTCCTATACGCAAGATATACCTCTAAGGTAAGACAAGGCTAGCAGGACCTCCCGTCGTGTCGACGACCCTGATAAGAGCCGCGTATCTCAGTCTCAGGACACGACAGATGAGTGACGCGTACAGTGGCCTGATAGAAATCTCTCAAGTTGCCCTGAGTTGGCCCCGCACACTGCTCTAATTTGGACCAACACTCATGAGGAGCACTGGCCCGGGTTGTTGATTAAAATCCTCGGGGTAGCTATTCCCTATGCAAATTATTATTAAGTTATTAACAAATTAACACCAATGTAGGGTCCTGCCGGACAAGCCTTAACACTACGCGATTTATCGAGGGGGTCCCCATAACAACCCCGAACGTGTTAGGAGCGATCATTATGGAATCAAACACCGGTAACCGGTAACTAAGGCGGCAATAACGGAACAAAGCACCCGGCAAAAGGCTAGGCCTCCCGTAATTTACCAAGTATATAGGTGCATTGATTTAATAACAGAATTTAAGATAATGATATCAAGCTCATGTTATCACATGAGGCAAAGCACCTACAACTAGCAATGCTAACATTAGTAGCTGAGCAAGCCTACTTAGTCACACAAGTTTTGCTCGGAAGGAGAACGGTGTTTGGGCTCCTGGCATTTCACGAGGCAATTTAATTCAGTGGTAGGCAGCGAGCAATATATCATGGAAACGAAACTAACATAACAAGTCTAGAGATGGAATCAAGGTCATATCATCTTGCCTCTGATATCCTTAGCTTGGAATGGTTCTGGTTCGTCCTGCACGTACTCTCCTGACTCCACGTATTCGTTCTCTGATCCCGGTGCTAACCAACATGAGAATCACAGCCAATGAACAGCAGCACCACAAGATGCAACAATCACATGATGCATGAGATGATATTTGAGCATGCACCACTATTTCTATCCCTAACACAAGCAAAATAAACTACTGCAAGTTACTGGACAGAACTGTACACTAAGATATTTTGACATGCATGAGAATGACATGAACAGATGCGGCTCGTGAAAATGGTGCAAAACCATATAAATAACATTGCAAACGGAGCTATGGATCAACGGTAATCAACGGAACAAGATATGAAGCTCTACGTGGAAGTTTCAACACCACACTCACATTTGGCACAAATCTGGTATTCCCAGGTTGCCAAGACAAATAACAACCCAGCATGAATGGATTGGAGCAAGGAAGAACACCACAACATCAACTAAGCACACACATTGCCCAAAATGACAAAACTACATAATCTGCCATAATTTGCATCTTAGCTCTTTGGGAGCTGCATGCAACATAGCTACAAGTCTGCAAACATGACAAATAATATATGTGGCTGTTGCCAACCAAGAACACTACAAGCACTAGCAAGAATCACAGCAAAAGGAATTAAACTCTAGAAGATACAAGGTCACAAACTGTCCCAAAACCATCAGATCTCACGGACATGGTGAAAATTCCTGCACCTGAGTTTCTGTCTCTGTTCTGAAGCTTTTTGACAGCAATCAAGACACAACCTACTGGACTCCAAATGATTTTAAATTTGACAGGGAGCTTAAAAAACATACCAGGTTCAAAATCCTAGCACTGAAATAAGGCTAGTTCTCAACAGGATGACTAGCACATCCTCATCTATAGGGGAAGCAAACTTATCCAAAATCCCAGACTTAGTGAAATTTCAGATTTCACTAACCTGGAATTTTCTAGCCACATGCCCACTTTGTCTAGGCATAGTTTGCACACACATTGTACCAAGTGATAATTGACACCACTATAGTGTAGAGCAAAACCCCTACTACTATCACACAAAAACTCATGCCCTTGGGCTCCACCTATTCCATGGAATCAAAGATCAAACTTGCAACAAATCTGAATATGCAACTCCATAAAGTACCCTTCTAAGACAACAACTACAAAGGTAGAGTTCATGTGCACAATGACAAAGTGACATGGGGGTTTGAACCCCATGTTTGTGTCATGCACATCAACATCACAAGCACATCTACCAAACTATCCCCACACACAAACACCATGCCCTCTCACATATAGACATGTGAAGCTGCATAGTTTTGCAAAGGTGGGGAAGTTTCACACACCCATATAGTGCACATCATTCACAACAACATCATGCCCTTAAACCCAAGAACAACATGAGGGGGAAAAATACTAAGCAAGTAACTTGGAAGCATCACCTCTCAAACACTTTTAGTAGGTACCACAAGTGGTGTGCACTCACAACAAACACATCTCCATACCTACACCAGCAACTTCCCTTACAACCCCTATGCACACATGCCTATTTGCTATCACACCATCAACATAAACTAACAAGACCACAAGCATTCACATATCACTTATGCCACCAACACCATCTATCACTATACTAGTGTGTGCAAAACACACACACACTGCACTCTGCACCCATCTACCTAGCAGGAAAAATATTCCATAGGACACCTTGCTCTCTATGCATAAGAAAAAGGAAGTAACAGAAATAAAAGGAAAGCAAAAAAAATAGAAATATGCATCAGGGCTCCTGGGAATCGAACCCAGTACCTCCTGGTACATAGCAACACAGCCTACCACTACACCATTGCCACTTCGTCGACAATGTAGGGGAGGCAATCAGGCTAACATGTCCCTGATGATACTGTGCAGGAAAAATAGAAAACGAAAATAGCACCGAGGGGGGATCGAACCCGCGCCCTCCAACAGGCACGCAACGCTAGTTACCACTAGGCTACGCAACTACGCGTTGCGAAACAGAAGAGGTTACCGCCCTGCTCATCTGCTACCGGCGACTGACCGGAACAGGGGAGGGGTCTCGCCGGGGATGCGAGCCAAATACAGCTCCGGCTCGTGGAGGGGAGGAGGCCCACACCCACATGAACCCATTCCAAGTCCTAACTACTCCCGAGGGGTGCTACAACGGCGTGTCGACGGTGACCAGCAGCTCCGGCGACGGAGGCAACGCGCGCAATGAATCTACGGCTACGGTGCTCGATCTAGCATAGGGAGGAGGGGGGAGGAGTACTACCAGACGTACGGGTCGAGGAAGAAGCGCCCGTAGAGGAAGTAGCAGGAAGAAGGGCGCGTAGCGGCGGAGCTCGTCGGAGAAGGAGGGCCTCCGGGAAGAAGACGAAGCAGGGTCGGGGAAGCCGATCTAGCGGCGGGAACGAGCCCGTGGAGAGGCCCGCGAGCTTCTGGTCCTCTCGCCGTGGAGGAAGAGGTACCACAGTGACGACGGCGACCTCCTTCAACCGTCGGCCATTGTGGATCCGCCTCGCTTACCTTCCTGCAACGATGCAGAGAGGGGGGAGATGAGATTTGGGTGGAGCGGCGGCGGAAGGGGGAACCCTAGCCGAGGCACGGACGCCAAGGCTCTTTATAGGGCGAGAGGGGAAGCGAGGGGCACGCGGTGGCCATGTGCGCGTGCTCTCTCCGGTGGAACAGAGGGGAATGGCACGAAGAGAATGATAGAGGGGACCCACTGCCTCGCTGGAAAGGAGGTGGACGACGACGGACGCGCGACGGGCTGCGAGGGAGGAAGGAGAAGTGGGCCGCTAGGTGGGAGGGAGCCCACTTAGCGCGCCAGATTGGGAAATAGACCCCTCTGTCTATTTCCTTTTAAAAATTAAAACTGAGAAAGAAAAATAGGCATAGGACAAAATAAAAGGGATGAAATAAAAAGAAAAATTGCCCTAGACCCGGAAATGCACCAGCTATTTTAATAAAATACTTCCAGCATTTATGGGGCAACTTTCATAAATCCAAAACAACATTTATTTAATCTGTTTTGTGACTTATATTCACCCCCAAGACCTAAGAATAAAATTCCAAATCATCACATCATCATCTCCACAATAACCTCTAAGCACAAGACATTTTAAATTTATTGTTGGGAAGATGGAATTTTGAACAAGAGATAAGAGAAAAGGGAAAGGGTTTGAAATTCCAATGAGCTTTGAAAAAAATACCTAGCACCTACTCCTTCACACCACACACCAAGATCACAAAGGAACTACAAGACCCACTCTAAGACATGGCAAGGTGTAGATGCAAGCAACACAAGGCATGGTAAGAATGGTATGACATGGATGCATGCATGCAAAAGAAGAACACAAGGTGACACATGAAATCATACATGCATAGCACATGGAAGGTTACAAAAGGGAAAGTCTTACACTTGGGGCACAACAATATGCGAGACCATGATATGCATCACTGATAGAGCGAGTCTGTCATTATCGAAGATGTGTCGACCACCTCCGGTGGATGAGAACCTCGCCATTTTGTCCGCCTCACCTTGGTGAGCAGGAAAATGATTCTCTTCATCCCCTGTTCTATGTGTCAATATTGTGATCAACGTGACTGACAGGTCGGGACTCTATCATGCTATGTTGATGTCATTGCCTAAAGGTTGTACACTTGGAACACTCAACGCCTTGGAAGACAAGAAGACAATGATAAGAGTACAAAGGCAACAGGAGACCCTCTGAACGACAACCATGAGCAACCACCTTCGTCGACAGCTTACCAGATGAGAAGTCGTCAAGGACTCTTCCCACCTCAACCCAACTCATTTCGGCAAACTACAATGAAGGACATGGCGACACCATAAGAAGACCCAGAAGATTGAGTGGACTCCTCTTCAACACACGAAGCAAGCACGACTATTGAGTCCGAGAACCCCTAGGGTAGGATGAGTCGTGAATTCCCTATGCGAAGTCGAGTCCGTGAAATGGTTCGATTGGAACCATGTTGTGTGTTGCTTGTTTTTGTTGTTTATGATTTGACATAAGTCACGCTTTTGCCCTAGGAAACACGCACATGATTATATCACATGTCTAGTCTTGATTTTTGAATTGGCCTTTTCGACACTTTTTTGATTACAATTGAACCATGCCACCCCCCATAGGCACTTCCCTCTCTACTCCTATCGTATCTCTCACCTTCTCGACAACTGGAGACCAGCAAGATAAGGTGCACCAAGGATCCACCCCGACAGACAGCTCACACTGAAGACACAGACTATATTGTGCTCAACCAGACGCGACCCATAGAAGTTGTGATTTCCCTGAAGACTAGAAACCCCTCCCTAGACAAACCTGAACCTCGCAAGCTTCCCCATCTCAAATATTTGGTCATGTGTTTAAAGCACGGATTTTCCAGAGCGCCCGTTGAACTCCGATAACCGCTGCTTAGCATTGGATTCTTTGTGGAACAACTGATCATAGTGAACAAGTGTCCTTCACTATTAAGCTAGCACCATAACCCTGATGCCACAGGAAGGATTGTTCTGGAATATATGATTTGTAGACTATGGTTGTTGTGATGATAATTGGTGTCTTGAGGGTATAGCTAGACTATCTTGGTGGATCGTAAGACCCTTATGAAGGTAGGTGAACTTGGTGGAACAAGTTCATAAAGCAGCATAACCTACATATTTTCGGAATAAGCTTGGACTCGGTAGGATAATTATGATCATGCGCTAAAATTCTTGGTGGTATAATAAGTTGGCTTTATCGAGTAATAATCATGGTTTGATGATGTTACCTAAATGACTTGGAGTAGCGAGTAAGAGATTTTATTGGACTTGATTTTCGGATTTAAATAGGTAACGCTAATGAAGTATCAATGAGGAATGAGGCCACATGGTTCGGAGTCAATTTGATTTAACCCGTCGATCTAGATCATGATGCCATGTTTCTCAGCGAATAACGAGTATAAGTAGTCACAGTTGTTGAATTGACTTACGAACCTATGTAAGCATGGCCTTGGAGTTTAGTTGGCCATAATATTGGAAGTTGGTGCATAAACTATGACACAGTGCTTGCAATAATATATGGATTATGAGGACCCTAGGTGATCATATAAAACACCATCGATATTGGATTGTAGGAGTGATGGGTCCAAGGAAGATTGATAGGATTGATGAACCCCTTGGTCGGATTCATAGGAAGGAAGCAAGACCTTGGATTGGTATATTACGTGTTTACTTAATACAGGAACGCGGTACCCTAGCCGTTGGATGATTTAACTGAGCACTTGGGTTATATTGTGTTAACCCAAGCTTAGCAGCTTGTATGCTTTGCCGGGGGTTCTTACCTAGAGATACATGTGCAACCTAGATATAGCATACTTATAATGTTTTGATTTAGCCCTTCCCTGAACCTGGAGTTGACTAGCATGAGTGGTGTGGAGTTGACTTATGTGAGATGGTATCTTTGATGAAATAGGGTGATTTCGTCTAGAGTTAGGGGTTAGACTATTGGCATCTAAGGAAAGTCCTTAGGCATAAGATGATGAACATTCACTCACAATGTAAATTTCTTGAAACCCCCAAAGGTACACCGTGCCATGAGAAGGTCGGATTATGACCATAGGACACGGCTCTAAGTCGTTAGACTATGGCCAATACTCCGCCCCGACCACCACCAATCATGTCCATGAGGAACGTGGACCGATAGAACTAGATTATGTTGGACCACAAACCTCTCAGCGAGTGACCACCCATAGCAAGTACCCGCTCTCCCCACTTGTCTCATGATCACTGTGCTTATGTGATGCTTGGGGAAGTATGTTGTTATCCTCATGGACAACGTACTTATTCACTCAATAAGAGGAGGAACACTTTAGTCATGTTTGGACAAGCCCTAGGAGCATCGGTCGTCATGCCTCTCAAAAGTAAGGCATTACTAGAGAAGATGGGCTCCTCGAAGCTACCTCCAAGCAGCAGAAGACAATCCCACACAAACAAGTTGAAGCAGCGACAGGATTGAGAAGCCACGACAATGGAGAAGAGAAAACAAGGGTTCATCGCAACTCCTGTGCCAGGTATACCATCTATGGCATGATGGTACAAACAGGCTAGAAGACCGAACAGACACACCGGAAACGAACATCCACCGGACCCCAACCACACTCAGTGCACCACGTGCACTAAGTGCAGAACCACGCACACATTTGGCACCTAACCGATTGCCTCCACGACACACCATAGTTTCTCCCAGGAAGGATACATTGTGGGTATTCTATTTTCGCGGGGTCGCTGCTAATACACTAGCACCCACTCGCGTACTACGTGGTTGCCTAGTCATCATGGACCCTGCCGCCACGGAGAGCCACAACTCGAGAAGCAGCATTATGGCGGTCATCGTGGATGATCGCGTAGTACAATGTCGAGACCCCGATCAGCACCGCCACCACTCCAGATAGCAGGATTATAAGCCACCCCAGGATCTCGTCCGCCATTGGAGCCTATCCTCAAACTCCTACAAGTAGAAAAGAAGACGAGAGAAGAAGCAACGTCAGATGTGAGGAAGAAGAGAGGAGCACCATGGTCATTTTATAGCTCGGGCACCAGTGCTGCTGGTGAAGCCAGCAGCCCCGCTCGTCGCTCGGTCATTGGTTCTCGCTGGGAATCCACGAGTAGTGCCGACAAGCACAGGAACGTGAGGTGAGTGCACGCTGCACCGACAGCTAGCTCGTCGCGCACCACCCAGGGTGGCCCCGGGCTCCCTACGCCCTAGGTACTGCAAGTGGAGAAAGCGTCGGGAGCACGCTAGGAGGAGAAGGAGAAGGGAAATCGGACGAGGAAGAAGAGGCTGACAGTTGGCCCTGGGCCCACCTGTCGGCCAAGGAAGGCACCACGCAGCGGGTACGACTAGTGCAATTGGAAATTGCAAAAAAAATCAGTTTTAAAAAAAATTGTCGTAAACCTCAGACACACCAACTATTAGCATTTTTATGATGATCATGTTGGACGGTATGTTTTAAAATACTTTGTATTCACATTGTTCTGCACCGCATAAATGAGAGTAGGCTTTTCCAACCACCGTATAAAATCTCGGGGACGAGATTTTTCTTAAGGGGTAAGTGTTTGGGATATTACCCGCTGTATGACCCGCCCCACGAGGCTGGGTCAAGATGATGTTTGCTCGACGATCACACCCAAGATGAGCCTTGAGGTACAAGGCATGAGGTACAAGGCGGTTCATTAAAGAGAGCCGACAGCGGCCCAAGACACGAAGATGGCGACTCTTGGCCCACATGGGGGAAGGACGCCGGGAGTTTCCATCCTTAAAGGAGCTAAGCGAGTTAGAAACATGATGGGTCATGAATCATAACGTGACTCAGACTCTTGTAAACCTACGTTCTCGACCTGTATATAAAGGCGAGTCTCTCGGGCTGATAGACTTAAGTTACAATAAATCTAGAGATAGGTTAGGAAAAACCGCACCCTTGTAATCGATTTCATCATCAATACACACAAAGCATGACATAGGCTTTTACCTCCATCGGAGGGGCCGAACCTGGGTAAACTCGACTCTCATTCTCGATCAACCCCTTTGAGTCACCACATAGTCGCGATAGCTCCACTACTAAGTCCTTTCATGAGGACATCTGCGATGACAAAACCACGATAGTTGGCGCCCACCATGGGGCCTGTGCACGGTGGAGTTGAGTTCTCAATGGGAGCCCTTCCAGGTTTCAGGAGATACGTGGTCGGCCTTATGACCAAGAGCCTCCGTGGAAAGTGCTACGTCGACAATTCGAGTTGGGGTCCCAAGCCCATTTCGATCAAATCTGGTTATCGGGTTCCCTTTGGCAAGATTCACGTGTTCGTCGACAAAATTAGCATGTCTGTTCCCGAGACGGACATCTACACCGACATCGTCGAGCCAGCTTGGCTTGCTAAACCAGCCGAAAGTTCGGTTGTGCGGCGTCACGTCTTCGTTGGCTTCACGCAGGGGGCCAGCCTCCCAGATGAGCCAGAGGACGATGGAAACACCCCCTTCAACTTAGAGGGCGAGTCATCCATGGGATACACGGATTCAATTTTCCCTCTCTATGAAGAAAGGCTTGGGGGCTTCTCTGAGGTGGCGATCTCCGAAGGCCCGCAAGAGCCGCCTTGCTAGGTCACCATCTACATGGCAGAAGCAACGCCTACTCAGAATCAGCCAGATGCGGCAGCCGCCAATGGGGCCACCTGATTTGGAAAAACGCTGGCCCATGCCATGACGGATCTGGTGGGCCAGATGTCAAAGCTCGTGGTTATCGCCGTTACTGCCGAAAATCAGGAGGAAATCAATGTAGAGCTGGTAAAACAGCATGAAGAGATGGCTAAGATTCAGCGAGAGATTGATGTTGAAAAGACCCGGATGGCAGATCATCAGGTACGAATGAACGAGGATGTTCAACATTTGAAGGCTGAAGCGTGGCGGCTCGAGCGTCGGTGAGACGCTTCTGACGCGGTGCAGCAGAGGCAGCATCAGAGTCGTTTTCCAACCGATCTCAATCCTACTCGGTTATTTAACAACCCACATGTTGGGAAACGTTGCATGGAAAACAAAAATTTCCCTACGCACACGAAGACCTATCATGGTGATGTTCATCTACGAGAGCGAGATATGATCCTCATACTCTTGTAGATCGCTAAGCGGGAAGTGTTAAGAAACGCGATTGATGTAGAGGAACAGCTTCGTGATCCAGCAAACTCCGTCGTCCCACGATCCGTCCCGATCTAGCACCGAACGGACGGCACCCCCTTGTTCAGCACACGTACATCTCGATGACGATCTCCGTCTTCTTGATCCAGCAAGACAGAAGGGGATATAGATGAGTTCTCCGGTAGTGTGACCGCGTTCCGGTGATGGTGATGATCTATTCCTGCAGGGCTCTGCCCGAGCTCTACAGAAAAACGATCTAGATGAAGAACTATGAAGTAGAGGTTTAGGGTTGCACGTGGCAAAGTTGTGTCTCAAAAACCCTAAAACCTCTAGTATATATAGGAGGAGGGGAAGGGCTAGCCTTGGCGCTCAAGAGAGCCCCTAGGGCATCAGCCTAGTGGAGGAGGGGAGGGACTCCAACTCCAATTCGGTTTGGGAAGGAGGAGTCCCTTCCTTCCTTCCCACCTTCCTCTTTTTTTTCTTTTTCTGCTTTGATTTGTCATTTAGCTGACATAGCCCTATTGGGATGGCCTCACCAGCACACCAAGGGCTGGTGTGCCACCCATGGGCTATTAGGTTCTCTCCCGGGTGGGTGGACCCCCTCCCAGTAAAAACCAGGAACCCATTCGTCACTCCCGGTACAATGCCGGTAATGCCTGAAATCTTTTTGGAAGCCAAATAAAACGATCATATATATCAATCTTTGTTCCGGACCATTCCGAAAACCCTGGTGACGTATGTGATATCATCCGGGACTCTGAACAAACCTTCGGTCACCAACACCTATAACTCAACTACGGGTTCGACAACTATGCAGACCCTATGGGTTCGACAACTATGCAGACATGACCTGAGACACTCGTCGGTCAATATCCAACAGCGGGACCTGGATGTCCATATTGGATCCTACATATTCTACAAAGATCTTATCGGTTGAACCTATGTGCCAAGGATTCATATAATCCCGTATACCATTCCCTTTGTCCTTCGGTATGTTACTTTCCCGAGATTCGATCGTCGGTATCTATACCTATTTCAGTCTCATCACCAGCAAGTCTCTTTACTCGTTCCGTAATACAAGATCTCGTGACTAACACTTTAGTCACATTGCTTGCAATGATTGTATGTGATGTTGTATTACCGAGTGGGCCCCGAGATACCTCTCCGTCACACGGAGTGACAAATCCCTGTCTTGATCCATGCTAACTCAACGGACACCTTCGGAGATACGTGTAGAGCACCTTTATATTCACCCAGTAACATTGCGACATTTGATACACACAAGGTATTCCTCTGGTGTCAGTGAGTTACATGATCTCATGGTCATAGGAATGAATACTTGACACAAAAAAAACAATAGCAACAAAATGACACGATCACATGCTACGTTTATAATTTGGGTCTTGTCCATCACATCATTCCCCCAATGATGTGATCCAGTCACCAAGTAACAACACTTGCATATGCTCAGAAAACCTGAAGCATCCTTGATCAAGTGGCTAGTCAACTAGAGGCTTACTAGGGACATTGTTTTGTCTATATATCCACACATGAATCTATGTTTTGATTCAATACAATTATAGCATGGATAATAAACGATTATCTTGAAACAGGAAATATAATAATAACTATTTTAAAATTGGTTGTAGGCATATTTCCAACAGTCTCCCACTTGCACTAGAGTTAATAATCTAGTCTCACATCGTATGCGATTTACATTGGAATGAATCTAACACCAATACAGTTCTGGTGTTGATCATGCTTCGCTCGCGGAAGAGGTTTAGTCAGCGGATCTGCAACATTCAGATCTGTGTGCACTGTGCAAATATTTATGTCCTCTCCTTCGACATAGTCGGGATGAGGTTGAAGCGTCGTTTGTTGTGTCTGGTCTTCTTGTGAAACCTTGGTTCCTTGGCAAGAGCAATGGCACCAGTGTTGTCACAGAATGGAGTTATTGGATTTAGTGCGCTCGGCACAACTCCAAGATCCGTCATGAACTGCTTCATCGAGACACCCTCCTTAGCCGCCTCCGTGGCAGCCATGTACACTGCTTCACTTGTAGAATCTGCTACGACGCTTTGCTTCAAACTGCACCAGCTTACTGCACCCCCATTATGAATAAATACGTATCCGGTTTGAGACTTAGATTCATCAGGATCAACGTCAAAGCTTGCATCGACGTAACCCTTTACGACGAGTTCTTCATCATATGCATAAACGAGAAACATTTACTTAGTCCTTTTCAGGTACTTCAGAATATTTTTGACCACTTCGAAACATGCCTGTCATACTTATGGCTAGGCTGACGTTCGTTCTTGTGCACAACATTTCATACATGATAGACCCTATGGCTGAAGCATAGGGGATGGTACTCATCTTTTCTCTATCTTGTGTAGTCACTGGACACTGAGTCTTACTCAACTTTATACCTTGTAACACTTGCAAGAACCCCTTCTTGCATTGCTTCATTTTGAACTTCTTCAAAATTGTATCAAGGTATGTGCTTTGTGAAAGTCCTATTAGGTGCCTCTATCTATCTCTATAGATCTTAATGCCTAATATGTAAGCAGCTTCTCCTAGGTATTTCATTGAAAAATATTTGTTCAAGTAATCCTTTACACTCTCTAAAAACTCCACATTGTTTCGAATCGGCAATCTGTCATCCACATATAATATTGGAAATGCCACAGAGCTCCCACTCACTTTCTTGTATTTACAAGATTCTCGAACAACTTGTATAAACTCAAATGCCTTGATCACCTCATCAAAGCGCTTATTCCAACTCCGAGATGCTTGCACTAGTCCACAAATGGATCAGTGGAGCTTGCATACTTTGTTAGCATCCTTTGGATCGACAAAACCTTCGGGTTGCATCATATACAACTCTTGCTTTAGAAAACCATTAAGGAATGCCGTTTTGACATCCATCTTCCAGATTTCATAATCGAAAAATGCAGCTATTGCTAACATGATTCGGACGGACTTAAGCATCGCTATCGGTGAGAATGTCCATCGTAGTCAACTCCTTGAACTTGTGAAAAACCCTTTGACACAAGTCAAGGTTTATAAGAGGTCACATTACCGTCCACGTTCGTATTTTTCTTAAATATCCAATTGTTCTGAATAGCCTTGCGACTTTCAGGTAATACTTACAAAGTCCACACTTTGTTTTTATACATGGATCCTATCTCGGATTTCATGGCTTCTAACCATTTGTTGGAATCCGGGCCCACCATTGCTTCTTCATGATTCGCAGGCTCATTGTTGTCTAACAATATGATAGATAAGATAGGATTCCCGTACCACTCAGGAGCAGTACGTGATCTTGTCGACCTACGAGGTCCGATAGTAACTTGATCTGAAGCTTAATGATCAACATCATTAGCTTCCTCCTCAACTGGTGTTGCCTCGACAGAGATTTCTCTCTGCCCCGCGCCACCATCCTGTTGGAGAAGAGGTTCCACAACATCATCAAGTTCCATCTTCCTCCCACTCAATTATTTCGAGAGAAACTCTTTCTCAAGAAAAGCTCCATTCTTAGAAACAAACACTTTGCCCTCGGATCTGAGATAGAAGGTGTACCCAACTGTCTCTTTTGGGTAACCTATGAAGACACACTTTTCCGCTTTGGGTTCCAGCTTTTCAGGCTGAAGCTTTTTGACATAAGCATCGCATCCCAAAACTTTAATAAATGACAACTTTGGCCTCTTGCCATGCCATAGCTCATATGGTGTGGCCTTAACGGATTTTGATGGTGCCCTATTTAAAGTGAATGCAGTTGTCTCTAATGCATAACCCCAAAATGATAATGGAAAATCATAAGAGACATCATAGATCGTACCATATCTAACAAAGTACGATTAGAACGTTCACACACACCATTACGTTGTGGTATTCCACATGGTGTTAACTGTGAAACGATTCCACATTGTCTTAAGTGAGCACCAAACTCGAAACTCAGATATTCTCCCCCTCGATCAGTTCGTATTAACTTGATCTTCTTGTTACGATGATTTTCAACTTCACTTTGAAATTGTTTGAACTTTTCAAATGTTTCAGACTTGTGCTTCATCAAGTAGATATATCCATAACTACTCAAATCATTAGTGAAGGTGAGAAAATAACGATATTTGTCGTGTGCCTCCACACTCATTGGCCCATACACATCAGTATGTATGATTTCCAACAAGTCACTTGCATGCTCCATTGTTCGAGAGAACGGAGTCTTAGTCATCTTGCCGATGAGGCATGGTTCGCACGTGTCAAGTGATTCAAAATCAAGTGACCCCAAAAGCCCATCAACATGGAGTTTCTTCATGTGCTTTACACCAATATGACCTAAGCGACAGTGCCACAAAAAGGTGGCGCTATCATTTTTAACTCTACATCTTTTGGTCTCAATGTTATGGATATGTGTGTCATCACAATCAAGATTCAATATGAACAAACCCCTCACATTGGGTGCATGACCATAAATGATATTAGTCATAAAAATAGAACAACCATTATTATCTGACTTAAATGAGTAACCATATCGCAATAAACAAGAACCAGATGCTTAACGCAGGCACTAAATAACAATTATTTATGTTCATAACTAATCCCGATGGTAACTGAAGTGAGACTGTGCTGACGGCGATTGCATCAACCTTGGAACCATTTCCCACGCTCATAATCACTTCATCCTTCGCCAGCCTTCATTTATTCCGCAGTTCCTACTTCGAGTTGCAAATATGAGCAACAGAACCGGTATCAAATACCTAGGCACTACTACGAGAGTTGGTTAGGTACACATCAATAACATGTATAACACATATATCTGGTTTGGCGTTGGCCGCCTTCTTTGCAGCCAAATACTTGGGGCAGTTCCGCTTCCAATGACCCATCCCCTTGCAATAATAGCACTCTATTTCCGGCTTAGGTCCAGCCTTGGGTTTCTTAGTTCGAGGGGCAACAGTTTTGCCGCTCTTCTTGGAGTTTCCCTTCTTGCCTTTGCCATTTCTCTCCAAACCAGTGGTCTTATTGACCATCAACACTTGATGTTCTTTCTGGAGTTCTGGCTCTGCAACTTTCTGCATCGCGAATAACTCGCCCGGTGACTTATTCATCCCTTGCATGTTATAGTTCAACACAAAGCTCTTGTAGCTAGGTGGCAGTGATTGAAGAATTCTGTCAGTGATAGCCTCTTCTGGGAGTTCAACTCCCAGCTCAGCTAAAAGGTTTGAGTACCCAGACATTTTGAGCACATGTTCACTGACAAACGAATTCTCCTCCATCTTGCAAGCATAGAATTTATTGGAGGTCTCATAACTCTCCATCCGGGCATTCTTTTCAAAGATAAACTTCAACTCCTGGAACATCTCATATGCTCCATGACGTTCGAAGTGTCGTTCAAAAACCCGATCCTAAGCCATACAAGACTGCACATTGAACTACTGAGTAGTCCTGCGTACGTGCTTCCCAAGAGTTCAAAACATCTTCTTCAGACGTAGCGGGTGGTTCATCTCCAAGCGCTGCTTCAAGGACATAATTATTTTTCCCAGCTTATAGGATAAGCCTCAGATTACGAGCCCAGTCTACGAAGTTGCTACCATCATCTTTCAGCTTAGCTTTCTCTAGGAACGTATTGAAATTCAGGGTTGCTACTGCATGAGCCATTGATCTACAACATAAAATATTGCAAAGTGGACTTAGACTATGTTCAAGACAATTAGAGTTCATCTAATCATATTACTAATAAACTCCCACTCAAATAGACATCCCTCTAGTTATTTGAGTGTTGCATGATCCAAATTCACTAACTCAAGTCCGATCATCATGTGACTTGAGTGCAGTTTCAGTGGTAAACCTCTGTATATTAATCATATCAACTATAAGATTCATGCTCGACCTTTCAGTCTCTTGAGTTCCGAGGCCATGTCTTTACATGCTAGGCTCGTCAAGTTTAACCCGAGTATTCCACGTGTGCAACTGTTTTGCACCCGTTGTATGTGAACGTTGAGTCTATCACACCCGATCATCTCATGGTGTCTCAAAACGATGAACTAACCCAACGGTGCATAGTCTCGGAGAACACAATTTTATCTTGAAATTTAGTGAGGGATCAACTTATAATGCTACTGTCGTTCTAAGCAAGATAAGATGCATAAAATGATTAACATCACATGCAATTCATAAGTGACATGATATTGCCATGATCTTGTGCTTCTTGATCTCCATCACCAAAGCACCGGCATGATCTTCATCGTCACCGGCACCACACCATGATCTCCATCATCGTTTCGCCATCGAGGTTGTCGTGCTATCTATGCTATTACTACTAAAGCTACAACCTAGCAATATAGTAAACGCATCTGCAAACACAAACGTTAGTTTAAAGACAACCCTATGGCTCCTGCCGGTTGCCGTAGCATCGACTTGAAAGTCGATATTTAATTATTACAACATGATCATCTCATACTTACAATATATCACATCATGTCTTTCACCACATCACATCACATGCATACCCTGCAAAAACAAGTTAGACGTCCTCTAATTTGTTGTTGGATGTTTTACGTGGATGCTATGGGTATGTAGTATGATCGCATCTTACTTACGCAAAACCACAAGGAGATGTGCAAATTGCTATTTAACCTCTCTCCAAGGACCGCCTCGGTCAAATCCAATTAAATTAAAGTTGAAGAAACAGACACCCGCCAGTCATCTTTATGCATGTTAGTCGATGAAACCGGTCTCTCGTAAGCGTACGAGTAAGGTTGGTCCGGGCCTCTTCAATCCAACAATAATGCTAAATCAAGAAAAGACTAAGGAGGGCAGCAAATCAAACATCAACGCCTACAAAAACTTTTCTGTTCTACTCGAATTACATCTACGCATGAACCTAGCTCATGATGCCACTATTGGGAACGTTGCATGGGAAACAAAATATTTACTACGCACACGAAGACCTATCATGGTGATGTTCATCTACGAGAGCGAGATCAGATCCACATACCCTTGTATATCGGTAAGGGGGAAGCATTAGGAAACGCGGTTGATATAGTGGAACAGCTTCGTGATCCAAATCACCGTCGTCCTACGATCTGTCCCGATCTAGCACCAAACGGACGCCACCTCCGCGTTCAGCACACGTACAGCTCGATGACGATCTCTGCCTTCTTGATCCAGCAAGACAGACGGGGAAGTAGATGAGTTCTCTGGCAGCGTGACGGCGCGCCGGTGATGGTGATGATCTATCTCTATAGGGCTCCGCCCGAGCTCCACAGAAAACCGATCTAGAGGAAGAACTATGAAGTAGAGGTTTAGGGTTGCACGTGACAAAGTTGTGTCTCAAAAAACCTAAAACCTCTAGTATATATAGGAGGAGGGGACGGGCTATCCTTGGGGCTCACGAGAGCCCCTAGGGCGTCTGTCGAGTGGATGAGGGGAGGGACTCCCACTACAATTAGGTTTGGGAAGGAGGAGTCCCTTCCTTCCTTCCCATCTCCCTCTTTTTTTTACTTTTTCTCCTTTGATTTTTCCCTTAGCTAACATAGCCCTATTGGGATGGCCTCACCAGCCCACCAAGGGCTGGTTCACCACCATGTTCTATTAGATTCTCTCCCGGGTGGGTGGCCCCCCTCCCGGTAAAAACCCGGAACCCATTCGTCACTCCCGGTACATTGCCGGTAATGCCCGAAATTTTCCGGAAGCCAAATGAAAAAATCCTATATATAAATCTTCATTTTCAGACCATTCCGGAAACCCTCGTGACGTCCGTGATCTCATCCGGGACTCCGAACAAACCTTCCGCCACCAACACCTATAACTCAACTATACCGAAACGTCACCGAACCCTAAGTGTGCAGACCCTGCGGGTTCGAGAACTATGCAGACATGACTTGAGACACTCCCCGGTCAATATCCAACAACGGGACCTGGATGTCCATATTGGATCCTACATATTCTACAAAGATCTTATTGGTTGAACCTCTGTGCCAAGGATTCATATAATCCCGTATACCATTCCCTTTGTCCTTCGGTATGTTACTTTCTTGAGATTCGGTCGTCGGTATCCCTATACCTATTTTAATCTCGTTACCGGCAAGTCTCTTTACTCGTTCTGTAACACAAGATCTCGTGACTAACACATTAGTCACATTGCTTGCAAGGCTTGTATGTGATATTTTATTACCGAGTGGGCCCCCAGATACCTCTCCGTCACATGGAGTGACAAATCCGAGTCTTGATCCATGCTAACTCAACGGACACTTTCGGAGATACCTGTAGAGCACCTTTATAGTCACCCAGTAACGTTGCCACGTTTGATACACACAAGGTATTCCTCTGGTGTCAGTGAGTTACATTATCTCATCGTCATAGGAATGAATACTTGACACGCAGAAAACAATAGCAACAAAATGACACGATCACATGTTATGTTTATAGTTTGGGTCTTGTCCATCACATCATTCTCCCAATGATGTGATCCAGTCATCAAGTGACAACACTTGCATATGGTCAGAAAACCTATGATCAACTTGCTAGTCAACTAGAGGCTTACTAGGGACATTGTTTTGTCTATATATCCACACATGCATCTATGTTTTCATTCAATACAATTATAGCATGTATAATAAACGGTTATATTGAAACAAGAAATATAATAATAACTATTTTATCATTGCCTCTAGGGAATATTTCCAACACCACATACTTCTAATGTGGAGCATAACCCGCTCCGACAGACTGATGTCCAAGTTGAACCGGCTCAGCCACCTCCGGCACAACAGCCGGCTCAGCCTCCGCCGATCTCGCCACCAGTTCACCGTTTACGCATGCCGCATGGCCACTTTTCCAACCCTGTAGACAACAGCCAGGTTCTAGATGCAACCTGGAATCTCTCCCCATTCATGGAAACTCACTTATGGAAGTGGAAGTTAGAAACTGCATTGAGATGTTGAAGACAACCGTGGTTTAACATGCATAATTTTCCTACAGTCGTGACCAGTTGCATTCCACACCGCACGCGAGCCGCACCAGAAGTCGCCATGAGGATCCTCCGGTGGTTTCCAACAGCGGTCATTAAAAACAGCCTCAAACAAACCCACCCAAACCACCAATGTCGAATGCCGAAGTGCTTGTAAATGCGGCTCGAGCTGCTCGTCACGCGGAAGCAGAAGCGGCATCGGCGGTGGCGACTCAGGTGGTTGTGACTTATGCACAACCAGCACTTGTGTATAGTAAGTCAGGTAGAAGCACTATTGGCGTCCTGTGTCTGTCTTTCGCTCTCCGCAACAAGCGTATGCCTAAAGATTTCGAAGGTCCTCGCAAGGTGCCCAATTACACACCCGATCTTGAGCGAGGCGCGTGGATTGAGAGATATGAGCTTGCTATGGACATGCTTGACGCTAGTGATGTAGTGTGTGCCTAGTATCTCATGATGATGTTGGAAGGGCCGGCTCGTACATAGTTGAAAACCTACTGCCCAAATCCATCAACACTTGGGAATAATTGAAAGGATGATTTATCAAAAAATTCCAAGGAACTTGCAAGCGCCCAATGACGATTGTGGACTTACAACACTGTGTTCAGCATATGGATGATTCGGCTCACCACTGTACACGCCGGGTTGTGGAGATCATCCACTCATCAGATGGCACCATGGCGGCTCAAGCTGTGCTGATCTTGGATAAAAACTGTCATTTTCAATCTCTGGTCTTGAAGCTTGGTTGTTTGAAGCGAAAGGTGCATGATATGGGCGAGTTGATGGATACTCTCACCAGTTATGCCGAATCAGACGACTCGAAAGATGCCGGCTCAGATGATGACAAAGCAAGTGAAGTTAAGAAAGGGGGGAACCAAGTGTCATTCTCAAACTCATGGACGCAATGGTAACCAGGGAGGTCAAGGAAAGAGAAGGCAGCAAGATGGCGGGTCAGATTTTGTCGCAAAGACGAGTGCCGGGCCTAGAAATCAGCGTCGGAATACTGGCCAATCTCGAGGATATAGTGGGATAAAACCATGCAATTACGAGGACAATTTAACGGACCTTTTCCTAAGCACAACACCCGGACACCCTGTCTACTCACTCTTGGGAAAATTGCTATGTAATGCAGGAATTTCGTCTCCAAGCATCGAGGGATAACCATGGTGGTAATGGTCATGGGCACACGGGGCAATTTGGTCCTGGCGGATCGCAGGGGACACGAGCAAGGCGGCTCGAACAATGGTGGTGGACAAAACTCTCGTATGAGTAACCTGCAGTACAACAACCAGGGAGGATTTCAGAGCAACCGTAAGCAATTAAACAGTGGTCAGTACCATGTCTTCACCACCAATACTTGCACGCGGGATAAGAAAGTCTGGCGGAGGGTGATCAACATGGTTGAGCCGGCAGTTCCTAAATACGTCAATTGGACAGACCAGCCTATCACATGGAGCAGAGATGATCACCAACCCCGGGTCGATAATTCGGGTGACTTAGCATTGCTCGTGGTGCCACAGGTTGGGGGATATACTCTCTCCAAGGTTCTCATGGATGGAGGAAGAAGCATCAACATCTTGTACTACAACACCTTCCAACGGATGAATTTTTCTAAGAGCGACTTGATGCCTTCGACCTTAGTCTTTCAGGACATTTTCCCACGTAAGTCAGCGTATCCAGTTGGGTGGATCAAATTAAATCTTGCCTTTGGTGATGAATCAAATTATAGGAGCGAGGCTGTGATGTTTGAGGTGGTCAAGATCAAGCGTCCTTACCACGTTTGTTCGAACGGCCGACTTATGCTCATTTTATGGCCCGACCATGCTATGTGTACCTCAAGCTCAAGATGTTGGGTCTTAAAGGGACTATCACAGTCAATTGAGATCGAAAGATAGCACTGGAGTGCGAGGAAGGTGATGCTGCCTACGCTGAGTCGGCATGCGCGGCCGAAGAATTGAAATTCCACAAGGCTAATGTGGACCAGGCCGGGATGAGTCCCCTAAAAAAAACCATGATGTATTCTGAGCCGCCCCTCAAGTTCAAACCAATAGATGATACCAAGCAAGTCGATTTCACCCCTGGCGACTCTTCTAAGAAGTTCACTATTAGGACCAGCCTGGATCCTAAATTGGAAAGTGTGCTCATCGAATTCAATCATGAGAATCTAGACCTCTTTGCATGGAAACCTTCTGACATGCCAGGAGTACCGAGGGAATTCGCTGAGCACCACCTCAATGTGGATCCAAAGATGAAACCAGTTCGACAATACATTCGACGATTTAACGAAGAGAGATGCAAAGCAATTGGGGTAGAAGTCGCCCGGCTCTTGGCCGCCGGGTTCATCATTGAAGTCTTTCACCTTGAAAGGTTGGCTAACCCGTTTTAGTTCTCGAGAAGAACGACACTTTTCATATGTGTATTGATTACACGAATGACAACAAAGCATGTCCAAAGGATCATTTTGCTCTCCCCCGTCTCGATCAAATCATTGACTCTACGACATGTTGCGTGTGTTTGTGCTTTCTGGATGCGTACTCGGTTACAACCAAATTAAGATGGCCGAGAAGGATCAAGAAAAGAGAGCTTTTGTAACCCCTTTTGGCGCTTTCTGCTATGTGTCTATGCCCTTTGGACCGAAGAGCGCGGGGCAACTTATCAACGCTGTATTCAGAACTGTTTGCATAGTTAGATCGGGTGCAACATTCATGCCTTTGTTGATGACATCATGGCGGAATCTCAGAAGAAGGAAACGCTCTTGGAAGATCTCAAGGAGACGTTCGATAATCTCCGCATCTACCAGATGAAGCTTAACCCGGCCAAGTTCGTTTTTGGTGTTCCTGCGGGAAAGTTATTGGGTTTCTTGGTATCTGAACGAGGTATTGAGGCTAACCTAGACAAAATCAAGGCGATAAGTTCCCTTGGCAAGGCGGCGAATATCAATCACGTCCAGCGCATGGCAGGTTGCATTGCAGCATTGAGCCGTTTCATAAGTCGCCTTGGTGATAAGGCCATTCCCCTTTACCAGCTTCTCAAGAAGACAGATAACTTCGTTTGGACAAACGCGGCCGATGAGGCTTTTGAAGCCTCAAGAAATAGCTTCCTGAGCCGCCAGTGTTAGCTGCCCTGACTGATAAAGAGCCTATGCTCCTCCACATTGCCGCTAATTCAAAGGTGGCGAGTGTAGCGGTCGTGATCGAATGCAAGGAAGAAGGCAAGGAGTATTCGGTTCAGCGGCCGGTGTATTTTGTCAGCGAGGTGCTGAATTTATCTAAACAATGATACTGCATGGGCAGAAGCTGGTCTTTGGGATTTTCATGTTGAGCCGGAAGCTGAAACAGTACCTTCAGGAGCACCCGATCTTTGTGGTCAGTTCAACGCTAATTGGAGACATTATACAGAACCGCGAGGCTACTTGACGGGTTGCTAAGTGGGCAATTGACCTTGGTCCTCATCACGTGAAGTATATGCCCTGCACAACTATCAAGTCTCAGGCTTTGGTGGATTTCATCAATGATTGGACTGAATTACAAAGTCCAGAAGATAGGCCGGAGAACAAGTACTGGACTATTCACTTTGACGGTTCCAAGCCATTTGAGGGCTGAGGAGCTTTCGTGGTGTTATCCTCTCCGTGAGGTGACATGTTTTGCCATTTATTACGACTCATGTTTCCTTTCACTAACAATGCAACTGAGTATGAGGCTCTTTTACACGGGTTCAGAATAGCTAAAGAGATGAATCTTAGCCGGATCACATGCTTGGGCGACTCAGATTTGCTAGCTCAACAAGTCTCTAGAACTTGAGACTCTAAAGATTCGTTGATGGCGGCTTATAGGCGTGCAGTAACCGAGGTGGCAGGTCATTTTCACTGCTACCTGGTTGATCACATTTATCGTCGACACAATGAGACGGTGGACGCCTTATCATGACTCGGATCTCAACACAAGCCTGTGCCCCCAACGTGCTCTTGGATTTCCTACACAACCCTTCTATGAAGTTGCCTTATGAAGAGGATATAGCGGCTCGTGACCTAGAATCACAATTCATGGCAGCTCTCCAGGTAATTACTGACTAGATGATTCCTTATGTGGCTTATCTAGCCCCAGGGTAGTTGTCGGTGGACGAGATCACTGTTCAACAAATAATACGATGGTGCAAGTCTATCGTCATCCACAAGGGCGAGTTGCACAAGCGAAGCACTTGTGGGATTTTTCAGCGATGTGTTTCCCCTGAAGAAGGACGAGAAATTCTCAATGAAATACATACTGGCGACTGTGGGCATCATGCGGGGTCATGATCCTTGATGGCATAGGCTTTTCGACATGGTTTCTACTTGTTGAAGGCTCATACAGACGTGGAAGAGATAGTATGCAAGTGTGATGGATGTGAAAAATTTGGTCGTCAAGTTCACGTGCCGGCTCAGGAATTGTGCATGATCCCGATCACATGGCCCTTTGCGGTCTAGGGGCTTGATATGGTGCGCCCGTTCAAAGTTTATTCCAAAAAAAGACTCATCTATTAGTGGCGGTCGAAAAATTTACCAAGTGGGTTGAGGCCGAAGCAGTCAACAATTGCGAAGCAGAAACAACCATCAAGTTCCTCAAAAAGTTAATTTTTTATTTTGGCTACCCTCACAACATTATTACTAATAATGATACCAACATATCCAAAGGCGCCATGAAGTAGTTTAGCCAACACGAGCATATATGGCTTGAAGTATCCACGGTAGCATATCTATAGTCCAATGGTCAGGCCGAGCGAGCTAATCAGGAGATTCTGCGTGGGATGAAGCCCCGACTTTTGTTTCCTTTACAGCGTACTCCGGGTTGTTGGGTCGAGGAGCTCCATGCAGTGCTTGGGAGTATCAGGACTACACCAAATAGATCCACTAGTTACACACCCTTTTTTCTCATTTATGGAGCCGAGGCGGTGTTGCCGAGTGATATAAGGCATAATTCTCCTTGAGTGACCGCATATGTGGAAGCAGATAATGAACAGGCACGTCAGGATTCCTTGGATGGACTAGAGGAAGAGTGTGATTTGGCTGCAGCACGGTCAGCCATATATCAACAAGACCTACATCGCAATCATAACCGTTGGGTTAAGAGCCAGATTTTCCAGGAGGGCGACTTAGTGCTTCGATTGATTCAAGATCACACAGGCATGCACAAGCTATCACCCCCATGGGAAGGTCCTATTGTCGTCAGCAAAAGTCTTCATAATGGCTCCTATTAGCTGGTAAACCTTCGTCTAGATACGCCAACTTCGGAGGAGGAAACGACCCGGCCTTGGAACATTGCCCACCTTAGGCCTTATCATACTTAGAGCCTTTGGTACCTTATCCATGTACATAGTTCAATATTTCGTACTACTTTTATCAAGTCAATAAAGCCAACACCAACGAAATTCGGGGTTTCTGTTGTTTCAGCCTATATAATGAGCATGAGTCTTTATTGTTGTCATAAGGCGCCCAAGAGGATGAGCCGCCGCCAAGGAGATCATTCAAACAGGAGCGCTATTAGTATCAAAGAGAACGGGTCACCACGTTGCGATCGTCCAAACATGGATACTAATAAGCCAAAGAGGACCAGTTGCCATGATGCATGGGTCAAACATAGGCGCCAATTTATGTTCTGGAGAATCAAGCCGGCTTACGTGGGGGCTATTAGTCCCCAGGTTGTTTAGCACTAATAGCATTGTCTTCTTCTATCCTTTGCTGGCTTTCCTTGATCATAGGTCACTTGGGGACTTTAAATTCATTAAATTCAGCTTTCTTACCATTTTGGCTTGCCAAAAATTACTGTTTTGTAATGGTTATACTAGACTATATGCCTTTGCGACTCCCCCTATTTGCCCCATGTACTCTTGGTGAGTCAATTCATTACGGACCCTAACTTGTCAATGTTAAAACATTGAGGTGTCATGTGAGAGCCGACTTATGGAAAATATACAAACCATAGGTTCATGGAACCTGCTTCATTGAAGCCAAACTTGAGCCTAATCCACCAGTCTACATTATAAATGTTATTGCACAAACCTCTCTTCAATTATGACTGGAGTCTTGCAAGCCAGTCTACTTGTCGTGACTCACTCAGCCAGCTTATTTATACTAATTTGATGCCCTATGTGGTGTTCTGATTTCCAGGGAAGGACTCAGTTTTCCTGCCGACTCATACAAAGCATCATGGCTATGAAGTCATTCTTCTTGTGAAGGCAAGATCTAATTGCAAGACAATAAATTTCAAAAAGGAATCTTATCTTAAAAACAGCAATGCCAAAGGTTTTAGCACACACGAAAGCATAACGCATAACATAACTTTGGACCCTACGGTTATTACAAGGCCACAAAGAGCCCAAAAGAGTTGCATCGATAGTTTTTACACAAGCTGTGATGAGTCAACTTCAAGAAGGTCTGGGTTGCTGAGACGCTTCCGTGTCAGCCCGTGGCTGGTCTTCTGGGTCCTGGATTTGAAGATTATCCATATCCCAGTTGCAATGGGTTAAAGCATGGAATTGAGATTCTTCGTGCAAGATTGGGGACCGGTCAACTTCAGGGCCAAAGAGAGGCTTACGGCGTTGAGGAGTTAAGTAGATTGGCTCATAACTAGGAGGTCGAACTCGTACGTTGTCATCCATGTAAGTCGGCTGATAGGACTTCAGGTTCACTTCCGCTGCTAGATGACTCGCCGACACGCGAGACGCCTGTACACAAGCAATATAATCCTCTTGAGTAAAAGACAATCCGTTTTCTTTGGTTTTAGGGAAACCTCCAGTGATTTACTCTCGTTTGAGATATTGCACCTTTTCACGCATAAGCCAAGGCCCGGCTCAATGCAGCTATTGCACCGTTTCGGGCAGCCGATCTATTCAGTTCCTAAATTTGCTTGGGGATTGTTGAAGCCACCTTAGCATGTCGGGGATGAACTTTGCACGGTCCTTTTCACCCATTACAAGTCTGATTATCATCAAGCTTCCAACATACAGCTGCTCTGTAAGAGTGTATAAAGCTTTCAATTTCACAATGCTCCCATCTTGGTGTCGCCTGGGCATCCTGTTGGTGCCCAAGGATTTTTCTCATGCTATCTAAATCAGAGTTGGCCAGAGTTACAGTCTCCTACATTTCAACATATTCAGATGACTATCAAGTTCATTTTATGAGCCGGTAGATAGGTGCATCACAATTCTTGGGGGCTATCAGAAGGATTGTCACAAGTCTCAAGAAGATTGCTAGCAATATACTTGACACTTGGGGGCTAATGTATATTGGTTTTTAGTCTCTCAGAAAGTACCGGTTCATCTTCAAGAAGATGACCCGACCCTTGGGGCTACATGTCGATTTTCAACTATTCTATATTAAGACCTGACTCATCTTCAGGAAGATGCCCCGGCCCTTGGGGGCTACAGGTCGATTTTCAACTATTCTATATTAAGACCTGGCTCATCTTCATGAAGATTCCTCGGCCCTTGGGGGCTACTCATCGATTTTCAACTATTCTATATTAAGACCCGACTCATTGTTGGAGAAAGTCGCATGGGAAACAAAAAATTTCCTACGCGCACGAACACTTATCATGGTGATGTCCATCTACGAGAGGAGATTTGGATCTACATACCCTTGTAGATCGCACAACAGGAAGTGTTAAGAAACACGGTTGATGTAGTGGAACATCCTCACGTCCCTCGATCCGCCCCGCGAACCGTCCCACGAACCGTCGCGCGATCTATCCCACGATCCGCTCCGATCTAGTGCCGGACGGACGACACCTCCGCGTTTAGCACACATACAGCTCGACGATGATCTCGGCCTTCTTGATCCAGCAAGCAAGGCGGAGAAGTTGATGAGTTCTCCGGCAGCGTGACGGCGCTCCGGTGGTGGTGAAGGATCTACTCCTGCTGGGCTCCGCCAGAGCTCCGCAGAAATACGATCTAGAGGAAAAATTGTGGTGTTTGTGGTCGGGCTGCCGTGGCAAAAGTTGTCTCAAATCAGCCCTAGAACTCCACTATATATAGGAGGACGGGAGGGGAGGCTTGCCTTGGTGTCCAAGACCCCAAGGGTCCGCTGACCAAGGATCAAACTAGAGCCGCCAAAGAAGCTATGATTCGACCCGGACTGATAATGCAGCGGACCAGAGAGGCGTACGAAGCTAGTAAGGTGGCATACGATGCCGATTCGGTGCTTCAAGCGAACATCTGAGTAAGTGCAATTTTAAGTTCATTTTCGATTGAGTCTTGTCAATCTTGCTTTCCGATTGAGTCTTGTCAATCTTGCTTTTACAGTCACTTGGGGAACACTGTGTGCTTGTTTGTTTCCATTCCAGTGGGGGCACGCTAAGTGAACCCACTAGGTGTAGTCCTCGAGGCCGCTATCGAATGCTTGCATCAGCAGGGGTTTGATTTCAAGAGTTATTCTCTGTTATTAACTCGGGCAGGCTGGACCTGGTCGGGTGGATTTGTATCTAGTCGGGGCACGCTGAGTGCACCCACTGGGTGTAGTCCCCGAGACCGCTGTTGATTGCTTGCCTCGGCAGGGGTCTAATTGGAAAACACGCTATGCTTCTTTTTTGTGGCTCAGCCAGGACAGGGCTGGTCGAGTCACTACTCGAAGCCACTAATTTGCCATCAGCCAGTTCTTTGCCATCAGGTGGCTGACGGCAAAGAACCTCTTTGCCGTCAGCTGACCTCAAGCAGACGGTAAACGGTTGACTCATGGCAAACAGAATATTTCCCATTGGTCAGTCCTTTGCCCTCTGCCAGCGGACGGCGAAGAGACCTAGGGCAGACGGCCAAGAGGACAGATGGGTCCAACTAGACCTTGGGCCTGGCCAGGTCCATCGGACGACCTCTTTGCCGTCCGCCTGGCCTTTGCCTTCTGGGGGTAGACGGCAAAAGGGAATTGCCTATAACGTCCGTTCCCCCCAGCCCCTCCCTCCACTACCCCACTCCCCCACTATATCTCTCTCCACCGGCGTGCGCGCCTCGCTCCAGCACCACCGGTGGCCGGCCACCCCTCCACCGCCCCCGGCGCCGCTCCCTCCCCTCACCGGTGCCCGGCGCCGGTCCCTCCCTCACCGGTGCCCGGCGCCGCGCCTCCTCTCACCGGCTGCAGGCGCCGCACCCTCCCCTCACCTACCCCCGGCGCCGCCCCCTGCCCTCACCGGCTCCCGGCGCCGCCCCTACTCTCGCCGGCTGCGGGCGCCGCGCCCCTACTCTCACCGGCTCCCTGCGCAGCCCCCTCCCCTCACCGACTCCCTACGCAGCCCCCTCCCCTCACCGGCTCCCGTTGATGCCCCTCCCCTCACCGGCTTACAACGACTCCCCTCCCCTCACCGGCTCCCGGCGACGCCCCTCCCCTCACCGGTCGTTAATTTAGAAAGTTAGTTTATTTTTCTGTCAAATTAGATAGTTAGTTTATTTTCTGTTTTTTCTTTTAAATTAGATAGTTAGTTTTTTTCTGTTTTATTCCGTTAAATTAGATAGTTAGTTTATTAGGTAGGAAAAAGTAGATAGAAAAGAAACAACTTAGAAGAAAATAAGAGAAGAAAAAAACTAAAAGAAAAAAGAAGAAGAAGAAGAAGAAGAAAGAGGAGAGGAGGAGAAAGAGAAAAGAAAGAAGAAGAAGAAGAAGAAGAAGAAGAAGATGTCAAGATGAGGAGGAGGAGGAGGAGAAAAAAAGAAGAAGAAGAATAATAAGAAGATGATCAAGAAAAAGAAGAAGAAGAAGAAGAGAAAGAGGAGAGAGGAGAAGAAGAAAGAAGAGGAAAAAGGAACCCCAACACCCCGGCACTGACCCTCGACCCCCGACCCCTGACGTCCGACGCCACAGACCCTCGACCCTCGACCCCTGACGCCATTGACCATCGAACCCCGAGCCAAGACACCCGACGCCACTGAACCCGACCCCCGACCCCCAACGACCGACGCCACTGACCCTGGAGCCCCGACGCCACTGCCCGCCGACCCCCGACCCCCGTCGCCACCAACCCCTGACCCTCGACCCCCAACCCCTGATGCCACTAACCCCTGACCCCCGGCCACCGACCGCCGACCCCACACACCCGACGCCACCAACCCCCGACCCTCGACCCCCGACCCCCGACGCCACTGACCCCCGACCCCCGACGTCCGACGCCACCAACCCCTGACCCTCGACCCTCGACACCCGACGCCACTTACTCCTGACCCCCGACCCCCACGCCCGACGCCACTGACCCCAGACCCACGACCACCGACGTCACTGCCCCCCACCCACGACGCCCAACACCACTGACCCTCGACTCCGGACGCCACTAAACCTCGACCCCCGACCCCCGACGCCAATGACAATCGACCTCCGACCACCTACCCCCAACCCTCGACGCCACTGACCCCAACCCCCGACTCCCGACACCTCTTCGGCCTCTTGTTCACCGAAAAGACTCCTGACCCCCGACGCCACTGACCCTCAACCGCCGACGACACTGACACACGACCACCGAAGCCACTAACCCCCGACCCGCGACGCCACCGACACCTGAAACCGCCGACCCTCGATGGCACTGACTCCCAACGCCACTAAGGTCCGACCCCCGACACCTATTCTGCCTCCAATTGAATGAGAAGGTGCTTTTCGGCCTTCCAGAGGACGACGGGGTCATAGTTTCGTAAATTATGAGTTATATCACATATTTTCCGATTATGTTAATTATAAAAACATCATATTTGTGTTGATCAGGTAAATTTCAATGTGGACTTGTTCGACGACCTCCACGTGTTGGACAAGCTCCGCCCCTGTGTTTGTTGGTGAGCACAAATGACTTCTCCTCCTACCCCCTTAATTTGCTCTATTCCTATCTTCTTGTCGATCAAACTTGCTAGATATATATTTCTTTAATCATGAGTATGCGTGACCAGTATGTGTCTCTCGTTCGAAAAGGCGACATCTATAAATATGCATGTCTTTGCATATTTATAACCGCCATCCTTTCGAATTGTCCAACGTTATCCATGGACAGCCCGAATATGTGTAGATTGGTTCATTTTCCCGTATGCTATGCTCCGGATCCAATATGGAATTTCGTCAGTGCCACCATGTTGTTCTCCGAGTACACATCCTCTCTGATTATTGCTGACACGTGTATCAGGAGAACAGCGGGGAGGTGCTGCGAAATTCTGCATTTTGTCTGGAGCATAGCATGGGAAAACAAACCCTATCTACACATACTCGGGTGGGATTAGGACCTATATGTACCTATTAGCGTATAGGTTGCATGGACGTAATAAAACTGACAAACTTGATTAGCGGATGAATATATATGATGAATTATATATTTATTTCTTGTGTGCCCATAGGTAGCTAGGCAAGATGACTGATCGTGCTTGGATGTACACTCGTCACCCTAGTCAGAAAGACATGACCCATGAATGGTTAACAAAAACCAGGGGGGTTGTGAGAGCCGCATTTGCAAATGGCTAGCAAAAAACATGGTGCCCCTATCCCAACTGCGACAACTAGAAAAAACAGACAACCTGCATAATTATACGGTGTGGACTTTTCATGGTGAGTCTGACCAACATGCCAGAGCTGAGGTGATTCGTCGTCGCACCGACCAGGATGGTACCGAGATCAAAGACATGGTGCAAGACTTTGATGATGCTCGGGATTCGGACGATGAGATAGAGGAATCTGCAAAGGCCTTCTATGAAATGTTGGAGTCTTCAAAACGTCACTACAAGAAATATGCTAACTTACGACCTTCAATATTGGTCACCGAATGGTCGTTGATTCCCATTTGCGACCTTTTTACGACCAAAAAACAGACGGTCAAAAGCTGAGGGTCTCCAATATACTATGACGACCTTTTTCTGAAATGGTGGAAGACATTTATGACCAAACGAAAGTATTGAAATTATTTTGGTCGTTGGTTGTCTGCACAAGCCACATCAGATCAAATGTGGCAAGCTGACGTGGCAATGTTACGACCAATTCGATTGGTCGTTAATAAGATTCAGCCCGGTCCAATTCGGTGTTTTAAGTGGGTCGATCCGATTAATTCAGTCCATAGTGTATTTTTTCGTTAGCTTCACGGGCCTGGTCCAAAAATTCAGCCTTTTTAATTTCTAAACCATGACCTTTTACTATCCATTTCTTTTTTGGGCCTCGACCTTTTTTACGCATTTCTATTTATATTTAAGCCTTAATTGCTGCCAATATATTGAGGACCACTTTTCAAAGCCCAAATAGATTTTGTCCAGTAGACATTTAGGCAAGTTCTTGATTTGGACCATGTCTATTTTTACGAAAATAAAATTTATATCATCAACATACAACTAGCCCAGATTCAGTGACAACATGTTTTCCAATTAGAATAGTATTCTAAGAATATGTACATAACTCCGAGCATTTGAATTTTGTTAGCATGCAAATATACATCAAAATCTCAGCAACATCAGCACTACATCCAAATTCCAAGAAAATTCAGCCCTAAAAAAATGTTCTGAAGAACAGATACGATAGAGTGTGCATGCATTCCTAGACCATGCATGCCCTGCTTCTTGTGACTTCTTCGTCATCGTAATCACGATGAAACATGAATGAAGGCCATCATCTTAATGTTATAAAATAGAATGGTTAGAAATAAAATAAAAGCACATCTAACAACATGTTAAGGTGTAGGCAGTTTGTACACAAATAAAAAGAGAAGAACAAAAACAACGCATAGTTATCGATGATACTAGTGACTACCAACAATATGTTAAACACATTTTAACAGATTGAAATATGGCATTTGCAATCGCAAACATTTTTTTAAATTAATGAAAACTACAATCAGGTAGAAAACAGAATGAATGAAAACTACAATCAGGTAGAAAACAGATGAACAAATTAACATGAAGTTTGTAGCTGTAGGTGATTGATTGGTTTGGTGCTGCTAAATCAACAATCCGAAACTAAAGCTTTTTTATATATAAATGTCTTCTGCAAACATGCATATACTAGTAGTGCTACATTTCGGATCTAGTATACTACTCTAAGAAAATGGCCAATCAAGTCAATCCGAACCTAAACAGGGAAGCAAATTGAATGGAGGCACCCGATACAGATCAATACAACCGAGCAGGCAAATGTAACACCACCTCTGCTCTCAGAAGTTGACCAACGAAATTAATCTAAACCTGAACTGGGAAGCATGTTGAATGGAGGCACCCGATACAGATCAATTCCAACGAGCAGCCCAAAAAACACCTCCTCTGCTCTCATAAAAATGAAAACACCTCCTCTGCTCTCAGAAAAATGACCAATGAAATTACTCTAAAGACGAACATGGAAGCAAATTAAACAGGGGCACCCTACAGAAACCAATCGAAACGAGCAGCCAAAAGTAGCTTGCGTAATCCCAGCTAGATCAGTCTCAGCCTACCACGAAACCAAAATCAACTCGCCACAGGGGAACCGCCAAATCAAGCCCGCAAATCCCTCCAAATGCTCGCGGCCCGCAACCCCTCCGCGCAGTTGCGGCCCCCGAACGGCACCAAAGCAGCAGCGCAGAGACATAGGACGCGAACAACCGTGGCCTAATCTATATCCGAAACAACCTAGCAGCATACCCGTGGCGTGCGCGGGGAAAGGGGAGCCCCTAGCGAGCGGAGAAGGAACGCCGGGGGCGGCACCGCCGCCACAGAAGGACCAAATCGGGGCGGGGAACGAATACTATCTTTCCTCCCACAGAAGGACCAAATTGGCCATCAATGACAACAGTTCCCATGCACAGAAGTGAGTAGTAGCATGGGGATTCGTCCGTACCTTGTAGATCCTATTGCGAATGGTGTGGCAAACCTCTGCACAAGTCGAAGAAAAATTACCCTAGGCCTTCCCACACACTCCATTGTCCCCTCCATGCCAGATCTGCGTACTCCCGGTGAGTTTTCTGGCATGCTGGGGGTTGCAGTACACGGATCAGAGAAAAAAATGCATCGGTGGTGACGAGGAAAAAGGGGGCGAGGAGAGGATATCACCGGTAGTAATTATTGCTAGCTCAATCCCCGCTCGCCGGTGCATCTGAGCTTGCCATGGCGCTTGTTAGGAGTCGACCTCGTCGGTTAGTTGATGCTCAGATCCCCGTGCCCATGAATGCATCACACACGCACCACCGTCAGCGCCGCGCAGATCAGTCGGCCGAGGGCCGATATGGAGGAGGGGGAGATCTGGGGCGACGGTTCGATGTGATCGGGGCGTGGGTGCGTGCGTGCGTGATGGGAAACGGGCAGGGAGGGGCGAGAGGAGGAGGGCGTGGGGGAGGCCATGGGTGAGGGGAGGAGGACGGCGGCGAGCTCCTCAGAAGGGAGGTGGCGGCGCGGATCTGGAAGGGAGGAGGCGAGATCTCGCTCTGCTTCTGTCTCACGATCTGGAAGGGAGGAGGGTTCGTGGGGAGGGAGAGTGAGGGGTTGGGTTGACCCCGTAGACTGATCGCTGACCGGTGGGCCTAGCCGGTTTGGACACAATGACATGTGGGGACCGGGCTGGGATCTGTGGTGGGTGTGGGGCGTGAATCTGTCCGCCACGTCATCGATCCAGAAGAGTTCTATTCCACCCAATAGAAAAGCTTCAAAAAAATTGTGTTTCTTTATACTATTACTTTTGCCAAAATAAACATGATAAAAAATAATAATTTTTTGCACAAATTTTCCACGCCTTCTATAGACTATAAATCAATACCACACCAAATTTCATAAACATGAGAGCTTGTTTACATTTTCAAATAATATGAATGGTCATACCCGCCGTTTGGACAACATTTTGAAGTGGGCATGAAATTTGTTAAAAAATAAAGAAATGAAAAACCTTCGCATTGTGTCATCATATGTGACAAAGTTACTAGGTAAAATTATAACCTTGTAAAATTTTAAAAAGTGTTCTTAGAAATGAGCTATCATGTGTGAAGGTTCATGTCTTTCAAGTCAAATGATCAATCTTATGGCCACATTCATGACATAGTTTGTTAAAATGATCTCATAATGTGCACAAGGGTGCGTATTGGAATGAAAAACAATGTTGCCTAAGGAAGTTTTGATTTTCTTTGGACGGAAAATTCATTTTTCATTTTTGGAGGGCCCAAAATGAGTTGTTTTGTCAAGGACCTACCATATATTTGTTGCAAATTGGACCAAATCATTTTCCTAAAATACTAGGCCATATAAATGCACAATTGACCAAATGGTTGAGTGTCAAAAGCTTTTATCCACCTCTCGTGAAAAAGACAAAATTTCGTTGAATTAGTTGGTTCCGGGTCAAATTTGAACTGCAGGTGCCTCGAAGTTTGTTTTTTATTTTTTCCAAAAATGATTTTTAGGTACAAAAGTATCTATTTAATAATAGAAACATCAAAAGTTTTCCAAGATTCAACCGCTAGATAGGAACGGTCATACCCGTTGTTTTGACCGCATTTTGAAATGGCCATGAAAAATTCAAAAAAACAAACAAAATGGAAAACCTTTGCATTGTGTCACTATATGTGACAAATGTACGAGGAAAAATAATAAACTTGTAATACGACAATAATTTTTAAAAGTGTTCCCGGAAATGGGTTATCATGTGTGAAGATTCATGGTTTTCAAGCCAAGTGATCAATCTTATGGCCACATTCATGGCATATTTATTCAAATGATCTAATATTATGCAAAAGGGTGCGTATTGGAATGTGAAACAATGTTTATTAAGGAAGTTTTCATTTTCCTTGTATGTAAAAATCATTTTTCATTTTTCAAGTGTCCAAAATGAGTTTTTTATGAAGGACCTACCATATATTTATTTCACAATTGTACCAAATAATTTTTTTTAAAATAATAGGCCATATTTAATTTACAACTGACAAAATGGTTGGGTGTGAAAAGCTTTTATCCACCTCTCGTGAAAAAGACAAATTTTCGATGAATCAGCTGAAAGTGGGTCAATTTTGAACTGCAGCTGCATTATACTTTGCTTTTTATTTTTCCAAAACATAATATATAGGTACAAAAGTATCTATTTCATCATAGAAACATCAAAAGCGTTCCAATATTCAACCACTAGCTAGGAACGGTTATACCCGCCGTTTTACCACATTTTGAAATGGCCATGAAAAATTCAAAAAATGAAAAAAAATGGAAAACCTTTGCATTGTGGCATTATACTTGAAAAATTTACTAGGAAAAATAATAAACTTGTAATACGACAATTATTTTTAAAAAGTGTTCTGAGAAATGGGCTATCATGTGTGAAGATTCATGGTTTTCAAGCCAAATGATCAATCTTATGGCCACATTCATGGCATAGTTTGTTCAAATGATCTAATATTATGCAAAAGGGTGCGTATTGGAATGGCACACAATGTTGATTAAGAACTTTTCATTTTCCTTGTATGTAAAAATCATTTTCCATTTTTCAAGTGTCCAAAATGAGTTTTTTTGTGAAGGACCTACCATATATTTGTTTAAAAATTGTACCAAATCATTTGTCTAAAATACTAAGCCACCATTAATTTACAATTGACAAAAAATTTAGGTGTTGAAATCTTTTATCCACCTCTCGTGAAAAAGACAAATTTGCGTCGAATCAGTTGGAAGCGGGTCAAATTCGAACTGCAGCTTCATTATAGTTTGATCTTTATTTTTCTCAAAAATCATTTATAGGTACATAATAATATATTTAATCATAGATACATGGTGTGGTGGGTTGACGTCGAGGTTTGGATGGTGGTCGAGGGCCCCAACTCCAGAGCGTGTAAACTTACATGCCAGCCGCGTGGTCACCGCCTGACGGTTGTGTTGCCACGCGTTCGGAGTGGAATAGGCATGTTTGGTGGGTTTAAAAAATCCGTCGGTAGGTGTTAGGAAGAAGAATACAATAGAAGAATCTCACGAGGAGACCGAACTAAGCTCAAACATGAATTAGCAGCCAAGTGTTTGATTAGCGGTGCAGGAAATGCACATAGACAATGGGCCTAAATTTTGGATGAGGATGATCATCTACTAAGGACACTCTCTTGGCAAATTTTTAGCTCAAATGGATGAACCTAGGTGACACTTGCTTTGCAAAGTACCATACTGTGCGGAAATATGGATGTTGAAGCTCGGATGAAATGAATGAATGTATTGAGTTGAAATTTCGTGTATGATGCTAATTTAGAATTTTGTATACCATTTGGACATGCCAAAGTGACACTTCCTTCACAATGTGCCAATCCAGACAAAAAATGGTAATCGAAACTAGGCTCACATACATGATTGGATTGAGCTAAAATTTGGAGGAGGATGATAACTTGGGCACATTAAGGCACTGTAATAATTTCATAAAATTTGGATAAACAAAAATTGTACTTCCTTAACAATGCTCCCTACAGAACAGAATATTGTGAAAAACATTGATGGAAACTGGCTGAATTAAATGAGCTAAAATTTGTTAGAGTTATGTTATATGGTTAGTTTTATTCCGTGTAAATTTTCATCAACTATAAATAAATATAAAATGTAGTTGCTTCACAAACTAGGAATATTACCAAAAACAAAGATTGGATGCTGAGCTCACATGGATTCTTAAATGGGGCTGAAATTTTGTGGAGATATATGGTTTTGGCATATAGAAGATGTGGAAAAAATTCAACTAATTAGGATATTCCTAGCTAATACCTCCTTCACAAAGCTGTCAGCTGAACACAAACTTTCGAAATTTGCTGAGAAAGATTTACTAGGCAAATGATTATGAAAGTTACATGAGGCAATGATTTGGATAGGAAAGAGTGCCCAACAATTTTGAGGACAAGTGCTATTCTGAACAGAATAGGAAAATGAATATTGCTGAATTATTTTTGAACTACGGAAGGAAGGGTTTTTCACGTATTTGAGCAATATATGATCCAAACAATTTATGAGAATTTTTTGAGAATTTTTGGAATGATAGAATAGTAGGTTGCTTCACAAACTAGGGCAAAAATTGACACATGGACATGACACGTAGGCAAAACTGATGGTGTGGCACCTAGTCGTGGCTATGACCATCTAGATTGGTCGTAATTAGCTACAAATTAGGCAGCAGAACGGGGCTATTCGCTTTATGACCATTGCCAGTAAGGAAGTTACGACCTTTCTTATGAAAATGCTCGTTAGCTTTTGGGGTTTGGACCTCTCCGGACATCTTACGACCAATTCTGTGAGTGTCACTCACAAAAGGTCGATAGTTGACACATTTCTTGTAGTGCGTCCTCTCCACTAGCACACTGAGCTTTGTCAGCTGGATGCCAGCGTGCAAGCAATGGCTCTAAAGGCTCAATTCAACCTAGGCAGCGAATTGTACGACGTGATGATGACGATGTTTGGACGCTTTCTACCCAAAGGCCATGTACTGCCTGCAAACCTTTATCAGTCAGAGAAAATCCTCTATGTACTTAAGATGCCCTATGAGAAGATACATGCGTGTGAGAATAGATGTGCCTTATTTAGGCTTGAGTATGCGGCCTTGAACTATTGCCGCATTTGCAATTCTTCCAAGTATATTGTGGTAGACAATGGTATGGGTGAGAAGAATCAGACCAAAATCTCCATTAGTGTTCTTCCGTATCTGCCAATCGTACCAAGACTTCAATGTCTTTTCATGGTCGAAGAGACGGCCAGACAGATGTCGTGGCACAAATTGAGAAAAAGAGCCAAACTAGATGCGGTTGGGAACAAGATGCTCGTACACACTTCAGATGGTTTTGCATGGACGCACCTCAATGCACTATATAAGGATAAATCGGAAGATCCAAGGCATCCTAGAGTTGCCATCAGCATGGATGGGTTCAATGTGTATGGTATGATGGAAACACAATACAAATGTCGGCCTGTATTTGTCATTCCACTCAATCTCCCACCCGGAGAGATTATGAAAAAAGAACATTTTCCTGACGTTAATAATTCCAGGGCCCAACTATCCGGGGAAGAATATGAATGTGTACATGCAGCCGCTTAAGGATGAGTTGCAAGAAGCCTGGGATAATGGGATAAGGACATACAACACCGCTACCATTTTTTTTTCAAAATGCATGTGTGGTACATGCACTCGACGTATGATTATCCGGCGTTTGCGCTATTCGCTAGCTGGTGTGTGCATGGAAGGTTCCCGTGCACCACATGCAAGGTAGCTCTTCAGTTCCGTTGGCTGCAGACTGGTCGCAAGTTTTCTTTCTTCGACATGCACAGACACTTCCTGGATCCTGACCATAAGTTCAGAAAAGACAAGAAGAATTTCATCAAAGGTAGAGTTGTCAAAAACACTTCACCAGCTGCGTTGACAGGCCAACAGACCCTTTTCTGGAGCCATTGCCACGGAAGCACAGCTGATGTCAGCTACCACCTAATTGACATAATTAGCTTAGTTAGCTCCAAAATGGCCTATTTAATAAAAAATGACCTATACTTAGCTAAGTTCTCTCCTAAATGACATAATAAGGCTGACGTAGCTCCAAGATGACCTATTCCCCTTAACTTAGTTATTAAATGGCCTATAATTAGCTTAGTTAGCTCCAAAATGGCTTAATAAGCATAGTTAGCTCCAAAATGACATATTTTACGCAAGTTAGCTCCAAAATGACTTATAAGTACCTTGGCTACCACCTAAATGACATAATTAGCTTAGTTAGCTCCAAAGTGGCATATTTTATAAAAATGACCTATACTTAGCTAAGTTCTGTCCAAAATGACATAATAAGGCTTACGTAGCTCCAAGATGACCTATTCCCCCTAACTTAGCTATTAGATGGCCTATAATTACCTTAGCTACCTCCAAAATGCCTTAATAACAATAGTTAGCTCCAAAATGACACATTTTACCCAAGTTAGCTCCAAAATTACCTATAATTATCATGGCTACCACCTAAATGACATGATTAGCTTACTTAGCTCCAAAATGGCCTATTTCATAAAAAATGAGCTATACTTAGCTAAGTTCTCTCCTAAATGACATAATAAGGCTTACGTAGCTCCAAGATGACCTATTCCCCTAACTTAGCTAATAAATGACCTGTAATTAGCTTAACTACCTCCAAAATGGCTTAATAAGCATAGTTAGCTCCAAAATGACCAATTTTACCCTAGTTAGCTCCACGATGACATGTACTTAGATTGATTTCCACCTAAATGACATAATAGCTTAGTTAGCTGCAAAATGGCATATTTAATAAAAATGACCTATATTTAGCTAAGTTCTCTCCTAAATGACATAATAAGGCTTACGTAGCTCCCTGATGACCTATTCCTCTAACTTAGCTATTAAATGGCCAATAATTAGCTTAGCTAGCTCCAAAATGGCTTAATAAGTGTAGTTAGCTGCAAAATGACATATTTTACCCAAGTTAGCTCCAAAATGACCTATAATTATCTTGGTTACCACCTAAAAGACATAATTAGCTTAGTTAGCTCCAAAATGGAATATTTAATAAAAAAATGACCTATACTTAGATAAGTTCTCTCCCAATTGACATAATAAGGCTTACGTAGCTCCAAAATGACCTATTCCCTTAACTTAGCTATTAAATGGCCTATAATTAGCTTAGCTACCTCCAAAATGGTTTAATAAGCACAGTTAGCTCCAAAATGACATATTTTACCCAAGTTAGCTCCACAATGACATATACTTAGCCTCGCTTCCACCTAAATGACGTAATTAGTTTAGTTAGCTCCAAAATGGCCTATTTAATAAAAAATGACCTATACTTAGCTAAGATCTCTCCTATATGACATAATAAGGTTTACGTAGTTCCAAGATGACCTATTCCCCCTAACTTAGCTATTAAATGACCTATAATTAGCTTAGCTAGCTCCAAAATGGCTTAATAAGCATAGTAGTAGACTCGGTGCTGGACTTTGTAAGCTTTGCCTTCCTCTTCTCGCTCGACGGTCAGAACTGTGCTGACAACTTGATCAGTATGTGCAATGTATAACACAGGGGTTCTTTGTTGTGCGGAGCAGCAAGCACCGGTTGGGTGGAAAGCAGGGTTTTAGCTCCACAAACGTTGCTTCTGCCTCGTAATTCCACTCGAACACATTAGATATTTTTCATGATTCGGTATAAAGGCAATGCCTTTTCACCGAGGCAAGAGATGAACCGACTCAACGCCGCCAGACAGCCGGTGAGCCTCTGGACATCATGCACAAGCACAGGGTTTTTCATCCGGACGATGGTGCTGATCTTCTCCGGGTTGACATCGATCCCATGTTCGGAAATGAGGTAACCAAGTAACATGTCGCCAGGGACTCTGATAGCGCCGTTATATGGATTTAGTTTGATGTCATACTTTCTCAGGTTGGCGAATGTTTCTGCCAAGTTAGTCAGTAGGTCGTAAATTTTGCAAGACTTGACCACTATATCATCCGTGTATGCTTCGACGTTCTAACTGATTTGATCAATAAGGCTTCTTGGAGCGCATCAGGTCGGCAGGGTCAGTATCCTTCCGATATTCCTCCAGTTCAACCACAACGATCTGTTGATCAGCGATCTTAGATCCTTGTTGCAAGCACTCTTCGGCTCTTTGTCGATTGCTTGTGACTGTGATGACTCCCTTGGGCCCTGTCATCATCACCTTCAGGTACACGTAACATGGACAGGCCATGAAACGAGCATAGGCCATACGACCAAGGATGTCATCATATGCACCCTAGAAATCCACCACATCGAATGTTAACTTCTCCTTGCGAAAGTTTTTGTCAAAACCAAAAACGACGCCAAATGCAATCTGGCCGAGTGACTTGGCCTTTTTTCCAGGAATGACTCCAAGGATCAGCATATTGCTCTCGCTGAGTTGGGACATAGGAATGCCCATACCTTTAAGATTCTTCGCATACAACATATTCAACCCGCTTCCTCCATCCATCAGAACCTTGCGGACCCGAACACATTCCACAACTGGATCAACCGCCAGGGCTTGTCGACCAGGGGTAGCGACATGAGCTGGGTGATCCGACTAATCAAACGTTATGGGGGTCTGCAACCCCTTGAGGTATGTGGTGGTGGTTGGCCCGACCATGTTGATCTCTCTGTTAATGACCTTCAACCGAATTCTGCTCTCCACGTCAGCAAAAATCATCAAGGTTGCTTGAACTTCTAGGAAATCATATTTCTCTTCATCATTCTCCTTGTCAGGATCCTTCCCACTCAACTCATCTTCCTTAAACTGTTGGATCAACAACTTACACTAATGAGTGGTGTGCTTGGGCAATATTAGATTGCCATCTTCATCTTTCTTCGTGTGGATTACACACGGTTGATGCAGAACATTTGACTGACCCTTAGACTTCTTCTGGGTAAATTGCCCTTTGGGTTTTCCCTTGAATTTTCCTTGTACCGCCAGAGCGGCTACTTCTGCCGGAATGGAACCATCAGCCTTGCGCTTCTGCTCGGGGTTGACATCGATCCCATGTTCGGAAATGAGGTAACCAAGTAACCTACCACCAGGGACTCCGAAAGCGCCCTTATATGGATTCAGTTTGATGTCATACTTTCTCAAGTTGGCGAATGTCTCTGCCAAGTTAGTCAGCAGGTCCGAACCTTTGCAAGACTTGACCACAATATCATCAATGTATTCTTCGACGTTCCGACTGATTTGATCAATAAGGCTTCTTGGAGCGCATCAGGTCGGTAGGGTCAATATCCTTCCGATATTCCTCTAGTTCAACCATAGCCATCTGTTGATCAATGATCTTAGATCCTTGTTGCAAGCACTCTTCGGCTCTGTCGATTGCCTGTGACTGTGATGACTCCCTTGGGCCCTGTCATCTTCATCTTCTGGTACACATAACATGGACGGGCCATGAAACAAGCATAGGCCAGACGACCAAGGATGTCATGATATGCACTCTAGAAATCCACCACATCGAATGTTAACTTCTCCCTGCGAAAGTTTTTGTCAGAACTAAAAACGACGCCAAATGCAATCTGGCCGAGTGACTTGGCCTTTTTTCCAGGAATGACTCCAAGGATCAGCATATTTGTCTCGCTGAGTTGGGAGATCGGAATTCCCATCCGTTTAAGAGTCTTCGCATAAAAAATATTCAACCCGCTTCCTCCATCAACCGCCAGGGCTTGTCGACCGAGGGTACCGACATGAGCTGGGTGATCCGACTGATCAAATGTTATGGGGGTCTGCAACCACTTGAGGTATGTGGTGGTGGTTGGCACGACCATGTTGATCTATCTGTTAATGACCTTCAACCGACTTCTGCTCTCCACGTCAGCAAAAATCATGAGGGTTGCTTGAACTTCTGGGAAATCATATTTCGCTTCATCATTCTCCTTTTCAGGATCCTTCCCACTCAACTCGTCTTTCTTAAACTGTTGGATCAACAACTTACACTCACGAGTGGTGTGCTTGGGCAATATTAGATTGATATCTTCATCTTTCTTCGTGTCGATTACACACGGTTGATCCAGAACACCCGACGAACCCTTAGACTTTTCTGGGTAAATTTCCCTTTGGGTTTTCCCTTGAATTTTCCTTGTATCGCCAGGGTGGCTTCTTCTGCCGGAATGGAACCATCAGCCTTGCGCCTCTGCTTCCAATTGGAATTGCCGGTAGCATCGTTGTCGACTGCTTTTCCTTTACTGCTGTAGATGTGGTCTTCTTTTTTGCCATTGGCGTATCGGGGGGCAATCTCCATCATCTTGCACAACTGGATCAACCACCAGGGCTTGTCGACCGGGGGTAGCGACATGAGCTGGATGATCCGACTGATCAAATGTTATGGCGGTCTGCAACCACTTGAGGTATGTGGTGGTGGTTGGCACGACCATGTTGATCTATCTGTTAATGACCTTCAACCGACTTCTGCTCTCCACGTCAGCAAAAATCATGAGGGTTGCTTGAACTTCTGGGAAATCATATTTCTCTTCATCATTCTCCTTTTCAGGATCCTTCCCACTCAACTCGTCTTCCTTAAACTGTTGGATCAACAACTTACACTGACGAGTGGTGTGCTTGGGCAATATTAGATTGACATCTTCATCTTTCTTCGTGTGGATTACACACGGTTGATCCAGAAAACCCGAAGTACCCTTAGACTTTTCTGGGTAAATTGCCCTTTGGGTGTTCCCTTGAATTTTACTTGTACCGCCAGGGCGGCTACTTCTGCCGGAATGGAACCATCAGCCTTGCGCTTCTGCTTCCAATTGGAATTGCCGCTAGCATCGTTGTCGACTGCGTTTCCTTTACCGCTGCAGATGTGGTCTTCTTTTTTGCCATTGGCGTATCGGGCGGCAATCTCCATCATCTTGCTCTTGGACATGTCACCTATACGACCGAACTTCAAATATAGCTCTGTGTACCTGACGCCATCTTTGAAGGCACACACTGCCTGGTGCTCAGAAACGTTCACCACCGTATGATGACGGGTGGTCCAATGCTGGATGTAATCTCTCAAAGATTCATTCGACTTCTACACGCAAAGCAGCAACTCGGACAAACCAGTAGGATGCTTGCATGTGCCCTCAAATGTTTTGATGAACACTCGGGCGAGATTGTAACGCCCCGGACACACCCGCCGACGGTCGTTACTCCTAGCGGGATCTAGACTGGCCCCACATATCAATACTAGTCTTTTCTGCGCACTTTGTCCTCACTCATGCGCACCCGGGATCAACTTACCGGTCAGTCACCCATCCTAGAACTACTCCAAGGTGAGCATGCTTAACTTGAGAGTTCTGTTCGAATGGGCTTCCGGAAAAGAAGGAATTCCTTATTGATATGAGTAGTCTATCATCCCTAATAAGCAAGGCTATCACATACACCACCATTCAGAGGAACCGACGTCCTCGTCGGGCCACAGGAGCGTTCCCTCTTGGTACAAATGTCTGTGCATCCAGTCCAGTACATGTACCATGTCGTGTGCCATGACAGGTCACAAATGTCATGAACAACATGACCGCACACCTGTCCGCAAACATCCGTGTAACCGCGAGGGTCGGCTCTGATACCAAACTTGTAACTCCCCGGACACACCCATCGGCGGTTGTTACTCCTGGCGGGATCTAGACTGGCCCGACATATCAATACTAGTCTTTTCTGCGCACTTTCTCCTCACTCATGCACACCCGGGATCTACTTCCCGGTCGGTCACCCATCCTAGAACTACTCAAAGCTGAGCACGCTTAACTTGAGAGTTTTGTTCGAATGGGCTCTCGGAAAAGAAGGAATTCCTTATTGATATGAGTAGTCTATCATCCCTAATAAGCCAGGCTATCACAGAGATCCTCCCAGCAGTAGATGCTAGAAGGACCCGACTGATTCAGCCACACCCTGGCCGAACCATCCAACATCAGACCTTATTTGATCAAGCAGGCAGACCTTATTGATGTTCTTGAAATCGATACACATACGAAGGGACTTTTCCTTCTTGGGTACCAGGACGACATTTGCGAGCCACTCGGAGTTGTATACCTCGTGTATGAACTTCGCCTCCAAGAGTCGCGCCACCTCCTCGCTGATTGCTTTTCTCTTTTCTGCTACAGACCGACGCAAATGCTCTTATGTCGGGCGGATGTTCACTGTTTTGACTTCACCCGCCGACTGAAAAGAAGACTCAGAAGCGGGATTCTTGGAGCGCATCAGGTCGGCAGGGTCAGTACCCTTCCTATATTCCTCCACTTCAACCACAACCATGTGTTGATCAGCAATCTTAGATCCTTGTTGCAAGTACTCTTTGGCTCTCTATCGATTGCCTGCGACTGTGATGACTCCCTTGGGCCGTGTCATCTTCAGCATCAGGTACACGTAACATGGACGGGCCATGAAACGAGCATAGGCCAGACGACCAAGGATGTCATGATATGCACTCTAGAAATCCACCACATCGAATGTTAACTTCTCCTTGCAAAAGTTTTTGTCAGAACCGAAAACGACGCCAAATGCAATCTGACCGAGTGACTTGGCCTTTTTTCCATGAATGACTCCAAGGAATTGCATATTGCTCTCGCCGAGTAGGGATATCGGAATGCCCATCCATTTAAGAGTCTTCGCATACAAAATATTCAACCCGCTTCCTCCATCCATCAGAACCTTGCGGAGCCGAACACCTTCCACAAGTGGATCAACCACCAGGGCTTGTCGGCCGGGGCTAGCGACATGAGATGGGTAATCCGACTGATCAAATGTTATGGGGGCTGCAACCACTTGAGGTATATGGTGGTGGTTGGCACGACCATGTTGATCTCTCTGTTAATGACCTTCAACTGACTTCTGCTCTCCACGTCAGCAAAAATCATCAGGGTTGCTTGAACTTCTGGGAAATCATATTTCTCTTCGTCATTCTCCTTCTCAAGATCCTTCCCACTCAACTCGTCTTCTTTAAATTGTTGGATCAACAACTTACACTGACGAGTGGTGTGCTTGGGCAATATCAGATTGCCATCTTCATCTTTCGTCGTGTGGATTACACATGGTTGATCCAGAATATCTGACTGACCCTTAGACTTCTTTGGGGTAAATTGCCCTTTGGGTTTTCCCTTGATTTTTCCTTGTACCGCCAGGCGGCTGCTTTTGTCGGATTGGAACCATCATCCTTGCGCTTCTGCTTCCGATTGGAATTGCCGCTAGCATCGTTTTCGACTGCTTTTCCTTTACTGCTGCGGATGTGGTCTTCTTTTTTCTCATTGGCATATCGGGCAGAAATCTCCATCATCTTGCTCATGGACATGTCACCTATACGACCGAACTCCAAATATAGCTCTCTGTACCTGACGCCAGCTTTGAAGGCACAGACTGCCTGGTGCTCAGAAACGTTCTCCACCGTGTGATGAAGGGTGGTCCAATGCTGGATATAATCTCTCAAAGATTCATTCGACTTCTGCACGCAAAGCTGCAACTCGGACAAACCAGTAGGACGCTTGCATGTGCCCTCAAATGTTTTGATGAACACTCGGGCGAGATACTCCCAGCAATAGATGCTAGAAGGAGCCGACTGATTCAGCTGCACTCTGGCCGAACCATCCAACATCAGAGGCAAATGCTTCATGGCGATGCTATCGTTGCCTGCACCAATCTGCACTACCACTCGGTAGTCATCAAGACATGTTCCACCCTTAGATTCTCATGTGAACTTACTTATTCCAGCCGCCAACCTGAAGTTGGGGGAATATCAGCTGAACGGATTGCTCTACTGTAGCACTCGGGGCCAGAAACTGCAGTGCCGCTCCGACTCGGCCGATCTCTGTTAAAACCATCTCTGTCACATGTGTGCGTGTCAATCATCCTCTGCGCGAGTACATTTCTCGCATCAAATCCAGGACTCCGCTCATCCACGAACGGGTGCCTGTCGTCGTAGTGTCGGGACACATACGTACCACTCCTCAGAGGAGAATGCACCTGATGGTGGTCATCACAGTGGTAGCGGGGAGCAAACTGATTCCGCTCCTGACCTCTATGTTGATTCTGTCGACAACATCCATCTCTGCGATGCTGACGTGACCATGGACTAAACACTAAATGAATTGTATCTACTTTGGGTGAATTACCGTGCAACCTATTGAGTGACTTTAACAGAGTTGAGTTTTGTTGATGTGCTGCTTGAAGCAAAGTACAGATCTCCTCTAAGCCTCTACCAGCCTCTGAGTTTGATGGCTGAATAGAATCTTCTATCTTAGCGACAGTTGCAACATTTAGTACCAGAGTACGAAATACGTCAATGTTGTTCTATGGTCTACTGGGAAAGAGCTATCGTTGATGTCGACTGGAAGCCGGAGGACGGCGACGGGCATGTCCAATCAACGGTTTTCGAACTTCGTGTTCGCCGTGACCGAATCCGGCCGGGCTCTCCATAGAACCCGCCATGGAGACCTTTGCCGCATGATTGCAAGTCTCGCACTTGGAAGGAACATCAGACTGATCTGATGCCGAGTGGATCGCGCCCCGAAGAGGTTCAGCAAGCTCGATTGCGGCAACCAGCGGATATGACGGAGGTGACGCCTGGTGAGCCACTTTGTGCTTCACTCATCGCTGAAGTCGTGAGCGATCGGATCGCTTGTGACGACGAGCTACGGAGCGAACAGTCGACAATGGAGTCGACAGCTACCAAAGGAGTACACCGAAGGAGCTTCCACGGAAGTGCGTTGCCCCGCGGATCGAGAGCGCCTCGATGCCGAGAGGCGCCTCGTGAAGCCATGCCGAGTCATCGGCAATGAAGATGAGCGTGCCGAAACGGATCTCGCCGCCCAAGAACAAATCGCAGCCGGAAGACATGACTGAGAATGAAGATTGCAAACTTGCCGGAAGTCGCTTAGACGCCTGCCCCACGGTGGGCGCCAACTGTCATGGGAATGAACATGACAGTAGAGGTGTAGGGTACAAAAGGAGAGGGCAGAGTCCTAGCTACGACAAGCTTGTACGCAAGATGTATGAGTTCAGGCCCCTCTCGTAGAGGTCACTACCCTACGTCTCAGTGCTCGGGACCTCTTGCAGTGTGGAATGCATGTTACACGGGGTGCGAACCCTTGTGCCAGAGGGGAGGTGCACCTTATATAGAGTGTGCTACCCCTCATCAATGCCCGACAGCTAAGGGTTCGAACAATGGAGTTTCAAGGTGTACGTTATTGATAACGTACGTAATTAGTGCGATTCATGATGACTAGCCGAACGCTTGCCTGTTGGCCTCCCTGGAGTGGCTTCTGGTGTTCTGCATCGACTGGTTTTTTCCGATTGGAAATTGGTTGTCGAGTGAAGCGGAAAATACTCCGAGTGATTTCTTACCGAGTGACTTAGATGCCATGGCTATCTAGTCGGAATCTTCCTTATTGCCTTAAATTCTTTAATGAGGTAACCTTAGGTAGGACATCTAGGTCAGGCCTGTGACCTTACCCTAGGTACATATCCCCATCAAGTAGTTCCTCATAGACACCTCATCCCCTTTTAATAGTATTGGCTTCCAATGGACTTAATTGTGATTTCTCACAAAATGTAAAATGTAGAGTCTTGAAGTTGCATATAGGGAATCTCCTCACAATCCTTAACCAATTCATTATTGAACTTTCCATGAAATATACTTATTAGAATCATTAGTCCAATGACATATATGTTGTTATTAAATACCAAAACCACCTAGGGACAAGTTGTTAGAATCTCCCTCTTTTTGGTAATTGATGACAACATATAGATCAAAGCTCCGACATAAAATATAATCAATGAATACCATGGTTCTCTTTGAGAACTATGTGATAACAAGAGCTCTCGTAAATTTGTGCATTATTTTAAATTTTTGTTTGAATGCAAATGCATAATTGATTAGAATCATGGGTTACTCTTCCATGCCATACATCTTAGTGGTGCGCATAAATGATATGAATGGATTACAATGCACATAACACTAATAAGGAGTGAGTGATCATCAAATAGATATCTTAAGGATAGGAAGTAGTAACATCAAACATAAAGCATATGATCATCACAACAAGGTTTAAGACATTCCAAAGATAAACCAAATGCTTTCAAAATGAGAAGAGCAACAAAAGGCAACACTCTCTTTCAAAGCCCTCTGATCTATACAGTCCTCCCCTTTTCGCAACAAGTTACGAAAAAGTTCAAAGGAATAGATCTAAGTGTAGCTCTGGGCACGGTCTCCTCCGGTAGCTTTTGAAGGAGCGGACAAGAGAGTGTCGGCGAAGGCTTCATCTAATGTCCTCTGGGTGGAGGTGTAGACACTGGAGGTGTAGGAGCTGTTGGAGCTGATGAAGATGGTTTCATCTCTGGAACTCGCATGACAGTAGATCTAGCTTGAGTTATAAACTAAGTGGAAGTCTGGAGAGAAGGACTATCATCTTCATCACTAGAGCTTGGAGTGGGCACTATATCTACCTCCTGCTTCTACTGGTTGACTGTAGTAGTGTGTTGAGTCACCTTTATATCCAGGTCATGAAACTTCGTTTCAACAATCGTGTTGAGGCTCTTCTGATTCACCAGAATGTCTTTGATATTCTTTTCCATCCCTTGGATGGTCTTGATAAGACACACATTTGATCACCTTTGGACCATAACACTCGAGCACTAGTGGCTCTGGCTGCCTCTGCCTAGACCTCCACCTCTATCTCTGCCTGTGCAGTAGACGAAGCGCGATGACTTGGATCCATCACCACAAAATTATCTTCGAACTCTAGCTTGAGTGGCAGGTGTTCACGATCAATTAGATATGTGCTCTTCCCAATCCTGGAGTTAATCAACATATGAATATAAGGAGCTTATCCACAAAACCTCTTTTGGTCAACACATGTCCTTATGATTGTCTCAACAATCAAGTCCATCACCCTAATCATGGTGTGAATGTCTACATGATGGAGCATGTGTATGGAGTACCCCCTGATCATCTTGTCATCAACTAATTTAGCCATCAAGGTGTACCTCATAATTGTGTTGGTGGTGGGTAATCCTGCATGCAAGAAGTAGACTGAACCTAGATTGTGGGACTTCAAGTACTCCTTGGGTAATGGGTTATACATGTTAGCCATGGAGTTTTGGTTCATCTTGGCCTCAATATAAACGTCCAAATCGCCATCCTGCATGTGTGGGGCTCCTATGATGGGAGCCCACTCATCAATAGTGGCTTGATAGCTGGTTCCTTCTATCATCCATACAACTCTAACATCTGGATAGAATTGCATGATTATCTCATTGTTCCGTGCTATTATTTATCTGCCAACAAAGTTCTCAATGTCTATGGCCTTAACAATTTCTTGCACATGGGGGATGTAGTCTTCATGATCCTTGATGTATTTCCAATCTACATACCTCATGTTACTGACAGCTGGACTCTTGTGTAATAAGATAGTCTCATAGAAATTTTGCTGCTCCTTTGTGTGGAAGCGAGCATCTACAACAGTTCTCCCTCTTGATAGCATATGAATCTACTGCTCTCTATTTCTTCTGCCCTTGATCCTTCCTGTCCTTCAGATTTTCAGCTATAGGGTGTTCATCATTATGCTCTAGTAAATGTGGTCTCTCCTTCCTCAGCGTAGGAATTTCTTTATCCTCAGTAGCACCATCGCTTGAAGCAGAATCCATGTTCTTGTCAGCTCCAGGTACATCTCTGGTGGTCCTCTTTGGCTTAGAGGCTAGTGACTTCTTCTCCCTGGGAGCAGATGGCTTGGCTTTGGATGATATCTTGCTTAACATAACATCTTTCATCAGTTTCCTATACTTGGAAGGAGGAGGGTTAGCAGGTTCCTCCTCTTGTTCTTCAATATTTGGATACTCAGGTGTTGATGGTTTCAAAACAACTTTAACAAACCTTGTTATTTGCCACTTCTGTCCCGACTTCTTGGGCAAGACTTTTGTCCTTCCAATAGCACAGGGTTGCTCTGAAGAAAGACAAACCCTCTCTTGCACGCAACAGACTCATGAATCTTTCTAACAGTTGCCCTCTCTTTTTTGCTTCTAGGAACCGCTTTCATCAAGGAAAAAATCTGCATCTTCTTCATCTGAGTTGAGCTTCTTCCTTGCCCTAGTTGCTACCTAGGGTAGTGTCACAGCCCAAGTTTTCCTTGCTTGCCATTGCATTTCATGCATGCATTCAAATTGCATTGAATCTGGAAATGGAAGTGATCAAGCCAAATGAGTTGAAATTGACAAAAGGGCAATAAGAATATTACCTTAAAAGGAACCAGAAAAATGTTCCTAATATTTGGGAAAATAGTGACACGGAATAAATTTGTCAAACCAAATTTCTAAGTCACAGGAACTTATGAAAAGGATTTTTGATTGGCTTAAATAACTGTTTGGAATGGAGTTATTTTGTTTTCTTTTAAAATAAAAGTTTCAAAAATGTTGAAACTATTTTGTGGCATTGATTATTTTTATTACTGTCACATAATACTATTTTAGGGTTTTATAAAATGATTAAATGTTTTATTAAAATCCTAAATCTAAATGCCAGAAAGAAATAAAACAAAAATAGGAAAAGAGAGAGAGGGAATTTACGTGTCGCTCACTTGATGGCCAAGCCCACCAAGGGGGTCTCCCCTGTCGTCTTCCTCCTTGTGCCAGAAGGCAGAGGAGAAGGAAGGCACGGCGCCCCCTCGACACCTCCTGCTTCCACCTCCTCCCTGCGTGCCTACCTCGTCGCCCTCCTCTCCCTTATCTTCGCGCCGCTGAGCCGTCCCGATCTCCTCCTCTCCATTTCTCCCTCTCTCCCTATTTCCTCTCTTCTCTCGCCGCCGTTACCGAGCACTGCTCAAGTTCGTCGCCGTCGACCCCGGCCACCCCTCGCCTCCCTAAAGAGCTCTACAGCTCCGCCCCGACGTGCTGTTTCTCATCGACAACAACCCCGAGATCTAGGGCCTCCACAGCGTCGCATCACCGTCTTCTTCCCCTCCGGCCACCGGATCTCGCCGCCGTCGATTCGTCGGCCAGAGAGCCCCTCCAACCTCACCGATGCCAGGAATGGAACCCCTGTGAGCCGATGACTCTTTCCCCTCTCCTCCCATGCTCTACCGTGCCCCGTAGCCCGTTCCCCCACCATGGCCGAACTCCGGCGACCGCTTCGCTCGTCACCGGCGAGGCTCCAGTCCACTCTAGCCCCAGTCGTTGCCCCCGCTAGATCGGGTGCTTCACCAGCTCTCTGTAGCCGTCAACCGCTTGCAAAATGGGCCTCTGTAGTGCCGTTTAGTTCATCTCCGGCGAGCCTCCGCCGCGCCCGTGGTCGCCGCCGGCCAGGTTCTGGTAGCCCCTGACGTGGCCAGTCATTAGCCAGTACTAACCACCAACCCTATCCGCTGACAGTGGGCCCAGGGTGGGTCAAACCCCCGTTAGGGGCTGGTCAACTCGGGGATTAGTCCTTGGTCACTGACCAGTGGACCCCCCTGGTCAGGTTTGACCCGACCCAGGCCAGTTGACTGCTGACGCAGTAATAGCTTTTCTGATTTAATTTAATTCCCAAAAATGCCTAAAACTTCTAAAAATCATAGAAAATAATCTGTAAGTCCAATGAAAATAATTTATATATGAAAAAGGATCAGAAAAATCCAAAGATTCTGATTATGTCATTTTCGTGCATGTTTGCAAAAGTTAACATCACCAAATAGGCAAAATGGTGAATAGGATATATTTAATAAATAGTTTGGAGTCGGAATTTGATTCCTATTTGAATTCCACTTCAGTTACTATATTCAAACATTGATCTAGCAAAAATCAACACCCCAATATGCCATCTTCATGCATGTTAAAACAAGTTTACCTGAGCATCAGGTCGAATCAATTAAAAGGGTATCCGGAAAATACCTTGTTGAAGTGATATTTGAATTCAAATTCAAATACAACTTCAACTTAAGAGATGATAGCCACATCAGCCCTTCCACCTTTCATTTCATGTCTTGAGCATGCATCATAGTGTTGCATTTCCATGAAGTAATTGTTGTTCTTTCTTGTTTGCCGGTGTTGCTCCCTCTCGGTAGACGATGTTTCCGACGATGTGATCGTTGACATTGATGAAGACTCATTGCTATCTTCGGACGTGTCAGGCAAGCAAACCCCCCTTGAGCATATTGATATAAACCCACTCTCCCACTCGTGCTCTCTTTTACTACATTAGGAGAAACACGATTCAACTGTACATGTTATCGATAGTTGAACCCATTCCTTGCATGACCTGATTTTGTCACAGTAAATAGTTGAAACCACTTAGCATGAGTAGCACCTGCTTGAGCCTTGTTGTGCTTACTCATCCATGCTTGTTTACAATGCCTCCTATTCTTAGAGTCATGCCGTGTCTGATCCATCTGGATGATGAATCGGAATGGTTGTGATCATGTTCTACAATGTGAGAGTAAACGTGTGAATCCAATTTGGTAAAGGTAGATCATGAGACATGAATTGCTTCCGCTTGTTGTTTGTATGACTTGAGTGTCGGGTCACGAGACCCCTGTTTGTAATATCACACTATGTTGATTCTTATGAGTCCTTAATAAAAGCTTGAGTCATAGAGTTATGTTGTGATGCCATGTTGTATCTACACATACCGTGCATATTGTGTGTATGTTATGAAATGCATTATATGTGTGGGATTCGACACCTAGTTGTGTGCCTTTAGTATTACTCTTTACAGGGAAATGCCTCCTTGTGCTTCTATCGAGCCTTGGTAGCTTGCTACTGCTCTAGACACATTGATTGACCGACGTGTATCCTTCTTTGTTGCTGTGTCCGTCCCCTCGGGGAAATGTCACGCGGTGTAATGGAGTCCTTGTAGCTTGCTACGACTCGTCTACACACGTTGTTGATTGACACCTGCCTTGCTGGGTTATGTATGCCTGTCCCTGTACGGATGTACCGCTTGGGTTTATAACTACTCATGTCGACCCGGGTTATTTGTCGTTTGAACGTTAGCAACATATTCATATACGTGAGCCAAAAGACACAAACGGTCCCGGCCAAGGTAAGGTGGCAGCCGTGGAGTTTACCATGCGTGAGGCCGCAAAGTGATGTGATGTGTTACAGGCTGGGTTCTTATGACTTAGGATCGGGGTCCCGACAGGTAGATCATGGGAGCTGGGGTGCCTGGGTGTGACTCTCTTCTGTGAGGACTAGTGTGTGAATCAACCTCAACACTTTGCTCTCTATATGCATTCCGGTTGTCCTCAGATCCTGACATATTGACAAGACGACCACATGAATAGATATAGAAGAGTTGGAAAGATAAGCATCACAAAATACAACTAATTTCACAAAATTCGAACTCAAAATCTCGGTCTAAGAATTCAGCTATGTGAGTTTTGATACTTGTGATATGCGTTGTGCTTTCCGTGAAGAGGAACAGGTAATCGCAAGAGAATGCCAGTAAGTATTTTCCTCGATTAAGAAACCAAGTTTTATCAAACCAATAGGAATATCAACCCTCAATCGTCTTCAATGGTTTCACAAGAAAGAGCAAACAACTTGCACCCAACGCAGGCAAGAGGGTTGTCAATCCCCTTGATCTCGTTATTTGCAAGAAAATAAAGTGTGTAGAAAATTATAGATAGTTGTAACTTGCAAAGTAAAATAAAATACAAATAATAACAATGAGGATTTTTTTTTGAATATATAAGTGAATAGACCCAGGGGCGATAGTGTTCTCTAGTGGCATCTCTCATGAAAGCAACATATGGTGGGTAAAAAAATTACTGTTGGGCAATGGATAGAACATGAGATAGTTATGCGATTTTCACTAAAATGATCATGTGTATATAGGCATCACGTCCATAAGCGAATAGGTTGACTCTGGCCTACACCTACTACTATCACTCCACCCATCCACCGCTATCGAGCAGGCTTCTAGAATATTAAGTAAAACAAAGTAATGCTTGGAGAACAATGACATGATGTAGGCAAAGTAAATTAAACCAATATGAAAAAAACCCCATCATTTTATACTCAGTGGCATAAACACAAAGGTGCAACTTGTCCCCTTCTATCACTGGGATAAAGAAACTCACCAGTTGAACCCACTAACGCACCCCTCTCACTGAAGAAGTACCAAACTCCTTGGCAAAAGTAATTCAATAGAACGAAGAAAATTATGAAGTTATGATGATCATGCAAATAAGAAACATAATAATATCAGAGAAGACTCAAATTCTTTTCATGAATAATAACATCGGATAGATCAAAGCGAAGATGCAATGTTCATTGTATTGAAGATCAAGAGAGAGAGAGAGAGATAGCCATCTAGATACTAACTACGGAGCCGTCGGTCTGTGGTGAAGTACTCACACATCGTCAGGAGGGCAACAAGGTTGATGAAGAGGTTCTCCATGATCGATCCCCCTCCAACAAGGTGCTGGAACGGAGCTCTAGATGGAATCGCCCTGGAACAGAGACTCATGCCAGCGTAAATAGTGTTTCGCGACTATATTTAGAGTCGTGGAATATTTGTGAATTAATAGGCCAGAGAACGGAGCAAGAGGGGCCACAACGGAAGCATAAGCTATCACAATGCATCCAACCCCTAGTCACTCTTTGTTGGCTTGTGGGTCCCTCCTCTGGCTCCAGTTCTCCTCCCAAAGCTTCCAGTTCTTCTTTTGTTCTAGAAAAATCATAAAAACGTTTTATGGCAATTGGACTTCGTTTGGTAATGAAAACCTTAAAAACAAAAATATGCAAAAAAATAACAACTGGCCGTGAGCACTCGGTTAATAGGTTAGTGCTCAAAAATAATATAAATTGGTGAATTATGACCCAAAAAATATCCTAGGATGATAATATAAAATCATGGAATAGTCAAATATTATAGATACGTTGGAGACGTATGAAGCATCCCCAAGTTTAATTCCTGCTCGTCCTCAAGTAGGTAAATGATAAAACATAATTTTTGATGTGACATGGTACCCAATATTTAATCTTTCCCATGTGTGCTCATTAAGAAACGATGAATTAACAAACATCAACATAGTAATAATTATAAGCAAAAGCAACAAAATCATGAACCTTTCAAAGTATACCATCCTAAAAGAATGTTTACCCCATTAATCTTTCATATTAGCAAAGCATGACTCCGTCTTCACCACATTAATACTAATGTCAAGCACCACGATGTCCAAGTCACGCAATTGGATCATACTTTTTCAAAGTGAATAAACTTTTTATTCTTCACGCAATCCATGAGCATGAGCCATGGATATATCATAAGGTGGAATAGAATATGGTGGTAGATATCGAAGGGGTAAAAGTGGAGAAGAAAGTCTCACACCAACTAGGCGTACCAACAGGCTCTGGAGATGCCCATCGGTAGATGTCAATGCAAGGAGTAGGGATTGCCATGCAAATGATGCACTAGAGCTATAAGTGTTTGAAAGCTCAAATGAAGCTACGTGGGAAGTGCATCAAACTTGCTTGCTCATGAAAACCTCATGCATTTGAGAAAGCACGTCATCGTAATATGCTAGCCAAGTTTATAATAATGATAACATGATTTCCACTAGCACATGAAAATGACATATCATGAGACTCTCTATATGAGGAACATGGTGCCACTTTGAGGTACAAGTATGGTAAAGGATAGTAGGAAAGTCCCTTCTCTCTTTTTCTCTCATTCATTTTTTTTCATTTTTTTACGGTGGGCTCATTTGGTCCCCCAATTTTATTTTTCGTTCGGAGTCCCTTCACGACTTGTCGGGGAATCATAGTCTCCATCCTTTCCTTAGTGGTACAATGCTCTAATAATGATGATCATCACACTTTTATTTACTTCCAACTCATGAAAGCTCGATATGAAGAACTATGACTCAATATGAATGCCTCTTGCAGTGTACCAGGATGTGGAATGATCTATCCTGACATGTATCAAAAATATAAATGAATGGTAGCTTTGCCACAAATGCTATGTAAGCTATATATGGACATGCAAAGCAATATGGTGGTGAATGAACTAGTCATATGATGAAACGATGAAATTTGCATGGAAATATATCTCGGTATGGCTATGGAAATTCCATGATATGTAGGTATGGTTTTTGTTTTGAGGAAGATATAGAAAGGATTATGTGTGATAGAGAATATCATGCCATGGGGTTTGGATGTACCGGCAAAATTCGCACCTATCCTCGAGGTGAGAATGGGCAATGCACGGTACTCAAGAGGCTAGCAAAATATGAGTAGGTGATATTGTGTATGTCCATGGTTTCACATTAGTCATGAAGAACTCTATACTTATTGCAAAGTTGTATTAGTTTCATCACAAACAAATCAATACACGCATGCCCCAAGGGAGAGGGTTGGGAGGAGTTAACCATCGCGCTACTTCGACTCGAAACAACACTAGGATTTCACCGAGGAATAGAAATGTCACACATCTCACCATGCCATTTTCATATTAAGATAAAAAAGAATTAACACCTCATATTTGGTACTTCTATGAATCAATAATGATGCTCTCACACCTTTTTCGTATTACCACATCAATATCATTCACCCACAATTTCTCTATATGTGCTAGATGATGGATTTGATTATCATACAATGAATACTTACTATTTTTGGACTTGCCTTATTACCAATGAAAATTACCGCTACTATATATTAAATCTCAAACAAATATAAGTGAAGAACGAGAGTGCAAGAATTTCTATAAAATCTACACGCCACTGACACGTCTCCAATGTATCTATACTTTTTATTGTTCCATGCTGATATATTATCATTCCATGATACTTTTTGGGTATTCATTTACCAATTTATACTATTTTTGAGCACTAACCTATCGACCCAGTGCCCAGGGCTAGTTACTCTTTTCTATATGTTCTTCACTTTTCAGATTTTCAATATCGAACGAAGTCCAATTGACTTAAAACTTTTTGGAGATTTTTTCTGGACCAAAAGAAGACGAGCGAGCATTGGGAGAGGGTGGAGACCACTCAAGGGCGCCACAAGCCAACATGGTGTCGCCAGGGGGGCGCCCTGATGGCTTGTGTGCCCCTCGAGGCCCTCCTGTGTCGGGTCTCTCACTTATAAATTCTCATATATCCTAAAAAACCTAGAGGCAGTCCCGAAACACTTTTTATGTAGCCGCAAGTATCTATTCCGATGGTAGACCATCTGGAGCTCCGTTGCGGCACCTTCCTGGAGGTGGGATCGATCACGGAGGGCCTCTTCATCAACCTTGCTGCCCTCATGATGATGTGTGTGTAGTTCACCACACACCTACGGGTCCATAGCTAGTACCTAGATGGAAATCTCTCTCTCATCATATTCAATACAATGATCATCGGATCTTCGCTTTGATCCATGATAAATATTGAAGTCTTTTGTGAATACTAAATATGGTGTGTTTGTTGGGATTCGATGAGTTGTGGGTTTATGTTCAAATTACTCATGATAAATATTTGAGTCTTCTGTGAATACCAAATATGATTCTTATGTGAGAGAGGTATAGTGTACTAGGTTCAACCTGGCGAATTTCTATATCCCATTGACAGAAGGGGACAAGATGCGTCTTTGTGTTGCTGCTATTAAGGATAAAACGATGGGGTTTATTCATATTACATAAGTTTACTTTGTCTACATCATGTCATAGTTCTCCATGCATTACTCTGTTTTACTTAATACTGTACATGCACACTTACAAAAGGGGAGAAGATGTGTATTTGTGTTGCTGCTAGTAAGGATAAAACGATGGGGTTTATTCAAATTACTTGAGTTTACTTTGTCTATATCATGTTATTGCTCTCCTTTCATTACTCTATTTTACTTAATACTCTAGATGCATGCTGGATGGCTGTCGATGAGTTGAGTAATAGTAATAGGTGTAGGTAGGAGTCGGCCTATTTGTTTCTGGACGCGATGCCTATATACACACGATCATTGTCGTGAATATCGCATAACTATCCGATTTTCTATCAATTACCCAACATTAATTTGTTTATATGTTGTTTTTATCACGCTATCATGCTTTTTAATATTCCTATTGGTTCGATAAAACTTGGTTTCATAACTAAGGGAAATATTAGACACATTGGGCTGTGATAAGTCGTTCCTCTTCATGGAAAACCCAACGCAGACCACAAGTATCAGGAAGGATTTCTGCTGTAATTGTCGGGAAATATCATCACCAATTACCAAATAACTTCAAACAAATTTTTTCCACTTGTTATTATTTTTATTTTCTAGTATATTTAGTTTGTCTGAAAAAATACAAAAATATTTATATTTGCATGTTACTAGTTTTCTTGTTTGAAGTCATGGCTAGTTCTTCCTTTGTTCGTGTTACTCCCAATAATGGTGTTGTCAATTTTAAACAAAGGGAAGAAGAAATTTTAAAAGATGCAGCATATAGGGTTTGCTATGCTCAAAATAAAGCAACTAATAAGCTATCCACCACTACCTCGCTTTATAATTTTTATGTTGGTGTGACAACATGGTATAGGTTTGTCCTTGACCCCATCACCGATGGGAACTTCTTAATATGTCACACTTTGGATGCCTATAATGCCATTGAAAATCTTGTTGGAGCACCATCCAATATCATTAATGAAACCAATTTAACCTTGGATCATGTTATGCAAAGGATTGATGCTATGGAAAGGAAAATGATTACTAGTGAACCAATTGAGGAGTTTGATAAAAACTGCATAACCATATCACTCAACTTGGGTCACGTGTACGAATGACTTTGAAAACCTTAAAGGAAAAGGTTTGAGTAGAATTGATAAAATGGAGGATGTGATTGACAAAGTGGGCTCGGACTTCACACCATCTGAAACTAATGCTAGTACCTCCAGAAACAAAAGTCCCAAGTTCATATACATTGCTAAGAACATGGGTACACCTCCTACGAAAAGGGACGAAGATCTGAAAATAATTAGTTTTCACCCAAACTTTATAAACCTGATAAAATATCCTATTATCAAGCCATCCATTGTTCCTATTATCCATGGTTTCTTTAATAAGGTGCTTGATCTCAAAGATGACAACACTTGAAACAATGCAATATGCCTTGCTAGGGGCGTAAAACAATAGCGCTTGTTGGAAGGCAACCCAAGAGTTATCTTTATTTTTGTCTTTGATTTTTGTTTGTTTGTTATAACCTTATTATTTCCTCTATAATTATTGTGTTTTTGTGTTTTAGTTAGTGTTTTTTCTAAGTAAGGCATTTGGGATGATTTGTATGATGAGTAGAATTGATATGGTGCAAAAGCAGAAACTTTGACGTCGAGTGCAGAATTTCAATGATTTTACTAGAACGTCTTTTTGAGCTGAATGTTTTAAAAAGTACGAATATCCAAATTCCTCAGGTCTTAATAATTATTTGGAATTTTTGGAGTTACATAAGTATAGGTTCATTTCATATTTCTACAGGCTGTTCTATTTTGAACAAATACTGTTTTTGCTTGCATAATTTGCTTGTTTAGATGATGGTATTGATTGTATCGGGGGGTATAATCCATGGAGAAGTTAGAATACAGTTATTTATGCTCAAATAAAATAATAATCAACTTATAATAGTACCAAAAGTATTTGATATGTTGCTTATACTAACGGATCTCATGGAGTTTCGTTGAGTTTTATGTATTTGAAGTTTTCATGTTTTGGCTATTATCCCGATGGACAAAGGAATGAGGAGCAACAAAAGCCTAAGATTGGAGATTCCCAGGGCACCCAAAGTTAAGTTTCTAGGAACACTCAAGCGTCTAATCTTGTTGATGCCCCGGAAGGCATCCCCTCTTTCATCTCAATCCATCAGTATGTCACTTGTAGCTACATTTTTATTCATCACATGATATGAGTTTTGCTTGGAGCAGAGTTTTTTTTGTTTACTTTTACTTTTAGTTTGCCACAATCATTGTTTTCTGGACACACCTATTTGAGAGAGATACACCATCAACATAATTTTTGAGAATACTCTATGTCCTTCACTTATATCTTGTGAGCTTAGTAGTTGCTCTAGTCCTTCACTTAAATCTTTTTTTAGCATAGTGGCATGTAGATTTTATAGAAATATTATGCTATCATTCTTCACTTATATTTTTTAAGAGTTAAATAAGTAGTTATGATAATTTTCATGGGTCATAATACTAGACCAAAAATAAAATGTGTTCAATGAATGATAATTAAAACCATCATGTAGCACATATAGAGAATCTATGGGTTAGTGATATTGATGTGGTGATATGAAAAAGGTGTGAGTGCATTATTATTAATTTAGAGAGGTGTAGATATTTGTATATGTTAAACTTTTTGTTCGTCTAAAAATTAAAAGGGTATGGTTATGATGTGTGAGCATTTCTATTCCTCGTTGAAATCCTAGTATTGTTTTTTACTCGGAGTAGCGCAATGGTTAATTCCTCCCAACCCTATCCCTTGGGGCATGCGAGTAGTACTTTTATTTGTGATAAAAATAATAAAAATTTGCAACAAGTATATGCGTTCTTTATGACTAATGTGACACCATGGACATATGCAATCTCACCTCCTCATATTTGCTAGCCTCTTCGGTACCGTGCATTGCCCATTCTCACCCCGAGGATCGGTGCAACTTTCATCGGTGCATCCAATCCCCGTGACATGACATGCTCTGTTGCACTTAAGCCTTCTTATATATTTCTCAAAACAGCCACCATAGCTACCTATCATGGCATTTCCATAGCCATTCCGAGATATATTGCCATGCAAATTCCATTGTCACTTCACATGACTAGTTCGTTCATGATCATAATGCTTTGCAGGCTCGTATTGAACTAACATAGTATTTGTGGAAAAGCCACCGTTCATCATGTTTTTTATACATGCCACGCTAGATCTTTGCACATCCTAGTACACTGCCCGAGGCATTTATACAGAGTCATATCATTCTATCAGTCTTCATATTGAGTTGTAAGTACATAAAAGTGTGATGATCAACATTATTAGGGCATTGTTCCAGTGAGGAAATAAAAATGGGGGAGGCCAAATGAGCCCACCATAAAAAATGAAAAAAATGAATGAGAGAAAAAGAGAGAAGGGACTTGGCTACTATCCTTTACCACACTTGTGCCTCAAAGTGGCACTTTGTTCTTCATATAGAGAGTCTCATGTTATATCATTCATATGCTAGTGGGAATCATTTTTTTTCATAAACTTGGCTTGTATATTCCGATGTCATGATTCCTTAAATTCCCTAGGTCTTCATGAGCAAGCAAGTTCGATGCACACCTCACTTAGCTTTAGTTTAGCTTTCATACACTTATAGATCTAGTGCATAATTTGCATGGCAATCGCTACTCCTTGCATTGATATCTATCGAGGAGCATGTCCATATCGTAGTGGTACACCTACTTGATGTGAGACTATCTTCTCCACTTTTTACCCCTTTTATGCCTACCACCATATTATATTCCACCTCTATGCTATGTCTAATGGTTCACATTCATGTATTGCGTGAAGAATAAAAAAATTGATGCACATTGAGAAAGTACGATCCAATTGCCTAACTTGACCACCGTGGTGCTTGGCATTTGTATTAACGTGGTGAAGATGGAGCCATGCCTTTCTAATATAATGAGATGAATGGGGTAAAATAATATTTAAGGATAGTATACTTTGAAAGATTAATAATTTTTCTGCTTATACTTATGTCACACCCTGTTTTTACCTCACTTCCATTGTAGTTTCAAAATCTGAGTTTATTAAAAAAATTCAAAAACCAATGCTGTGAGTGCCATGATTGTCGTTGTACGTGTGTTTGCCTGAATGAGTGGGTTCAAAAAGCATATTTTCATAACATGATTATTCCCAATGATTCTTTCTCTTATTTTTGGCTATTTCAAACCTTGCCTTGGGTTGCACTGCAAGTCCCTGATGACAAGGGAGTGCTCTTACCCAAAGATGGTGATCTTGTTTTAAAACTATTTTAACTCTCCAAAATCATAAAATAATTATTTTACAAATTATTTTCCTATTTTATATGCATGTCCATTTCTGAGGCGAGAAATGATATTTCTATATCTGGAGATACTCAGAGGACATATATTTTCCGTACATAATATTTTCCAGCCCTATTGATATTCAAAATATTTGAGAAAATCCTTGAAAACATATTATGTCTGTTTTGATCTTTCGAAATATTTCCAAAGAAAATATTTCCACTAAAATCCCAGAAAATTACAGCAACCTTCCCAAGCTATATTTTGTGGCCACACCAAGTTTCACCTCATTCCAAGGTGGTTTGGTTCACTAAATAATCCTAAAACTCTCTCTGTCCAGAACCAAGTTGAAACATCTCTACATTGCAAAGTTTACCCAAATGACTTGAAACTTTGCAGGAGTGTTCAACACCCCAAATGAGGAGTCTCTCCCAAAGATGGGATTTGCAGGGGGTAATTTACCCACATTATTTTTGGAGGGGAGAGATCTACTCATTTGGGGGTGATTTCAAGTTTGGATCGCCAAACTTGTCCAATGAAGCTCGAATTTGGTGGAGCATCCTATATTTGCACCAAACTCAATCCTGTTAACTTTCACCACAAGTGGAGAAGTGTAGTTACCCCAAGCACCTGTCGAACACCTTTTGTCAGATTAGTAAATCAGCTCCTACCTCTCTCCATACCCATATATTTTCCTCCAAACTCTTTGACTAAGAAGCCAGCACCACACCCCAACTGTGGGAGAGTGGCCCCTCCTTTAATCCAAGCAGAATATCCAAAAACTTCATTCTAAGTTTTGGTTCAAAGCCGGCATACCTCCTTTAATCACTTCCCATAGCCAACAAAGAGTCTGTCGGCTCTCAAATGGCTAAGGATCTCCAGACCGAGCCCAGGACACCCCAGACACGACCAAGGCGCCCCAGAGCGCGCCAGCATGCCGGGGCATGCCAAAACTGCGCTTTGGGCGCAACAAGGCGCTCCCGAAGCAAAAGTTGGCAGCCCGGTCGGTTCAAGCCTCCCCCCATTGCACATTCGTGTGCCCGACAACCCCTCTATATTAGGGCAGCCTCAGGGCCCCTCCTCCCTCGCCCTGTTGACCGGAGTGATGCGTGCCCGCACGAGCCAGATTTACCCAGAAGACCGTGGCCACGCATGCACGCTCCTTCTCGCTCTCTCTCCCTCTCAGTGAGACTCAAGGGTCCGAAACCACGTCTGCAATACCGTGATTTCGACCCCGAGCCCTCACTACCCCTCCACGAGCTGCGGTGAAATCACTGGCTCCTATGGCTCAGTGCACTGTCGGGGGCCTATAAATAGGCCATCCCCTCGCTCCAGCACCCTCATCCCACTCCTTCAGACCCTAATTTCCACCCCTAGCCACTCCATTTGAGCACAGCGAGCTCCTATGCTCGAGATCGATCGAGGCCCCGCCACTTCGGAGCTCCATCGATCTCGGACTAGTAGGCAGCTCCGACGCTCCTGTCTCCTTCTCCGTGACCCTAGCAGCCTCAGGGAGCTTCCCCATCACCTCCCCGAGCTAATCCCTGCCCGTAGCACCTAGTTCATGAACCTCCCAAATCGGCTCCGCCGCAGCCACCTCGTTGTCGGTGAACCACGGCCTCCCCGTCAACCCGTCAACCACCAGCAGGTAGGCGACGACGATCTGGTTCCATTTCTGCCATCAGTTGGGCTCGAGGTCGTCGGTAGCGTAAGCGGCGTGCCTCCCCTCCCCTCTGTCCAAAGGTCGAAGACGACCCCGATAGGTGGGGCACATGTGTTGGTGGCTCCTCTCTCTCCTCCACTCTCCTCTCGGTCACTGATCGCAAGGGCCCGCGCGTCAGGTTTGAAGCTGGTTGCGCGCGCGCCTGGGCTGGCTAGCTCGCTGGCTAGGTGGGCCGGCCCAAGCCACAGGCCGAGCCAGGCTTGAGCTTTAGCCTTTTTCTTTTTCTGTTTAATCCATTTAAAGGATTTTTGAAACAAATTGTTATCCAGCATAATTTAATTATTTTTTCCACCACAATTCTTCTAAAAATGAGTAGAATTTAATAGAGCCTTGCACAAATTTTGGAAATAAGTTTTCTATATAGCAATAAATAAAAAGGCTATTTGGAATATTTTTGCTTCTGATAAAATGATTTTTAAAATAATCCTTGCACCAAAACCAGAGAAAAATAATTTCATGATGATAATATAGATTTATCAGAATAGAGCAACATTATTGAAGTGAGTTTGTGATCTGTTTTTGAGTGAGCTACTTATTACTTCTTTATTTATTACAACGATAGAAACCATGTTTGACGAAGGAGTTGGATTTGAAGACCCAGAAGACCCCGGTTACTTCGCTGATCAAGGCAAGTAACCCTTTGACCATGTTTGAGCAAATATTATATTGCATGCTAGTAGAGCAATTATCTCTGTTGCATATGATCACGAATATTCGGTAAATCATCGATATGATGTTTTCGATGGCTCCTCTGGAGCCCTTGCATTTGAGCATGATCCTACCACCTATGATGGTCACGCTAATATCATGTTGACAACTATAACTAAGCTTAGTAGAAGCATGAGCATGATGTTGGTAAATATCAAAGGTTTGAAAACTCCGTCGGGTGCCACTAATGCCCAAGGGTGATGATGAGTTGGGTGACAACTTGTGGAGAAGTGGTGCACCAGGAAATATTTTGGTGTGAGTGGTTTCGGAAATGGGATTAGATTTGTGATGTGTCGACCGTCCCAACCTTACATGTGCGACCACGTTACCCTTTTACACTACTCAGGAAAAGCCTAGTAGTAGCACGATTTTTAGGGCTATCAGTAGCGCGGGGTACCGCGCTACTCATACGGCGCTACAGCTAATGCTTATCAGTAGCGCGTCTCGACACACGCTGCTGCTATCCCTACTCAATAGTAGCGCTTTGTCTACCCGCGCTACTGCTATGTATATCAGTAGCATGTTTTGACACGCGCTACTGTTACTTTCTCATATTTTTTCTGTCCAGCACTAAAGAGCACTGCTACTATATTTTCTCATATTTTTTCTACGTACTTGCGATGTTTCAGTACAGGTTTCATGCAGTATTCTAATCATATCATAAACATGCAATATGCTCATCATATCATACACATAATAGTCTCATCATATCATCCAACACAAATCATTCGTCACGTCATAATCACGATATAGCTATACAAGTTACATGGCATGTCTCATCATACATAATGTAGTACTTCTTGGGGCGTCGGTTCATATCCCTCTCTCGCACTAACGTGAACCTAAACTAACTACTGGCTGTCGCTCGGAAACCGGAAACTAGTACACCTGGGCCTCACACTCCGGCCACTCGTCGTATACTCCTCGCGTAGCACTCTTTGCCATCGATGATCTATGCACCTGCATCGTCACATGACGAGTTGATGATATGCAACATATATAGTTGTGCAACAGAAAGAGACAGACTTGGCAAAAATAGAAGCAACATATCATAAGCATACAAAGTTCATCATACCCAAAATGCCCTAACTAGAGTGATCTTCGCTAGTTGAGGAGGACAATTTAATTACATCACAAATAATGCTTCGTCGTGCATAACTCAAAGTTTCATCATAGAGGAAGTATGGAATAAATGGACACATTGTCATATATCATCAATCACTCCAACATGTCGTGCCATCCATCCAAGTCAGGGAGATAGTCCCCGAGCGCAGTCAAATGCTTCAGGTCGAGACGCTGAGCTGCTACGCGTGTTCGGACGTCTTCCCGCGACATTTGCCCTTCTTCGTAGAACATCCCTGTTTTTCTGAGGACCTCCTTCATGATGATTTGGGCAATTTCACGCTGGATGTGATAGAACTCAGCTCGGAGTCGATGATCCGTGATATCTCCTAGGTTCTTCGTCCATTGCAGAATATGGGCATCGCCAGATCTAGCTGACATGCGAAGGTTCTGCTGATCCCGGTTGAACTCCTACATGTGGTGGAGGACATAGAATCCATCACTGATAGTACCACTCGGTTGCTGGATGCAGCTAAAGTCAGTCTTATGGGCGAAGCATGGTGCGCGGTTCCTTGTCTTCCTGTGCGAGATCTCTCCACCCCGTACGCCGTACGTAATGATAGCACTATCGAGAACAGACTTGATGTGGGTGTAATCCTTTTTCTTCATGTTCTTCGATGAGTCCATGTAGAGAGCATGGGACACTCGGGGGTAAGGGATGATGAGGACGGCATGCCCGTCGCTGTGCAAAATAAGTACACCTCAAATTAGCCTCCATGCGTGCAAATGAAATGATTTAAATCAAAAGAAGGATATCCGTGCAGATGACTTACATGGGATGATAAGGCACGAGAATCGTCTCCTTGTCCTTATTGCCGACCATGAAATCGGCGATGTAGTTACTCGCGTATTCACGGTGCTCTTTGCAGACTGCCAACAAGCTCTTGTGCATGAAGTACGGGTCAGTGACACAGAGATAAGGTATCTGCTCAATCCTCATGATGTAGTTCATGTGCAAGGCAAAAAGGAAGACAAACGTAAAATCCATGTTTTTTAGGTGAAACATGTCGAAGATGTAATCGAATCGAAGGAAAAACTTTACCACGGGGAATGTGTCGACGTACAACCTTTGCCGCCGCATGTTAACAACGTAGAGCGGGTATCCTTGATTTTGCGAGGTGATCAGGCTTTTCTCTCTTTGCATCACATCATCAAGAAGTCTCCTGAGATCTCCGTATACGGCCTCTAATGCTGCCTTAGGTAGGATTGGTTCACCGGGATATGGTATTCTGCCGCACCCATGACAGGTATGCGGTCTTGAACCCGAGGCTGCGGAGGCGGCTAGATCATAGAAGCAGCTTTGTTGCCTTTCGTCGCTCTCTTGCTATGCTTCTTTGCTGCTGGAAGGTCATCTATATTACGTTCAGCCTCCAGAAGCGGCAATTCAGGCACCAACTCATGAGGCTCAAACCCTGAGTACTCATATTGCTGAGCCATCTATCCTCCATCATCATAGGCGCCAGTATTAAGATACTGTAGAGTGTCATCATCATCCTCATCAATGGCATCAATATCATGCATTGCTTCTTTGTTGGCAGCGACGTCATAAGTGACTAATGGAGCCTCTTCCTTACCCCGTCCGCTATCTCCTGACACGACAAACGATGCTAATTGGGTAGGTGGGGTGTTGACGTTCATACCTTGCTGAGGCTGCATGGTCGTGGGTGTGCTCCCGGCCGCCTCCAGACGAAGCAGACTCTTTGGCCACAATATGACCCACCTCTTGCAATCGCCAAGGCGCCACGGGGTCTCGTCGTCGTCTCCCCCTAGTAAAGGAGGAGCCAAATTTTCGTCGCCCGGTTTGACACTGGCCACGGAAACCTTGAAGACGTGAGGGGGGATCGGACGACTGTGGAACAATTGTTCCTTTGGCTTCACTATCGTTGCCTTCCCCACGTCCACCTTGTGGCCACATATGGTGTACAATATGGTGCATGGGGTAATGTCGTCCTGCAAAGCCATGTCCGCGTTGTGAGACATCCAAAAGGCAACGGAAACGGGAGATTACACATTTATTGAAGAGGGCCGGTGTGACAGGTACCGTGAGGTCGTCGAGCTCAGCCAAAGACGAAGCACTGCCGAGCACATCCAACACGTAGGATGGGCTGCTATGAGAAGGTGCAAGAGCCGGTGCAGGAGCTGGTGTAGGAGTAGGTGCGTGAGGCGGTGCACGAGCCTGTGCAGGAGCTGGTGCGGGAGCTTGTGCGGGAGCTGGTGCAGGAGCAGGTGCGGGAGCCGGTGCTGGTGCAACGCTAGTCGAGCTGCTCCCGAAGAAGTTGGAAAGGGGAAAGTCTGCTGCCTCTTTATTTGGATTTTGCCTACCCCACCTGACGATATCCGGAACCAAGACACCATATGAAGCTGCAATATCCTGTTTTGTGACAGCTACTGCTGCTGCGACCGCAATCGCAACCTTCTTGTCGATGTTTTCTTCATTTGACCTTTGACTTTCCTTTCTCTCCTCTGTGGTCTCACGGTAGTAATTCTTCCATGCGGCGCCGTCTCCGGCGCTGTGCACGCGTCCATAGGACGGCCGAGTGTCCAGCGGGATTCCTTTCAATCTGTTCAAGGCCCGGTTGAATGGGTTGTCCCACTTGGGCCTCGCCAGCGCCTCCGACGGTGAGTCACTTTCGGTCGCGATCCTGTGCTGCTCTCTCTACAAAAGGAACAAGGATTGTTCACAAATATGATTAAACGTGCAGTCGAACTGATCACAAGCTAAAACTTACCAGCAGTCTCATGAACTCCGTCGTGACCGCGTCCGTCTCGAAAACCTTCTTCACTGGGTCCAAATGGTACCGGGCCCTAAAGACGTCACAGTCCGGTGGGACAGTGAACTCCACCAAGGGGTGTGGGATGCCCACACTTTCACGTTCCGCGTCCTCCTTGGCCCATATGGACCTCTTCCCTGCGTAACCATGGATTCCGAGGTGGTGGTACCCATGTTCCTCTCTTGAAGCCCCTTCATGTACTCCGACTTTTCTTTGGCAGCTTCGGCAATGCAAGCCGCCTTGAATATTTCAAACTGATCTTCCTTAATTGTCGGATTATCCTTTACAATCTCGGAGTAGGGTTCCTTTTTGTCGACGATCCTTGCTTTCACCCTTACTTTCCAAGGGACAACGCGACGCTAAACTTGCCCATGTCACGTCTGTTTATCTTCCTCATTGCCGTGTCCTTATGTCAATTTTTATAATTGATTTCATCCCGGCCCGGGAACAAGAACACCTGATGCAGCTTCATTAGGACAGACTGCCTCATATCTGGAATCTTAAATAGTTTCGCATCGTTGATGGTGGCGGTTTCCCGTTGGATGCAGCCTATTTGATTCCCGAAGCACTCGCGCGCTTCCATAGGCATTTTTCACTCGAAATTTATGTTTCCACCTCCGTGACCACGAGTCTAGTAGTAATGAGCTTGTTTGGGCATCGTAGCCTCTTTGGTTTCGGTTCTATACCGGCTTCACCAGGCTTTGTGCCGGTCTCGGCGCCGGTGTCACGCTCAGCGCCGGTCTCGACGTCGATGTCAGTCTCGGCGCTGGTCCTAGCGCCGGTGTCAGTCTCGGATGTGACAGGTGGGCCGTGCAACAACCGTTGCTCATCGGGAAGGTTCAAATAGGTGTATGCCGCCGTGTAGATGTTGCAATCACCAGAATCCTGTCCTTCATCATTGCTAGCCATGTTTCCTATGATTAAATCTAGCCAATTGATTCTAGAGCTAATAAAATGAATAACGACATAAAAAGGCCAATGTTTTGCAGGAATGTTGATTCATTCCCGCTGCGGCAAATCTCGGGCACTCGATATTTCCTAGTTTGTAGCACAAGTCATGACGAAATTGATGGAAAATTTTGGCATGATATTTGCTACAAACTGGACAAATAGAGCGCCTGAAATTTGCCAGAACAGAAATGAATCAACATTCCGGCAAAACATAGGCCACTCGGAATCATTCCCTGCAAACAACAAAAGGCCACTTGGGCACAATCGAACCAATTCAATGAAAAGATGTAACATGACCACTTCGAAGAAAATAAAATAAGCTCACTAGAAGAACTCGGAATTTTCTGTTTTCATTATCTTTTTTTTCTTCTTCTTCTTCTTTCCTTCTCTTTTCTTCTTCTTCTTCTTCTTCTTCTTCTTCCTTCTTTTCATTTTTCATCTTCTTTCTTCTCCTCCTCCTCCTCTTCTTCTTATCCTCCTCCTCCTCTCCTCTTCTCCTCGTATTCTACCCTTCTCTTTTTTTTCTTCTTCTTCTTGTTCTTGTTCTCCTTCTTCTTCTTCTTGTTCTTGTTCTTCTTCTTCCTTCTCCTCCTCATCTTCTTCTTCTTCTTTTTCTTCTTCTTGTTCATCTTCTTCTTCCTCCTTCTACTTATTCTTCTTTTGTTCTTCCTCTTTTTTTCCTCTATTTCTACTTCTTTTAATTATGACTAATTAACTAAAACATATCACTAATCTAACCTAATCTAATCTAATGTAGCACTAAACCTAACAACAAAAAATAAGAACAAAACAGAAAACAGCTCACCGGAGGGTGCCGGTATGCCGGGCGGCAGGGTGCGAAGGAGGGCGCTAGGAGCTGGGGAGGGGGCGCATGGGGAGGGGGCACCGACAAGGGGGAGTTGCGGCAGCTGGTGGGGCTAGGGTGGCGACTGGGAGGGAGCAGGTGGGAGGGGGGCGACGCATGAGGAGGGGGTCACCTGTGCTGGGCAGGTGGCGCACGGGGAGGGGGGTCACCGGCGGCGAAGTGGGGCGACGGCGGCGAAGTGGGGCGAGGGAATTTGGGGAAGAAGCGGTGGCCGGGGGGGAGAGAAAACGCGTGGGGGTTAAGGTAAAAGTAGCAGTAGAGCGGGTAAAGAGACAACACAATAGCTAAGTTAGCTATAACGCTTTCTGAAAAGGGCGCTACTGCAATAAACATAGCAGTAGCACGGTTCAGGCGCACGTGCTTCTACAATAAACTTGGCGGTAGCACGGTTCACGCGCACGCGCTACTAGTATTCGTAGCCTACCGGCTTAGTAGTGGGAATTTTAGTAGTAGCACTTTTCTTAGGACATGCGTTGGTGTTACACACTTATCTGTAGCGTGGTTCAGGTGCACGCGCTACTGGTAATTAACAGCAGCGCGTTATTTTAACCAGCGGTACTGGTAAGATTCTGTGTATAAGCTTTTCCCTAGTAGTGTTATGGGACGGGGCTTTGCGGATTACTCTGGTCGCTCCTAGCAAAGAGCCACACTACTAGTGGCGGGAGTGATGTGTGGTCACTCCCGTGATGAGGTCGTGCCAGGTAGGGCGACTACGTTGGTTTTATGTGTTTCGGGCACACCGTTGGTCCCCGCATGGATGATACTGTCCAGAGTAGGTGCTCGGAAGATGTACATGATGTGGGCTAGGTACCAATCGAGTGGATCTCTTTGTCTAGTATCGCCAAGGGAAAGGCATTGATCGGGTACTTACCTCGGGTACGTTAAATACCGCGAGTGGTGGATGACACGGAAGTTTCCCGGATGTCGTGGGTACTGCGTACAACCTCTACAGCGTGTAAAACTATTCTAATAGCCGTGTCCACGGTCAAGGACATTTGGGTAATCCTGCTTAAACTACGTACACTCGTTTCCGCAGAAACCAATTGTGTGTGTGTTTAACGGTGTTATCTCAGAAAGTGTTGATATGACCAAGTTTGGTAACTTGGCCCATCGGGTGAACCCGGAGTGTTCAGCCCACATCTGATACGTTGATATCTGTAACCCGTTCTTCTAAATACCATTTAGCTCAAGTTGCATATCCAGCTATGATCATGTTTACTGTTAAGTTGCTATCCACCAATATTGCATATTACTTGTTATCATACCAAATGCATTATCCATATCATGGGCTATTTGCGAGTACATTCAAAGTACTCATTGGCTTGCCACTAGTTATGTTATTCCCCAGACATGTAAGGATTAGAGTTTGGAGAAAATTACGTCAGCGGAGAGGGACCTACGAACTAGGATGCTTACGAGTCATAATGCCTGTTGGTGTAGGTTGATGGCATGGGCACCCGCTTAGCCCCTTGATTTCTGCTAGTAGATGTATCAGTGTGTTTTTGCCTTATAGGACCTACCTATGTGAACTTGACCTTGTTGGTCATGTGTTGTATTATTTCGGTATGTTGGATGTAAGACTCTTAATATTCAACATCTATGTGTTCGGTGAGCATTGATCTCTGGGATCACTGAGCACATTCATTCGGCGATCTCGACTCGTAAGTCGGGGTCCCCACAGAGCTGGTATCAGAGCCATCCTGACTGTAGGAAGCCTTAGGTAGCATTGACGATAGCCGAGATGAGTAGTGCACCCACAAAAAATTCTAACCCTCTGTTACCACCTTGTAGATGGCCGCCGTACGTGAGATGCTTCTTGACACGGGCTTTCCCCTACTTTTGAGAGATAGCCTCGAGAAGTGTCAAGTATGCCGCATGCCCATTTTTCTCTACCATGAGCACTGGTTCAACACCGACACAAAAGAATATCACATGGACGTGATAGTGAAGGCAAATGACTCCTCGACTAGTTGGTTCTTTGAAGGACCACAAATGGAGAATTTGATGTTGGCAGTGGAGACAGCCACACGAGAGGCGCTCGTGCATCTTCGCGACCTCCTTCCCAAGATGGCTAATGAGCCGACTACTCGTCACCTTCCCATTATTAAGGAGAGGATTGACGGGAGTTGGACGCTTAACCCATCCTCGGAGGATTGAACGCCACTCAGGTTTCAGACCTACTTCAGCCTCTCCGCCGATACCTTGACTCACCTTCTGATCAAGGAGCCAGTGACACTTCGCCAAGAGCTAGACCAAGTCAAGGACCTACTTCGCCTGGAAAAGATGAAGACCCACAAGGTCAAGATGGAAGGAGCACCCGGAGGGCAGTCAGCCATTGCCTTCCGAGTAGGAATACCACCGCTCCAGGCCACTCCTATTCAGAGTCGCCGTATGACTACCGAAAAATATACTGAGCTCCTCACCGCTTCATCAACAAAGAGACACCGTGATAGACCGCTCCCCTCTCCCACGCCCCTGAAGGAGGAAAGTACCGATGAGGACGAAGACAAAGATCCAACAGAGCCTGCATACGAGATCGAGCAGTCTGCCGCTTAGAAGAACATCTTAGGCAATTAAGAGTCTCCCCATGCATCATTGAGTCCATCTATCGGTTCGTGAGAACCATGAGTTTTGTGTGTTCATGTATGATGCATACTGCATTTCTGCCTTAGGCAGCTTGTAAGCGACTATATCACTTGTTTTAATTCAATGCATGAGACTTGCCAAAAACCTTTGTTTAACTCGCACACTAGCATAGTACCAAACCCCCTTATGTAGGAACGTAATCCCTTATGATTCCCGGCTAATTTGGCATATTGACATGTCTACTCCCCTGACAGGATAGTGATTTCAACCTGCACCAGAACCTTCGGCAACCCCAGCTCTGCCACCTCTGGCCAGCAATAGGGAACCGGTGGAAATGCTAAAGCTGGAGATCACCTCGAGCAGCAGCAAGGCGATATTCCTCTGCCACCGCCTCCTCTAGAGAGCCTGACTGTAGCTCAGTTCCTCAAATTCCTCCAAGAGGAACGTCAAGCCAACAATTCCACCATCGAACAACTGGCTCAAGTCTTGGTCTACAATCCGGCACAAAACGGGAATGGCAACAGTCGCTCTACTCTGTCTGAGTTTATGCGGACTACACCTCCTATATTCATGGAGATAACTGAACCATTGGATGCCGACGAATGGATCCGCACTATCGAAGACCTCCTCGCGCTGGTCAAATGCACAGATGATCACGAGAAAGTCCTTTATTCTTCTCAGTACCTCGGAGGCATGGCCAGAGATTGGTGGGACGGGTTCCAGATCATGCTATAAGGGCAAGGAATCACTTGGGCAATATTCAAGGAAGGATTCCGCGCTGCTCACATTCCCTTGGAATGATGACAATTAAGAAGTGGGAATTCTCAGCCTGGAGGCAAGCCAGTGGAATCGTCAAGGAGTATGTGCAGAAGTTTAACCTCCTGTCAAGATATGCACCGGAAGACGTCAACTCTGAAGCTGCAAAGGTGGAATGCTTTATGGAAGGATTGCAGCAGTCACTCCAGTATCAACTGTTTGTTTGTCAATGCCGGACCTTCTGCGATCTTGTTAACAAGGCCCTCATGTTGGAAGATAAGCGTCGTGCAATGGACGACACCCAGTAACCCGAAGCTACACCCATGGCAGGCAGCCCCAACAAGACGCAACTATCAGCAATAGCAATACAAGGCACCAAAGTTCCGCCAGAACTACTATCCCGAGTAGCAAGTCAACACCAAGCCAGCATCCCGGGGCAGGTTACATACTTTGGATGTGGACAGACTGGGCACTACTCCAGACAGTGCCCCAACAAGAAACCCGATGCACCGCGCCCCAATGCGCCAAAACAGGGACAAGGTCTACGAGCGCCAGGTAGGAACCAAGCTCCCCGCAATCAGCAATACCACAGCAGGGGGTGTATTAATCACATCTCCATAGAAGAAGCACAGGAAGACCCGAACGCATTCTAGGTACGTTCCTCGTCAACTCCACCCCGACAACAATATTGTTTGATTGTGGTGCTTCGCATTTTTTTGTTACTCAGAGTTTTACAGAAAACTGTGGTTTGAAGCCTACCCTACTTAATGGGAAAATGGCAGTACATACCCCGGGAGCAGTGCTAAGGACCAACCTAGGATGTAGAGGATTCAGGATCAATATAAATGGGATAAGCTTCTCAGCAGATCTCATCGTAATTAAGTCACAAGGCTTAAAAGTGATCCTTGGGATGGATTGGTTGGACAACTACCAGAGCATCTTGGACTGTGCCAACATGACTATTACCATGACAAGCGACCAAGGGGTCAAAGTCAAGTATGTCCCTAAGCCTACATCCACTCAAGTCCTGCAGGTAAATTACCTATCGGGAGAAGAGCTGGATCAAGTGTCGATAGTCTGTGAACACCCGGAAGTCTTTCCGGATGAGCTGCCACGGATGCCTCCTGACCGAGACATCGAGTTCATCATTGGGATCATGCCTGGGTTAAGGCCTATCTATAAGAAGCCTTATAGGATGGGATCCGAAGAGCTAGCAGAGTTGAAGAAGCAGATGGATGAGCAACTCTGGAAGGGATTCATCCGTCCGAGTGCATCACCTTGGGGATCACCTGTTCTGTTCGTGTCTCAGAAGGATGTGACAATCAGACTCTGTGTCGATTACCTTTCTCTCAATGAAGGCACGATCAAGAACAAGTACCCACTCCCCAAGATTGATGACTTATTTGACCAGCTAAATGGAGCCAAGGTATTTTCCAAGATCGATCTCCAATCTGGATATTACCAACCGAAGATCCGACCCGAAGACATACCCAAGACAACATTCGTGACCTGGTACGGTCTATACGAGTGCACCGTCATGTCGTTTGGGTTGACCAATGCCCCAGCATACTTCATGTACATCATGAACAAGGTCTTCATGGAATACGTGGACAAGTTTGTCGTCGTTTTCATCGATGACATATTTATCTTCTCCAAATCCGAAGAAGAGCATGAGCAACACTTGAGGTTAGCGTTGGAAAAGCTTCGAGAGCACCAGCTTTATGCCAAGTTTAGCAAATGCCAATTCTGGCTGCACGAAATTGGATTCTTGGGTCATACTATGACGGCAAATGGATTGGCAGTCGATCCTTCTAAGATTACCACTGTAACCAACTCGGAGTCGCCAATCGATGTGAAGGAAGTCAGAAGCTTCCTCAGAATCGCGGAATACTACCGCAAGTTCGTAGAAGGATTCTCCCGCATCGCTCGACCAATGACTCAGCTCTTGAAGAAAGGCAAGAAATTCAAATGGATGCCGGATAGTGAAGCAAGCTTCCTGGAGTTGAAGAAGAGATTGACTACCGCCCCGGTATTGGTTACTCCAGATATTAGCAAGGAGTTTGTGATATATTGTGATGCCTCCCGAACTGGGCTCGGTGGAGTCCTAATGCAAGACGGCAGGGTCGTGGCTTACCTGTCACGGCAACTGCGCCCGCATGAGGAAAACTATGCCACCCATGATCTCGAGTTGGCAACCGTAGTGCATGCCCTGAAGACATGGCGACATTATCTTCTAGGGAAGCGATGTAAAATATACACCGACCACAAGAGTCTATAGTATATCTTTACTCAAAGGGAATTGAATATGAGGCAACGAAGGTGGTTAGAGTTAATTAAAGACTATGACCTCAGTATTCAATACCACCCCGGTAAGGCCAATGTGTGGCCGATGCTTTAAGCCAGAAAGCAAGCACCTTGAATGTTATGCTCAAGGAAAGGCTACCCGCCTTATATGAAGACATGGAAAGCTTCAGATTGGAGCTAGTTGAACCAGGATTCCTAGCTAACCTCGAACTCAAACCCACACTTGCAGATGATATCATGGAAGCCCAGAAGGGGTACAAGAGCATCAAAGGCATCAAGAAGAAGATCCAAGGAGGCAAGGCCCCAGAATTCTCGGTGGACGAGCAAGGATAGTGTGGTTTGGGAAACGTTTATGCGTACCCAACAAGGCAGAGCTCAAGGACTTGATCCTATAGTAAGCTCATGACACACCCTACTCTATTCACCCCGGTGGAACCAAGATGTACCAAGGCCTCCGGGAAAGATTCTGGTGGCATGGCATGAAGAGGGAAATAACATCCTATATCGCCAAGTGCGACGTGTGCCAAATGGTCAAGGCTGAGCACCAACGACCTGCTGGATTGCTACAACCTGTCCAAGTGCCCGAATGGAACTGGTACTGAGTCGGCATTGACTTTTTCACCGGTCTACCCAGGTCTAGCAGAGGCCATATATCTATATGGGTCATCGTCGACCATATGACCAAGGTGTCCCCCTTCATTTCGGTCAGCACCACCTATGGTGGCGACAAGCTGACTAGCCTCTACATTCAGCGTATTGTGAGCCTCCATGGAGTTCCCAAGGAGATTGTATTTGACCAAGGCACGCAGTTCACCTCAAGATTCTGGAAGAAGTTCCAAGAAGGTCTCGGAACTAAGCTCTCTTTCAGCACCGGCTTCCACCCGCAGACGAGCGAAAAGACGGAGAGAGTGAATCAGACACTCAAATATATGCTCCGTGCTTGTGTCTTGGCACATAGGACCAAATGGGAAGACTGTCTATCGTTTGGTGAGTTCTCATACAACAGCACCTACCAGTCCAGTCTCCAGATGGCCTAATTTGAAGTGCTATACGGACGGAAGTGCTGCACCCCGATCAACTGGTCCAAAACCGGCGAAGGATTGATTTTCGGGCCGGAAGTTCTATGAGAAGCAGAAGACAAGGTGCAGCTTGTCCAAGAGAAGTTGGAGGCGGCCAAGTCGCAACAAAATAGTTATGCGGACTCTCACCGCAGAGAAGTGGAGTTCATTCTCCGAGACCAGGTGTACCTCTGTGTCACACCACTCAAGGGAACCAAGCGTTTCCACGTCAAAGGAAAACTTGCTCCAAGGTTCATTGGACCTTTTAAGATCACGACAAGGCATGGATAAGTTTCTTACCAATTGGAGCTACCTCCAAAACATTCGGGTGTGCACAATGTCTTCCACGTGTCACAACTCTGAAAGTGTCAGCAAGCGTTGAACCGTCCAGATCTTTATAAGGACAACGACCATCAAGCCAACGACCTCCAACCAGACTTCACTTATCGTGAGAGGTCGATCCGCATCCTGGATGAAGCAGAGCGTTGCACCAGGAGCCGCACCGTCAAGTACTTCAAGGTTCAGTGGAGCAACCACACTGAAGTAGAAGCAACATGGGAGAGTGAAGACTATCTCCGATCCGAATTTCCATACCTTTTTAGCACCTACCTTAGGAATCTCGGGGACGAGATTCTTGTAAGGGGGATAGGTCTGTCACACTCTCTTTCAAAATCTGAGTTTATTAAAAAAATTCAAAAACCAATGTTGTGGGTGCCATGATTGTCATTGTATGTTTGTATGCTTCAATGAGTGGGTTCAAAAACCATATTTTCATAACATGATTATTCCCAAAGATTATTTCTCTTATTTTTGGCTATTTCAAACCTTCCCTTGGGTTGCACTATAAGTCCCTCATGACAACGGACTGCTCTTACCCAAAGATGGTGATTTGGTTTTAAAGCTATTTTTACTCTCCAAAATCATAAAATAATTATTTTACTAATTATTTTCCTATTTTACATGCATGTCCATTTCTAAGGCCAGAAATGATATTTCTGTATGAAAAATTACTTTTCTCCCTCAGAAAAATCTGAGAAAATTTGGATATACTTAGAGGACATATATTTTCCATACATAAGATTTTCAACCCCTATTTATATTCAAAATATTTGAGAAAATCCTTGAAAACCTATTATGTCTATTTTGATCTTTCGAAATATTTCCGAAATATTTCCAATAAAATCATAGAAAATTCGAGCAACCTTCCTGTCACATCCCTAGTTACCCCTTTGATGAATAGCAAGGTTGTGCTCATATCTTCATTTTTGCATTAGAAGTGAAATGGAAAAACAAGAGAAAAACCCTAGCAACTCTATATGCAAAACAATTCAAAGTGGTGACAAATCAATGAACCCAAAATGGCCTCCATAAAAGTCCATCATTTTTGATAAATGTTGGAAAGAAAATATCTGGGGTGATATATATTTTCAAAATACTTTTGGCATTTTATTTTAAACACAAAAGCCATTGAAATCAATTAATTAATTGATTTCCAATACTTCCTAGTTTTACAAAATGTTGAAACTATTATGTGGCATTGCTTATTTTTATCACTATCACATAACACTAATTTAGGGTTTTATAAAATATCTAAACATTTTACTTTAAAACCTAATCCTAATTACCAGAAAGAAATAAAAATAGAAAAAGGGAAAGAGAGAGAGAGAAACTTATCTTGCGCTCACCTGCGGCCCAGCCCACTAGGGGCACCGCTGTCTTCCTCCTCCTGCCAGGAGGAGAAGCAGCTGCGTGCCCGACGCATCGCCGGGCACCGCCACGTCCCCTAGCCGCCTCCTGCTCGCCCCGTCCTTATCTCCTCGCCGTGGAAGCCCCAGACCCCCCCCTCGAGCTCATCCTCCTCTCCAGTCTCTCCCTATCCCTCTGCTTCTCCCTCCCCCATGGATTCCAGCGAGGCCGTCGCCGCCATTAGTCGCAGCCGTAGCCTTAGGCTTCCCCTCACCTTCCTGACCGGCTCATTAGCTCCGCCTCATCGAGAAGCTCCTCGCCGTCAACCTCCCCGAGCACCCAAGCCACGGAGCATCGCCATCGCCGTCGTCCCCTTCACCTCCGGCCGCCAGACCTTCCTCGTCGATTCGCACCAACCAAGGTGTCCCCGAGCTCGTCGTCTGCTCCAGTCGATTCCCTGTGAGCCACCGGACGCTTTCCTCCTCCCCTTGTCGATCTCCCCTTCCTCCCACCATGCTAGATGCCGGAGCCGAAGCCCCTGCCGCCGGCCATGGTGTCATCGTGGTTAGCAACCCCGAGAGCCACTGCCGAGCACCCCGGCGTGCTCAGTGAGCTCTCCTGAAGCCGTAGTCGTCCCAATCTCTTCCTCCCGTGCCTTCTAGCGCTAGCCTCGCCGTGGCCGAGTTTCGGTAGCCGCTATGGCTCGTCGCCGGGGCTACTCCGGTGACCTAGCCCCCCCTTCGGGCCACTGTGCAATGCGGTCGAGCCTGGGCTTCACCCCAGTGCCTTCAGCGCTTCTAACCGAGCCCCATAGCCGTTTTAGAGCATCTCCGGCGAGCCTCCGCCGCGCCCGTGGTCGCCGCCGGCCAGGCCCCGGTAGCCCTGACGTGGCCAGGCATTAGCCACCACTAACCCCCTTCCCAGAGACGCTGACATAGGGCCCCACGCGTGGGTCAAACTCCCATTAGTGCGGGTCAACGCGGGATTAAGCTCTGGGTCACTGACCAGTGGACCCCACTGGTCAGGTTTGACCTGGCCCAGGCGCTATTGACTGCTGACGCAGTGATGACATCACAGTGACGCAGTAATTGTTTTTCTGTTTATAAATTAATTCCAGAAAATGCCTAAAACTTGTAAAAATCATAGAAATTAAAATATAACTCGGATGAAAATAATTTATATATGAAAAAGTATCAGAAAAATCCAAGGAATCTGATTATAGCATTTTCATGCATGTTTGAAAAAGCTAACAACACCAAATAGGCAAAATGATGAATAGGGTAAATTTAATAAATAGTTTGGAGTTGGAAATTGATACTTATTTGATTTCCACTTCAATTACTATGCTCAAACATTGTTCAATGCAAATCAGTACCTCAAAATACAAACTCCGTACATGTGGAAACAATTTGTTATGAGCTTTAGGTCGAATCAATTAAAAGGGTACCGGAACAATAACCGGCTTGAAGTGATGTTTGAATCCTAATTCAAACCAGCTTCACCTTAAGAAATGATAGCCACATTAACCCTGCCACCTTTCATTTCATGTGTTGAGCATGCATCGTAGTGTTGCATTTCCGTGAAGTAATTGTTGTTCTTTCTTGTTTGTCGGTGTTGTTCCCCCTCGCTAAACGATATCTCCGACGATGTGATCGTTGACATTGATGAAGACCCATTGCTATATTCAGACGTGTCAGGCAAGCAAACCCCCCTTGAGCATATTGAAATAATCCCACTCTCTCGCTCCTGCTCTCTTTTACTGCATTAGGACAAACACGATTCAACTGTGCATGTTATCGGTAGTTGAACCCATTCCTCTGCATGACCTGATTTTGTCACAGTAAATAGTTGAAACCACTCAGCATGAGTAGCAACTGCTTGAGCCTTGTTGTGCTTACTCATCCATGCTTGTTTACAATGCCTGCTATGCTTAGAGTCATGTCGGGTCTGATACATCTGGAGGATGAATCGGAATGGTTGTGATCATGTTCTACAGTGTGAGAGTAAAGGTGTGAATCTGATTTGGTAAAGGTAGCGATGAGAGGCCATGTAGGATTACATGGCGGGTTGTCTCATTGGGACCGTCCTTAAGAACTGAGTTCTGTGTATGTTATCCAAGACAAGATACTACCATGCATTGGGCCCTGAAATATGATCCCGCTCGGCTTATTAATTGCCTAGATCTCTGTCCAGGAGTTGCAATTAGTTTCTGGTGTTTGTAGGAAAAGTGTTGGCGGCCGTGTTTAGCTCTGCCCGACGGGGTAGGCTTCACTACGGTAGATACACAGTGGCACGGTGTACCAAGTGGCACCCGAATGGTGGGCTTGGAAACCCTGCGCGCATCGTTTGGGGCCGTAGAGGAAACCTCGGCCGTACTTCCTTGCGGGTTCAGTCTCAAATAGGCGATAAACCTGGACTAGGGTCTTGTGTGGTTAACGGTCGTGGCCGACACCCACGCCAGCGCTTCCGCTTGAAGGTTGCCGAGATGCATGACGTGCATATGGTGATAAGTGGTGGGAGCGTGTGTGAAGAAGTATACCCCTGCAGGGTGATTCAATCTGTTCGAATAGTTGCGTCCTCGGTTATGGACTACTTGGAAACATTACGTGGTACATAGACAACTTAAATGGATACTCTAAAAACATGCAAGATAAGTGTGAGTGCTATGGAAGGCCTTCTCGTAGGGAGACGAGAGTGGATCCATAGTAGGGTATTGAATTGGTGAATATGTGGACTCGTGTGCGCTATCCCACCTCAAAGAAAGAACTCATAGTCGTAGTAGAGGTTAGCCAAGAGTCAAAGCTGGCTTGCTGCAATCAAACCCCACAATCCT